>NW_026712219.1:3316762-3820438 GCF_030504385.1 Musca domestica | reverse complement strand
TCCACGATATCGGATAGCCCCATATAACGGTACCCCCCGATATTCGGTATTTTGATGATTTTACCCACATTTCTCAACCGAATTGTCTGATAATCCACACAAGGAGTTTTTGGGGGTACTTTATCCCTAGGAAGAGAATTATCTATATAGGTCCACGATATCGGATAGCCCCCATATAACGGTACCCCCCGATATTCGGTATTTTGAAGATTTTACCCACATTTTTCATCAGAATTGTCTGATAATCCACACAAGGAGTTTTTTGTGGGTACTTTATCCCGTGGAAGAGAATTATCTATATAGGTCCACGATATCGGATAGCCCCCATATAACGGTACCATCGATATTCGGGATTTTGATGATTTTAGTTACATTTTTCAACGGAATTGTCTGAAATTGTACACAAGAGGTGAGCAGTTCACCCACTGACAGAGAATTCTCTATATAGGTTAACGATATCGTATATCCCCCATATAACGGTAACCCCGATATTCGGTATTTTGATGATTTTAGCCATATTTTCCTATGGTATTATCTGAAAATCCACACAAGGAGTTCATTGTGAGCACTTTAACCCCTGAAAGGTAATTGTCTATATAGGTTCACAATATTGTATATCCCCCCATATATCGACACCTTCCGATATTAGATATTTTAAAGATTTTAACAGAATTTTTATTGGATTTTATTTTTTGAAAAATTTCTAATTCGTTCCAAATGGTGGAGGGATTCAAAGTTCGGCCCGGCCGAACTTATTGCTTTTTTACTTGTTTATTACGGACATACATAGCTGGAACGACTCACCTTAGCGAGGTAGGACGATCCATATATCCTTTCGTATGTGGGAAAGCAATATTTCAAGGTGTTACATAATTTTTCGCCCAATCAAACTTATGATACCCCTAACACAAAGGGTATAAAAATAGTTTTTTAGATATTAAGGTAATTGAAAAAAAAAAAATGATAATAAGAGGAAAACTTTTTATACCCCACAACACTATGTATTGGGGGTATTATAAGTTTGATTGGGCCAAAAAAAACTAGCTATGTATGTCCATCCGTCCGTCTGTCCATGTTAATTTGTAATCACCCTTCAGGTCACAATTATGGCCCGATATTCACGAAATATAGAATGGAGGTTGGGTTAGAGCCAGAATAAGAAGGGCTAGGCCTATTGTTTTCAAAAATGTCCGAAATATATTTAGGGATTAAATTGGTCCAACAACTAAAAATGTTCCTGATTTTGCAGCCAAAGGACACAAGATATCACATGAAGTTTAGGACAGCGAGTAGAATGGACTAATACTTTTGTGTGAAAAAATGCCAAAATGCCTTACAGGCAATATCCGAAATACACAAACTTCTTCTGGCCTTTTTATGCTGATTTCGGTGACGAATATAACTATGAGTATAATTATTATTCAAAGGTCAAAGACCTATATATGCCGAAGAATTTGTATGTTTTTAATTAAGGTTTGTATTGGCCATTTGGTGCAAAATTAACTTGAAATCGGATAAAGATATATGGGAGTTATATCTAAATCTGAATCGATCTCGATAAAATTCGGAAAATATATTTCTATATATTTCCCTAAATATCGTGGGGTTGGCGACAACAAATAGCAAATCGGAGGAACAATATATATGGGAGCTATAGCTATATCTGAGCCGATCTTCTTCAAATTTAACATACTACCTTCCAGACTTTGGTCGTAAATTCCTTGTCCCATCCTATTTTTACACGTTCTAATGTAATATTAGACGTTTGGTGCACACTAAAAAGGCAAATCGAATGAAATTATATACGGGAGCTACATCTAAATTTTGACCGACTATTTTTATTTATTGTTTTTTTTTTTTTTTTAAGAAATAAACAATTTTTTTATTTTACAAAGAAAAAAAAATAAAAGAATACAAATTCAAATTATAAATCACTCACACGTTATCGTATCCTCTTTAATCTCCCATGTTAACATACATATATGTCTATAGAGTTCTATTTAAAAATGTTAGAATTTCCGCAAACATTTGCAAATTCAATAATCCACTGTGTGCGTGTGTGTGTACACATTCACACATACAGATAGAGGAAATAGTAATCTATGCCTTTTGAATCATTTATGTAGAATTCCTTTGTAGATTAAATCCCGTTCAGCATGTTCGCCAATTTGTCAAACTGAATTGGAAACAGGACGACATGCTCGGAGAGATACTACGAAACGGAGATTGTAGCTGTCAATGTCCCCCTACAACAATACTGCCAACATAGTTGGGTATTTATTGTAGTTCTAGTTGTTGTTTGGTGTTGTTGATGAGTTTAAATACTCTGGAGTTCATAAACCTCCCCAATGTATCATTAATTCACAACGTTGGTGGTGGTATCTCCCTCTTTGTTGTACATCTTTGTTGGCTCTCTCTCGCTCTCCAAAGGGTGTAGCCAAGTAATTGAAATACAGTTAACTCCCATTTAAATGGTTCATTCTTCTCCAATGTCGTCTTTGTTCCGGTGGTTGCTGGTAGACACAGGGACGTGGACGTGTGTGTGTGCGTGTGTTTGAGTGAATGAGTTTAACGCTCCTTCGATTCATTTCTCTGTTTTGGTATTTTTAGCATTTCAATTGGCAACTAAAAACTAACGAATATGAAGAGAAACAAAACGAAACGAGAAAAACAAAACCTAAGGAAAATTGGTAATTATACTTGTGACTTCTTCTATGTCACTTACGAGCAACCCACGCAAACTGCCTTTGCCCAAACACAAAGAAAACAACACGGGCAAGAACGTGGCCAACGACAAAGTCGGCACCCATGTTAACGACACAGAAATGGGAATGTTTGCTGCTGCTGATGTTATTTGAGAGCAAAAACCAAACCCACGCATTTGTAGAGAGCCCCATCTCAATGTCCTCGTTTATAAGCCATTTTAGCCAGATTTGTAGAAACACGTGCCAGAAATTGAAAATTAATCAGTTATTTTGCATTAGCATGTTTTGCGAATGTAAAAATGCTGACACAAAATATTATTTTCTAAACGATTTTCGCTTCGTTCTGTGTGTGCTTTTTATATTGGCACTGAGGCAAATAGCTTTCCAAAATTCATATATTTGAAGATATGAATGTGTGAGTGTTTATTGCAAATATTTTGTACATTTGGCTGTCATTAGGGCATTGAAATGAAAAATTAAAAGCTGTTTGCCCAAAAAATGTTTATTAATCAGTATAGTTTTATTAAATTTAAAAAAATGCATATTTTCCTAAAGTTATTTGCCTAATAGTATCAGCTCTTCTTCGGCTCTAAAATAATTTATGTATATTTTTGAAAATGAGATTATTTTTAAGTGGATATTAAATTTTTGTTAAGCTTGTCCCTTTGATTTTAGACACATTTTTCAATGGAATTTTTTTTTTGAATTATTGTGTCGCATATTTTAGTTTTCGAAGAAAAAAATATATATTTAAAAAAAACAACATATGTATAGCTATAGCTCCCATATATATGATTCTTCCGATTTGGTGTTAAATTTCCTCACATGCATAACATGCACTCCAGAACGATTTAATTGAAACCAGATATAAGATACAGCAAGAAACCACCTCTGCCAAATTGTACCGAGATGGGTGTATATTTTTATGTATCTTCAATATTCATCTTCATCCGCTTTTACGGCTTTTGTCCACCATATGTGGTGGACTATCGACAAGTTGGAAAGATACTTTCATACTCAACCGAATTTTTATACCCTGCACCACAAGGTGGTCAGGGTATTATGTATTTGTGCATTTGTTTGTAACAGGCAAAAGGAAACGAGATAGGCCCATAGTTCCTTTTGATGATCTGCATAGAATCACTTTCTGAGTTGATTTATGCATGTCAGTCTGTCTGTCCGTCCGACCGTCTGTCCATGTATCCTTGTGAACAAAATGCAGGTCGCATTTATTATTCGATTTAGATGAAATTTTCCAAACAACATTTGCTTGGCCCAAGGACGACCCCTTTTGAAATTGGAGATAATCGGTCAAAATTTAGTCATAGCTCCCATATATATCTTCGTCCGATTTGACTTTTATTGTGCACCAAACGTGTAATATCAATAATACCCGAATTGTATGGAATTTTACATATACAACCAAATTAAGCCTGAAATTAAGTATGCCAAATTTGATCGAAATCGGTTCAGATATAGTTATAGCTTCCATATATATATTGTTCATCCGATTTGTTATTTTTGTCCTCCGCAGCCGTAATATGCACTCTGCAACAAAAATATTTGTGGAAATATATCAAATACAGCTCAGAAATACATTTGCTAAATTTTATAGAGATCGGTTCAGATTTCGATATAGCTCCCATATATAACTTCGTCCGATTTAACTTTTATAGCCATGTCCATCCTCCTGTCCGTCTGTTGTAATCACGCTACAGTCTAAACGAATTAAGATAGGAAGATAAAATTTTGCACATATCTCTCTTTTGTCTGCAGGCATGTCAAGTTCGAAGATGGGCTATATTGGTCCACGATATCGTATAGCCCCCATATAACGGTACCCCCGATATTCGAAATTTTGATGATTTTACCCACATTTTTAAACGGAATTGTCTGAAAACTTTATACCTCGGAAGAGAATTATCTATGTAGGTCCTCGATATCGTATTACCCCCATATAACGGTACCCCCCCCCCCATATTCGATATATTGATGATTTCAGCCACATTTTTCAATGGAATGGTCTGAAATTCCACACGAGGTGTTCATTGTACTTTATCCCTTGGAAGAGAATTATCTATATAGGTCCACAATATCGTATATACCCCTATGCAACGGTACCCGATATTCGATATATTGATTTTAGCCACATTTTCCAATAGTCTTGTCTGAAAATCCACACAAGGAGTTCTTTGTGAGTACTGTGTCCCCTGGAAGATAATTATCTATATAGGTCCACGATATCTTATAGCCCCCATATAAGTTCCCTAAGATATTCGGTATTTTTATGAGTTTAGCCACATTTTTCAACGGAATTGTCTGAAATTCTGCACAAAGAGTTCTTGGTGAACACTTTTCCCCCAGACATAGATTTGTGAATATAGGTCCACAATATCGTAGATCCCCCCATATATCGGCACCTTCCGATATTAGATATTTTAGGGATTTTAACAGATTTTTTACTGGATTTTATTTTTTTGAAAATTTTCTAATCCGTTCCAAACGATGGAGGGTATTCAAAGTTCGGCCCGGCCGAACTTATTGCTTTTTTACTTGTTTTCTCTCATCTCTCCCAATCTTTAAATAGAAATATTTTCCCAAGAAAAGAAACAGGCAAAACAAAACCAAAATGAATCTCTAAATTAAACTAATAAATCATACAAGACCATATACTATACTAGACAAATAATCACCATTGTTCGGTGTTGTGTGGACATTCTTAAAATATTTCACAACAAAATTATATTAGATTGGAAAATGTATCAACATAAAGACTTGCTAATAAGAACCAACTGACTAGCTGCCTGACTGCCTGGCTGGCTTGGCTGACTGGTCATTATTAAAAGGCATTTACATAAACGTATTTCATTCCAGGAGTCGGCTTCTTCTCTTCGTTTTTGCACTGTGTGCCATTGTTTGGTAGTCTCGATAACAAGAAGTTAGAAAAAAGACAAAACGTAAAAAAATACTCGACATGAATGAAACGACGAAGTACAGAAAAAAAACAACAACAAACGCCAACAATAACAACTCGATATAAAGTAGCATACTGAGAAATGACGCAAATGCCTCGATGTTATGTGTATTTGCACAAAAAATGTAACTATATGTTCGATGAAGATAGAAGGTGGTATTGTGTGGGAAATAGATGGCATGGCAATGTTCCTTCGGATCGGGTGGTCACTTGAGTTGCCACGTTTGGTAGAAACTTCAATATATTAAGAAAACATAAATCAAAATAAAACAAAAAGGAATTCATGATATGTCCTTTTTATACCCTCCACCATACTATGGAGGGTATATGAACTTTGTCATTCCGTTTGCAACTCCTCGAAATACTCATTTCAGACCAAACAAAGTATATATTTATATTCTTGATCAGTGTAAAATTCTTTCGAACGAATTGAGATAGAAGGTCAAAATTTTGCACACATGTTCATATTGCCAATAGGCAGGTTAAGTTCGTAAATGGGCCATGTAGGTCCACGTTTTCATATAGCCCCCATATAACGTTACCTCTGGATATTCGGTATTTTGATGATTTTACCGGCATTTTTCACCGGAATTGTTTCAAATTTGGTATTTGAAGTTCGCAATGGATACTACAGCCTAGAAAATTGTCTATGCAGGTTCACGTCCTCATATTGCCCCCATATAACGGTACCTCCCAATATTCTGTATTTTGATGATTTTAGCGTCATTATTCACTGTTGTAGTTTCAAATTACGTATTTAAAGTTCGTAATGGGAACTACAGTCTATGACAGAAAATTGTCTATGCAGGTCCAGGTCTTCGTATAGCTCCGATATAACGGTACCTCCCTATATACGATATTTTGACGAATTTAGCTCTATTATTCACCGTTTATTTCAAATTTCGAATTTGAATATGGTAATGACATATGACAAACGAAGCCTATGTAGGTTCACGTACACTGATATAACGGCTATATTCGGTATTTTTAAGATTTTAACAGACTTTTTAACGGATTTTAATTTTTTGAAAATTTCCAAATTCGTTCCAAATGGTGGAGGGTCAATGTAGTTTTTTATTTTTATGGTCTATGGAGTTTTATCTATGACTTTTTATACCTTACAACACTATGTGTTGAGGGTATTATAAGTTTGATTGGGCCAAAAATTATGTAACACCTCGAAATATTTGTTTAAAATATAGGAAAGTATATATGGATCTTCCTATCTCACCGAGCTGACTCGAACTTACTATATATGTCCGTCCGTATGTTAATTTGTAAACAAGCTACAGGTCGCAATTATGGTCCGATCCTCACGAAATTGAAAATGGAGGTGGGGTAATGGTCAGAATTAAACCCTATTGTTTTTGGAGATGATTAGACAATATTTTTTCCCGATGTTGCAGTTGCTCTATAAGCCACGACAATTGACGCGGAAATTTACCTGGAGTTAGAGTTTAGGACTGGGCAGAAGCCTGCCATCGGACAATGTTTAGCGGGTAAAATAGACCTTATCTTTTATGTAAGGAAGTAGGAAAATTTACACTGTCAAGAACCGCTGGGCCCATTTTCACAAATACATTAAAAGGTCAGTTCTGGCCATTAAAGTGAGGTTTATAGCATCACTTAGCAAAAGTAGGTAAATATGTATGTATATATATATATATATATATATATATATATATATATATATATATATATATATACATACATATTTACCTACTTTTGCTAAGTGATGCTATAAACCTCACTTTAATGGCCAGAACTGACCTTTTAATGTATTTGTGAAAATGGGCCCAGCGGTTCTTGATATATATATATATATATATATATATATATATATATATATATATATATATATATATATATATATATATATATATATATATTTGCATTTGCCCATTTGCACAAATCCTATCAATTCTGAATGGTCTCTTGTCAAAAAACGATAAAATCTACAAAAAATCACGGGAAAATATTCCAATAAAAAAGTGAAAATCTTTTGTCGAATTTTTTCCAATTTTTGTCAAATTTTTTATCGCATGCGATTTTTTCGATATCGATAGTCGCTCTATAGGCCACAATTAAAAACTAATCGGCACGGAAATTCCCATCAGAAGAGAGTTAAGAACAAGGGACGAAGTCTAGCACTTTGGATGACCATTGAATTATATTTAGCTCAAAAATGGAGTTTTTGAAATAGTTTTGAATTCTTAACAGCACTACGAAGTGCGTAAAATATTGAGCAAATTCTCCGTGTCAAAAGCCTAAAGGTAACCTCTGAGTAGGGCTCTTTGACATTATTTCAAAAGCGAAATCTTCCAAAATGGATTTGGATATAAGGGGACTTCGAACATATTGTTGTGTTGTAGGGTATCACATGTTCGGCTCCGCACGACCACAGCCTTTGCTTACATGTTTTTTCTAAAAATGTGTTGGTGGAGAAGTTACGTATATAGTTCTTAAACCATTCACAAAAATATTTTCTCTTCGTATATACAGCGTAATGGTATCTTTGTGCGTGTGTGTGTGCGTGTATGTGTAGGACTTATTACATCCATAACGCCTACATTCTAATTTCATTCACAAATAACAAACAAAGAAAAATACCATTCATCCAAAAATTTTAAAGTTCTTTACAAAACAAAAAAAAAAATGTGTTTTCTTTCTATCACAGGACTACTCGAAGAATGCGATAAATGGTCTCTTTAAAAACGAATAAAAAGAAGAATGGAAAAAATAAAAATTTAATCCATACATATTTATTGAATCACAAGAAGAAACATTGAAAGCTATTGTGAAATAAAACACAAAAATTGGAAAAAGGAAAAATTAATAGAAAACTACATAGATTTGGGATTAAGAACGCCCACGTTTTAAACAGGTGAATTTTTTCACACACCGAATCGACAGGAACACGGCAATTGAATTTCAAAAAAAAAAAATGTATGAAATACTCAGTAGATTACGAAAATCGAGCTAAAAATAGGAGACACGTGTATTGGCGTTTTTAAAGTTAACATCGCAAACTAACCTATGGGCAAACATATTTTCAAATCTACCACAATTCTTGAAATTTGAAATAACTCTCGTACTAATTTTACTAAGTACACCAGTTCATATTCAAGTTTTTCCTTGATCGAAAGGGATACTCTTGTCTTTTCAGAATAACAAGTTAGAACGTATCAGTCGGTTTTGTCGATAGATGTATACCCTCAACCAGTTTCCGATTATTTTAATATATGTAGACTTGTGTTATGATTATTTAAATTGTTGACCCTTTATAGAGTGGGTTCCCAATATTGATGATTTCGTATCGGCCCTAAACAAATATGATATAAATATTGAGAGGTGCCTGTTTTGGACTATGTCGAACACTTCCTTCAATTTATATGAGATATGTGATCATTTTTTGAGAGTGTAACACTTCTGTTATGATTTTTATACCCTCCACCTTGGAAAGGAGGGTATATTAACTTTGTCATTCCGTTTGTAACATCCTTAAATATTCGTCTTAGACCCCATAAAGTATATATATATTCATAATCAGCATTAAATTCTAAGTCGATTTAACGATGTCCGTCTATCTGTCTGTCTGTTGAAATCACGATACAGCCCACATTATTTGACGTAGAGTGCCAAAATTTAGCAGAGCTATTTGCATTGTGTCTAGGATGGTTGGTATTGAAAATGAGATATATCGGTCCACGTTCTGGTATAGTCCCCATATAACGGTACCTTCCGATATTCCGTATTTTGATGATTTATGCCATATTTTTTCACGGATTTGACTGAAAATTGCTATTTGTAGGTCATAATGGGTTCCAGCTCCGGTGGTAAAACATTGCATGTCCACGTTTTGGTATAGCCCCCATATAAAGGTACCTCCCGATATTCGGTATTTTGATGGTTTTTGCCAAATTTTTTCACTTATTTGTCTAAAAATTGGTATTTGTAGGTCATAACGGGTCCCTATGTGTGGCAAAACATTGCATGTATAGGTTCACGTTTTGATATAGCCCCCATATAAAGGTACCTCCCGATATTCGGTATTTTAGTTTTTTTCCCACATTTTTTTCACGGATTTGTCTAAAAATTGGTATTTGTGGGTCATAATGGTTCCCAGCTCCGGTGGCGAAACATTGCATGCATGGGTCCATGATTTGATATAGCCCCCATATAAAGGTACCTCCCGATATTCGATATTTTGATGGTTTTTTCCTCATTTTTTCACTGATTTTTCTAAAAATTGGTATTTGTGGGTCATAATGGGTCCTAGTTCGTGTGGCGAAACATTGTAATTATAGGTCCACGTTTTGTTGTAGCTCCCATATAACGGTACCTCCCGAAATTCGCCATTTTAATAGTTTTTGTCACATATCTTCTAATGTTTCCTTTACCCTAAGATGGAGGGTATTAAAAGTTTGGCCGGCCGAACTTAATGTTTTTTTACTTGTTTTTTTTTAATTTGTTGACCCTTTTAATAGTAGATTCCGGGGGAATGGAACAATATTGTCTATTTTGACTATATTGGTTACTTCCACCATAACAACATAACAAAATTGTTTGAGATGTCGTATTTGAAGTTCGTAATGGATGCTACAGCCTGTGACAGAAAATTGTTTATGCAGGACCAGGTCTTCGTATCGCTCCGATATAACGGTTCCTCCCTTTATATGATATTTTGATTATTTTAGCTATATTATTCACCGTTTGTTTCAAGTTTCGAATTTTTAATATGGTAATGGCTTATGACAAATCAAGCCTATAAAGGTCCACGCCATATAGACGTTTTTTTTTTAATTTTAATTTTAATGACCACCACAAGGTGGTCAGGGTATTATGTCTTTGTGTATTTGTTTGTAACAGGCAAAAGGAAACGAGATAGACCCATAGTTCCTTTTGATGATATGCATAGAATCACATTCTGAGTCGATTTATGCATGTCCGTCCGTCCGTCCGTCTGTCCATCTGTCCGTGTATTTTTGTAAACAAAGTACAGTTCGCATTTATTTTCCTATCCAGATGAAATTTTGCACAAATCATTTGTTTGGCCCAAGGACGAACCCTACTGAAATTGGAGATAATCGGTCAAAATTTAGATATAGCTCCCATATATATCTTTGTCCGATTTGCCTTTTATTGTGCACTAAACGTCTAATATCAGTCCGGACCTGAAAATAAGTATGCCAAATTTGATCAAAATCGGTTCAGATATAGCTATAGCTCCCATATATATTGTTCATCCGATTTGTTATTTTTGTCCTCCGCAGCCGTTATATGCACTCTGTAAAAACAATATTTGGGGAAATATACCAAATACAGCTCAGAAATACATTTGCTAAATTTTATCGAGATCGGTTCAGATTTGGATATATCTCCCATATATAACTTCGTCCGATTTATATTTTATTGTGCACAAAACGTGTAATATAAGTCCGAATTTTATGGAATTTTGCACGTACGATCAGATTGGACCTGAAAATAAGTATGCCAAATTTGGTTCAGATATAGCTATAGCTACCATATATATTGTTCATCCGATTTGCTATTTTTGTCCTCCGCAGCCGTAATATGCACCCTGTAACGGCAATATTTGGGGAAATATATCAAGTACAGCTCAGAAATACGTTTGCTAACTTTTATCGAGATCGATTCATATTTGGATATAGCTCCCATATATAACTTCGTCCGATTTACCTTTGATTGTGCACCAAACGTCTAATATTTGCAAAAATTGGATGAAATTTGGCACTTACGACCGAATTGAGTCTAGAAGCTAGTACGTCAAATTTGGTGAAGATCGGTTCAGATATAGCTATAGCTCCCATATATAATGTTCATCCGATTTGTCATATTTGTTACCCACAGTCGTAATATGCACTCCAACGAGTGCATACCCACGATATTCAGGGAAATATATCAAATACAGCTCAGAAATATCTTTGCCAAATTTTAACGAGATCAGTTCCGATTTGGCTATAGCTCCCATATATATTTTTATCTGATTTCAAATTAATTTTGCACCAAATGGGCAAAACAATTCCGAATTTAAAAGATACAAATGCTTCGGCATATTTAGTCCTTTGAACTTTAAATTATAATCATAATTGTTTTTGCTTCAATTGCTCTATTCCAGAACCTGCTTGAATCTACCAGATTCGCAATTCTTGTTCGATATCATACAGAGAAAATCGGTTGTCGTAGTAGAAACTATTATATTTGTGAAGTTCTGAAACAATCAAAAAACAAAAAAAAAATATGTTAGTGTTAATATAATGCTATATCATTTTCAATTTTGATATATAACAGGCATCTACGAAATATGAAATTTATGGCATCAATCGAAACGATCAATTCCTCGCACTATCAAAGTTAATCGGCAAAATCACCCGATATATTTTTACCAAAAAATAATTATCAACGTTTATCAACGTTAATATCTCATATCAATTGTTTACATATTTACTCCAAAGCCTTGATTTCTTCTTCAATGCCTTCTCATATGTACTACCCATTAGACAATACACCATTGAGATGATAATTCAAATTTCTTATTTTCAATTTATTCAAACTCTGACATACGCGTTGTTATGTAAATTTTTGTGAATGTTAGGTAAATAATTTCCATAAACATAATTCACCTTTTATTCCATTATTTATTTATTCAATTTAAATTATAATTAATGCATATAAATCACATAATTTATAGCTAAGGATTCAATTGCTTTAAATGTAGAACACCTAGGGATAGATTTCAGTTTTATGATTCCCTCTGTCGCTCTGAGTGGAGGTGTATGGTGTATGTGAGTTTTTTTTTAATCCATTCTAATTCTGCCAAAAATTCAATTTTGTCCTCGTAAAAGGATTTGTCAGCCACACGCACACACACACATATGAAAGCTAAATACAATACACCCACTTCAATACTGGAAAAGTTTTAAAAGCGTTTTCGGCAACATATTCTATGCACACTTACCAAAAACACACACACACACACACTCATACACATAAACATTATCAAACACATTTAACGCTTAACATTCGCCTGAGATTTATAACAATACAACTATTTAGAACTGTTGGTAAAACTAGAATATAATTGAAAGCTGGCATTAGATGAAATAAATAATTAAATTTACCGAGCTGTTGTGGATACATATGGGGCACAGCGTTTGGCAAAAATTCAAGTATCAGAAATAATGATTTAAAGTTTTACAAAGGGTGCGACGACATATTATCTCTTGTTATTTTTCTTTTATAACATAAGCGATAATTTTCATATTTTCTATGTGGAGTGGCCCATATTGAAGTGGGTCTTAATATAAAGTAGACTATATTCAGTTGAAAAAAAGATATCCTATAGAGAGAATACCTCTAAAAGTCTGTCATAAGAGGACTAGCTTTAAATCTATCTTAAACCAATTTAAACCATCATCTGTAGGTAAGCTCTAAACTCTTCAATATGTGAGAGTATTTACAGTTACCTGCATAAAAAATGGTAAGTGAGGTATCAAAAAGGGCTCACAGATAATCACAGGCAAAAATGTAACAGATCTTGTGTTGATGGAAATATTGGGATGTATCAAGTCTTGAGTGGAATCGGATGTCAATATCGCTTTTTATGATATTCAAAATTTTGTGGCTTTGTGGGGGAGGTAACAGGAGGGGTGGACCGATGCATCCCATCTTCACAACGGATCTTTTGTTAGTAGAAATAATAGGATGTATGAAATATAAAGAGAACCTGATGCTTATTTCGGATTTTAGAAACATTTTTGTTATTCAAAACGTTGACGCTTGGTGGAGGAGGTACCAGAAGGAATGGTCCGATCTCTACCGTTTTTTAAACAGATTCTGAGTTGATAGAAATATTCAGATGTGTCATGGATATGTAAATGGAATCGGATGCTAATTTCGCGTTTTATGAGCTTAATGTATGTTCAAAATTTTTACCCTTTGTGGGGGAGGCACTTGATGGAGTGGACCGATATTATCAATTTTTTGCACCTGACCTAGAACTGACGCAAATATTAGGATTTGCAAAGTTGGAGCAAAATCGGATTATCGTTTCTCTTTCTGTGCAAAAAATATATTTTTTGAAAATTTCGACATTTGTGGCGGAGGTACCAGAAGGCGTATATCGATATATTCCATCTTAGCACCAGACCTTGGGTTAATATAAATATTGGGATGTGTAAAATTTGAAGACAATCGGACTCTTACATCACATTTTATGAGAATTGTAATTATTCAAAATTTTAACCCTCTGTGGGGGAGGTACCAGAAGGAGTGCACCGATATTGTCCATTTTCTCACCAGACCTAGCACTGACGTAAATATTAGGATTTGCACAGTTGGAGCAAAATCGGATTATCGTTTCCTTTCTGTGCAAAAAATATATAATTTGAAAATTTCGACCATTTGTGGGGGAGGTACCAGAAGGAGTGGACCTATATTGCCCATCTCCGAACTCGATCTAAGTTAAAGGTAAAAATATTACGATGTCCCAGGATTGGACCAAATCGTATACTCCCTTCAAGAGTTATCGTGCGCACCAGCCAGCCAGCCAGACAGACAGACGGACGGACATCGCTAGATCGACTCTAAATTTTCTGAAACGGATTTGGTCTAAAGAGACCTAGGGTCTAAAACCGTTATTTCGACTAGGGACGTTTTGGCCGTATCAAATGATATATACCCTCTGTAGCCATATGGCTGAGGGTATAATTACCTCATACTGAAGAAGAACCTTTTATGGACTTTTTCTATCATTGCTTCTCCATTTGTTATAGGTCTTAATATAGGTCTTCATCAATAGAATACATTTCTAAGAAATCATATTTTGGATAGTAGCTTTGAAAGATCTGTCAAATCTCATATTTACTCAATCCAGAAAAAAAAAATAATTATAACAAGTAACAAAGCTGAATACTCTCCACCGTTGGGAACGAATTAGGCAATACTAAAAAAAAATCCGTTGAAAATTCAGCTAAAATCTTAACAAGTCAAAAAGCAGTAAATTCGGCAGGGCCTAACCTTGAATACCCTCCACCATTTGCAACGAATTTGGAAAATTAAAAAAAAAAAAAAAAATAAAATCCTTAAAAAATTAAAATGTTTAAAATACCGAATATAGCCGTTATATTGGGGTTTAAACGACGTGGACCTACATAACTAACTAATTACCATATTCAAATTCGAAACTTGAAATAAACGGTGAACAATAGAGCTAAAATAATCAAAATATCGTATATAGAGAGGTACCGTTATATCGGAGCTGTGCGAAGACCTGGACCTGCATAGACAATTTCTGTTACAGACTGCAGCATCCATTACGAATCTTAAATACGACATCTCAAACAATTTCGGTGGGTATAGTACCTAACCTCGTCAAATTACCGAATATTGAGAGGTAGACCTGGACCTGCATAGACAATTTTCTATCACAGACTGTAGTTCACATTACGAACTCTAAATAAGAAATTTGAAACATTTCCCGTTGAATAATGACGCTAAAATCATCAAAATACCGAATGCTGGGAGGTACCGTTATATGGGGGCAATACGAAGACATGGTCCTGCACAGACACTTTTCTGTCCTAGGCTGTAATATCCATTTCCAACTTCAAATACCAAATTTGAAACAATCCCGTTTAGTATTGTCGCTTAAATTATCAATATACCGAATATCGTGGGGTACCGTTATATGGTGGCTATATCAAAACGTGAACCTACATGGCCCATTTACGAATCGCTAAATGATTTGGTGCAGCCCCATATAACAGTACCTCCCTACATTGATGATTTTCATCAATATAGGGAGGTGCTGTTATATGGGGCTATACCAAAATGTGGACCTGCACAAACAATTTTTTGTCCTAGGCTGTATTCATTACGAACTTTAAAACCAAATTTGAAACAATTCCGGTGAATAATTTTGCTTAAATCTTTAAAACACAGAAAATCGGGAGGTTCCGTTTTATGGGGGCTATACCAAAACGTGGACCTTCATGGCCCATGACCAATACCAAAAGACCTGCAGACTTAATATATATTTGAGTAAAATTTTATCAATCTACTTCATTTCATTCGGAAGCTAGAGTGATTTCCACAGACGGACAGACTGATATAGGATTGTAAGCTGATCAAGAATATATATTCTTTGTGGGTCTAAAATGTATACTTCGAGGTGTTACAAACGGAACGACGAACTTAATTTACCCTCCATGCTATGGTGGAGGGTATAAAAATCGTAAATCCTTTTAGAGAGCTTTCAAGCTGTATTTTAATTCTACACGAGTTTTGAATGGTCCTCCTTCTACAGAGGAGCCTCATATTTATATATTTTATGATGATACTACCAAGTGATAGGTTCTTTGTCAGCGAAAATTCCACCTTAAATTTAAGATTCGTCCCGACAGTTTTAGGCCTTGTTACGAGTAGTACTAAAAATTCACTATTTGTTTAGTTTGACAAAATGTTTTAATCAAAACTTTATACCTCGTATTAAATTATCAAACTTCCAGGAGTACAATACTGACCCTGGTGCGAAATTTTAAACTTATTTTATTCATTCTCGGTTAGTTGGTCAGTTATTTCACTACACGTATACATTTTCAAAACCACCTCTTAACCTATCACCATTAGGGACCTCAATGCAAAATAATAAATTTCCAGCTTCATTCGTTCACCTTAAACAAACTAAGTACACGTTTGCAAAACCACCTTAATATAGCAAACTTATTTTCCTAAGTTGATTCTCGTACCAAATTTCAAGTTTTTAGCTCCATCCATTCAGGTATTAAATGGTACCAATGTAGAAGTTTCGTACCATTTTAGAACTTTTCGTAACCTACGAATTTCCACAAAACCCTTTGGTACTTACATCCAGCACTCTATTAGTGTCTCTTATTCCAAACGTGTTTAATTTTTAGCATATTTTAGTACGAAATTTGAAAAACCCAGCCTTATCAAACACCTACACACCAAGACTGATCCTTCTGCCAAATTTCAAGGTTGTAGCTTCAGCCACTTTTTTAATATAAAATGTGCAAAAGGACAGCTTTTATAGAACAGCTTACTTACAGCTAAGAAGCTTTTCATACCATAGCTGTCTTTCGCTCATTGTTGAACCCTTGAATGTCTTCTATTCCCAGAAGAAATCTAAATTTTTTTATCTATAGATCATTAAAAGGTATTACATCTATACAAGAGCTTTTATCTATATCTAAAAATATAAGACTTTAAAATGTTATTAATTTACATCAAAGCTTTTAAAGTTTTATTTATTTATTTTTTTTTTTTTGAACATTTTTTGAATTTCCAAAGCCCTTCTATGGAGAAAGCCTATTCTATAACAGAAGGTCCTTAATTGGGAGAATATCATTTTCAAGAAAAGTCTTAAAAGGACTTTTAACAGGTGAAATTTTGACAGAATCTTTCATTGGCAAAAAAGTCTTAAGCAGTGAACGGTCAGCATAAGAGCATTGAAATATCCGGAAAAACTTTAAAATTGCATATATTTAAAAAGAACCTGAATCGGCTTTCAGTTTTAGCCATAGAAGGCCTTGTCTCAATATAAAAAAGAGATTTTAAAACATTATCACAGACCCAGAACAATTTTATTAGGTCATATATTTTTATAAATTGTTTATAAGGTCAACCATTTACTATACAAATTTTCTAGATTTAGACTTATAGAAAATGAGGGGGATACATTTTCTATACTCTCAGGCCCACAAATAGATTAGTTAATATCTCAATCTTAAATATTACTCATTTATTCAAATTTCTTGTGTTAGTCCATTTTCCACTTCAGTTTTCCTAATTTTTCAATAGCCATCGGTCATATAATTTATGATGATATTGTTATTACATCCAAACACACACAAACACCACTACATTTATTCATAAATACACATTTGATGATAACAGCCACATGTGCCGTATAAGTGCTGACTGTTGGCATATTAAGTATACGTTCATATTTTAAACACCTGTCATCAATAGAAATGGATGAATATTATTTGTTTGTCCCTTTTGGCCAACTAATACTACATTTATGCACACACACACACACACACACACATGCATACAAAAATGTACATACATATTTAATGTAAATTATTTTGTCACTGATATTAGTCAAGTGGTGACTATGTCCATTGGTTTGCAATTTGAATTAGCATTTCAACAAATGTTAAAAAATAATAGAAAAAGAAAATAAATGAAAAACTAGATAGAAATTCCAATTCTGGCGAAACTTGATATACGATTTGGGCTTTATAGATAGAAGTCTATAATTTTTGGAAAAAAAGAAAACAAATTAAAAAGCTGTAAGCCTAGTCGAACTTTTAATTCCCTCCACCATTTGGAACGAATTTGGAAATTCTCAAAACCATAAAATCCGTAAAAATCAAAAAATGTGGCTTACGACGATATGGACCTGCATAGGCAACTTTTGTCATAAGCTATTACAAAATTCAAATGCGAAAAAATCGATGAATAATGTAGCTAAAATCATCAAAAGACCGAACATCGGGGGTACCGTTACATGGGGGCTATACGAAGACGTGGCCCTACATGGCTCGTTTTCTGTCTTAGGCTGTAGAATTCGTTACGAACTTTAACTACCAAATTTGAAAGAATTCCGGTAAATAATCAACAAAGTACCGAATATCGGGAGTAACCGTTATATGGGGGCTATACGAAGACGTGGACCTGCACAGACAATTTTCTGTCGTAGGCTGTAGTATCCATTACTAACTTCAACTACTAAATTTAAAATAATTCCGGTGAATAATTTCGTAAAAAAAAACATCAAAGTACCGAATATCGGGAGTAACCGTTATATGGAAGCTATACGAAGACGTGGACCTGCACAGATAATTTTCTATCTTAGGCTGTAGTATCCATTATGAAATTCAAATACCAAATTTGAAACAATTCCGGTGAATAATGTCGCTAAAAGCATCAAAATACCAAATATCGGGAGTTACCGTTGTATGGGGGCTATACCAAAACGTGGACCTACATGGCCCATCTTCGATTCCAAAAGTCCTGCAGACATAATACACATTTGAGTAAAATTGTGTCGATCTACTTCAATTTGTTCGGAAGCTTGAGTGATTTCCACAGACGGACAGACGGACGAACATCGCTAAATCGACATAGAATTTAATGCTGATATTACAAACGAATGACAAACTTAATATACCCTCCGATTTTGCATTTGCTTTCCAAGTCACAATTATAGACCGAAAGAACGCGAAATTTTACATGGAGTTAGAATTAAAGGCCAGGACTTGGCGTAAGTGTGTAAATTTGACCAAAACGTTTGTATAAAAATTAGCTATTGCGAAAGCCACGTAATACTGAAACCATTTCAGAATAAAGCAATTCTGGTGCTTACATTTGCGCTTGCGGATTTTAAATTTATAGTCAGATATTTGAGACTGAAGAAATGAAAAAAAAACATAATTCTCATATTATATTGTTAACCTTAAACACATTTTAGTTACCAAAATTTTACAAAGGGTGGACCATGAAGGTCCTTCGACTCTTCCTACAAAGTCTCCGTTCAGGTCGGAATAACCCCCTCCAGCACATCTAAAAACGATCGGTTCAGGTCAATTCGTTTTGCATGATCATCAATGTTTTTTGTTTTAAGTCGGAATTTTTTGAAAATTCGTACTAAAAGGGTACGAAAAGGACTAAGATCAAAAACTTAATACTTCTTATTGGGCAAACGGAATGAGCTACATTTCTGAGATTTGGAATGAGAGTCACTGATGGACATTTTGAAATTTAGTATAAGAATCATAAGAATGAGTATTAAGTGTGTTACTGTACTAAATTGTACTAAAATTAGAACTGTTTGGCTCAGGCGGGAGGGATGAAGCTGATTTTTTTTTAATTTGTATTGGGATCACTGTTGGTAGTAGGTTTGTGATAAACAGGTGGTTTGGGAAATGCGAACTTCAAGTAATAAATAGTACTACATGTATTGGGTGACCACATAATGCTTGAAATCTCAAATTTGGTATTAGGGTGGCTGTTTATGTGTAGCCTATATGTATTGTGGTGGTTTTGAAAAAGTGTACCATAACTGTATGAAAAGTATTAAATGGTACTCTATTTTGGTATTGGTTAAAGAAATTGAATAAATTACAGATGATATTTGTGTTTGGTAATGGGCTTGGAAAAGCGTCCTATATTTGTACGAAATCTACTAAATGGTAATAAAGTTGGTGTTGGGTAAAAGAATACAGCTGAAATACTAAAATTTGATATATATTTCACTGATGGTGTCTTTGATATGGGAGTGGTTCTAAAAATGTGTACTACAATTTTTTGGAAAGTACTAAATGGTACTAAAAGGTAAAAAAGGGATATGGCTGGAATAATCAAATTTGATATTGAGGTCTCTGGAATTGAGATATGAAGGTCGTTTTGGAAATAGGTACTCTTAGTGTTCGAAAAGTACTAAATAGTACTAAATTTGGTATTGGATGAACAAATAGAGTGGAAATCCTGAAATTTGATATATGAGGGTAGTTTTGGTGATATGTATTATAATTTTATGGAAAGTATTAAATAGTACTAAATTGGGTACTGGGTAAAGGAATAGAGCTAAAATCCTGATATGTGATAGAGATTTCACTGTTGCTGTGTCGCTTACGTTATGGAGGTGGTTTTGCAAATATGTACTAGAATTGTTCGAAAAGTACGAAGAGGTACTTAATTGGGCATTAAATAAACGAATAGGGCCGGAATGCCCAAATTTCATATTTAGGTTTTTGTTGGTATCTGGAATTGAGATATGGGGGTGGTTTTAGTGAATGTGAACTATAATTGTACGAAAAGTACTAAATTTGGTATTGGCTGAAGGGATAGAGCTGAAATTCTGGAATTTTGTAACGATGTCATTGTTTGTGTCTATGGCGAAGATATGTAGGTGGTTTTGGAAATGTGTGCTATAATTGTGCGAAAAATACTAAATGATACTAAATTAGTTGTAGAGTGAAGATATAGGGCTGGAGTCCTCAAATTTGCTTTAAGGTCTCTAATGTTGAGGTATAAAGGGGGTTTTGGAACTAAGCACTATTATTATAATTATTCGAAAATTACTAAATATTACTTAATTTGTTATTGGTTAAAGAAATACAGAGTGGCCCATATTCGACGGACCAATGTTTTTTTTTTTTTTTTTTTTTTTTTTTTGGGCCCATTCCAATCGACGAGGCTTGTCCGCAGGCAACATTCTTTACGTCAATTGAATTTTGTACGGGAACAAATGCAAATAATCCGTTGTAAAGTGGATCAAGCCATACCCAACTGCTGAGAACGGCGTTTTTGGGATGTTCTTGGGGACCTCTCAACACTGGCTCGTGCGGCAGCGATATTCTCGGCCGATCGCCTTGGTCGACTTTTATATGGCCTCTTCGGATTAGAAAGAGCCTTACCAGTCGAAAATTTTTCGTATAAACGCTTAATGGTGTTCTTAGAAGGCGCACTTCTCACATTTTTTAATGTTTTAAAAGCACGTTGAGTTTTCACAATTGATTTCTTCTGTTGAATGTAAATTTCAACTATTTCAGAGCGCTCGCATGGCTTGTATTGCTTCATGTTAAAAATCTGCTTGGACTGACGCTTAATGACTGTATGTCATTAAGCGATGTGACATCTTTGTCAAAAGTTATGGCGTTGCCAGATGGGTCTGTCGAATATGGGCAACCCTGTACAGCTTAGATCCTGAATTTTGATTTGTTGGAATCTTGAATGGTGATGTCGAGATAGTTTTGAAAGTGTGAACTATAATAGTACAAAAAGTACTAAATTTAGTATTGGGTGAAGAAATAGAACTGAAATCCGTAAATTTAATATAGATGTTGATGTCGCTGCTTAAGATATGGAGGTGGACTAGAAATGTGTGCTCTATTTGTTCAAAAAGTACTATATTTTACCAAATTTCATATTGGGTCAAAGAATAGAGCTGGAATTCCAAACTTTGATATTGAAGTCTCTGTTGGTATCTGATGATAATTTTCCAAATGCATATAATAATTGTTCGAAAAGTACTAAATATGGTATTGGGTGAAGGTATAGATCTGAAACTGCAAAAGCTGATGTTAAGGGTTTACATATGGAGAAGTTGCAATAGTTTTGTACAGAAATAAATGGATGTGGATACATTGTGCAATTGCTTTTCAAAAAAATATCAACCACGGTAAACTTCAAAATGAACGATTTTGAAGACTTTTTGTTTAAAAAGTTAAACAGTTTTCTTTCCGAAAGAGGAAATCCTTCAATAATATACGATACTAGGAAAGACTGAAAATTTATAAATTTAAATATAGTACGATGTATAAATTGTAAATTCAGTACAATGAATAAAGTTTTAATAAAAAAATGTACCGACTGAAAAAAAAATTAAGATGGATGTTTCGATTACGATTTTCGATGTCAATCATCCCATTTGGTTATTGAAAACCAAATTCAGTAAAACTCAATACAAAGTATTTAATTTCGTCATAGAAATAAATTTTCCTATGAGTGGTTCATTGAACTTATCTTTAAACATATATAAGCTGGAACCCCAAATATACTAAGAATAATTAATTTTGAGCAACTATCTGTACAAATTAATGACACATAAAAACAAGTAAGCAAAGGCTACAGTCGAGCGGAGCCGACCGTTGAATACCCTACAACACTATAATAAACGATACAGTTTATATAGGCGAGATACTCGAAAGAATTCCACAAGATATTGTGACATATAATAAAAGAAACCATCAGGTTTCATTCTTTAATTTTCGAATAATAGCAACTTATACTAATTTGCTCATTTCCAATTTATTGGTAGATGTTGCACGTAAATGATCTTCCTAGATCTGGAACCAATATTTCCCAAAGACCTATTATCTCTCAGAAGTAGCAAAATATTAACATTTGTTATTGGTTTTTGACTGAAACGCATCTATATGAGATACAGACATTTGACTATATTCTTCAACGAAATCAGCGTTAACGAAATAGTCAGAAGTGCGTCTTTCCTGTATTTGTGAATTCTCCAAAAAGTCACTGGAATGGACATTTTCGTATTTTGTCTACATAAGTTGGCAAACTATTTCACACATTGAATATTTTTGGATGGCCATCCAAAACTGCTTGGCTTTTGCAATGTTCGGTAACCCCCATTCAAATGTGCGTGACAATTTGGCAGTTTTTTGGTCCATTTCAACCCCTTAATATATGGCGATCATCTCCAAAAAGAGTAGGCTTCTATTCTGATCCTCATCTGATCCCCATGCAAAATTTCGTTAGGATCGGGCCATAAATGCGATCTTTATATGATATCCGGATATCCTAACTACTTAGTTTTGTTAGCTGTAGAAATATTACCAAATGTTTAATTCAAAATGAAAATATGCCAAAAATGTCACAAAATTGAAAAAAATATGAGACAATTTTAGAAAATCAATATTTTCATCTTTAGAGAGATATTTTTATGCGATTTTTTAGACGTTGTTTCTTTCCTGCCAAGAGGCCATTCTGAATTAATGAGAACTGTCGAAATCAGTTCAGCCGTTCTCGACATATAAAAGATTTTTCAAGCATATCTTCTTTGATAAACATATATATCGCACATATTTTGCTATATATCCGATTTGTTGGATGTTAACATCAATGTAAAGATCAGAAGTAACCTTGTCATGGCTTTGTGATTTCGCCGGGAATTAAAATATTCGCGGTATAATGAAAATTTTTGAATTTTTTCAACAAAAAGATATGGTCTATTTTAGACGCTAAATATGATCCGATGACCACCCAAATTGGTAGGCTTCTTCCCCGCCCTAAACTCTAGCTACATGCGAAGTTCCGCGTCGATTGGTCTATAATTGCGACCTGTATAGCTACTGCAAAATCCGACATTTTTTTAGTTTTTGGTCCATTTTGACCCCTAAATATTATGCGATCTCCAAAAGAAATAGGGCTCTATTCTGACCCAAGCCCCACCTCCATTCTAAATTTCGTGAAGATCGGGCCATAATTGCGACCTGTAGAGTGATTACAAATTAACATGGACAGACGGACAGACGGACGGACGGACATACATAGCTAGATCGACTCAGCTCGGCGAGCTAGGAAGATCCATATATACTTTCCTATATGGGAAACCAATATTTCGAGGTGTTACATAAATTCTGGCCCAATCAAACTTATAATACCCCCAACACATAGTGTTGTAGGGTATAAAGATGGGCCTAAGGTGGTATGTGTGGCACTTTATAATTTATATTTTTAACCACCATACAAAAATTTTCTTCCTCGATTTTTCAAACACATTTCGGACAACGTTGCTCTGGCACATTAAATATTAAGAAACATTGTGTGCACAAAAAATTTTGCAAATACCTTAAGCGAAAAACAAACAAACTGAAAAATAAAACAATGACAACATGAAATGTGAAATGTGAAACCAGCTAAGCCAAACGTTTGCTCACTAGTGCAAATAGAGAAGAAGAAGAAGCAGAAGAACAACAACAAACAGAAGAAGGTGTGAAATGTTATGGCATCTTCCCACGTGTCAATTAACCATAAAATATAAATGACTTAATGACAACGATGCCATTTAGTCTTAAACGCGTGTATTATTAAATGTCATGCCTAAAAGAGCAAACATATGTAGCCATGAGAGTGTGTGCAAATATCTAGTCAAATATAAATATATGTATGAACAACTAGAACCATACCAAAAAAATATCCTTCAACTTAGAAACATAAATACATCATTTTTGCATAACAAATATTTTCCTTTGCCAAAAAACTCAAGAGAGGACATTGTATGATTCCAAAGAGAGATACATTTTTAGGTATCTTTAGCTACACTTGAAAAATTTACTTAATTACCAAAATATTATAACTTTAGGGAATGAAAACTAACATTTCCTGAAATTTATAACATTAGAATAAAACGCTTGAAAATATCATAATTTCGAAATAAAAAACAAAAATCAACCAACATTCATTAGCATACAAAACGTATTAATCAAACACGACCCCTTCTCGGATTTCTTGAGCTGATCCCTACAAATAAGCGTTAAAACAAAATACGAACCCATAGAGGATATAATACAGGAAATATTTTTCAAAAAAAACAAAAAAAAAAAAAAAAAAAAAAAAACGCCGGTCCTTATGTTAAACACACCCACACACACACACCATGTCTGCCCAACTTTGATAAACACACGTGCCCATGCTTTTTATTCAAACAAATGACTGATGATGACGATTATATAACAAAAACAACACGAACACACACACACATATATTTATGTATATTATGTCATTTACTAATACACCCACATACACACTCACATAAACAATCAACATCATCCATCCATCTGTGTATCGCCCATTCGCAAGAGCTTTATTAAGCTCCAGGGGACATTTTAAACGGCACTTACACAGCCGCCCGAAAACTTATGGCATGTGAAGCGTAATAAGACGTCGGCATTTAAAAAACGACTGAAGCAAACCTCTGTGCAAAGATAAAATATTTTAAGAGTAATTAGTGTGCAACACCCCGCACACAATGTTTCGACAAGCGTCCGGGAAATGTTTGGGCAAATGTTTTAATTTGAATATGAGGTGATCCAAACAAAAACAAGTAAAAAGCAGTAAGTTCGGCAGGGCCGAACTCTGAATACCATCCACCATTTGGAACGAATTAGAAAATTAAAAAAAAAAAAAAAATAATAAATAAAATCCATTAAAAATTATTTTAAAATCTTTAAAATATCTAATATAGGAAGGTGCCGATATATGGGGGGTTTTAAGATATTGTGGACCTATAAAGACAAATCTATGTCTGCGTGTAAAGTACTCACAAAGAACTCCTTGTGTGGATTTTCAGATAATTCCATTGGAAAAAGTAGCTAAAATCATCAAAATACCGAATATAGGGGAGTACCGTTATATGGGTGAAATACGATATTGTGGACCTATATAGACAATTCCGTTTCAGGGGTAAAGTGCTCACAAGGAACTCCTTGTGTGGATTTTCAGACAATACGATTGGTAAATGTTGCTAAAATCATCAAAATACCGAATATCGCGGTGTACCGTTATATGGGAGCTATACGTTATCGTTAACCTATATAGAGAATTCTCTGTTGGGAGGTAAAGTGCTCACAAAGAACCCCTTGTGTACAAAGAACCCCTTCTGACCATTCCGTTGAAAAAAAAGCTAAAACATAAAAATTCCGAATATCGGGGGTACCGTTATATGAGGGCTATACGATATCGTGGACCTATATAGATAATTCTCTGCCGAGTTATAAAGGAACTCCTTGTGTGGATTTTCAGACAATTCCGATGAAAAATGTGGGTAAAATCATCAAAAACCAAATATCGGGGGTACCGTTATATGGTGGCTATGCGATATCGTGGACCTATATAGATAATTCTCTGCCGAGGTACCCACAATGAACTCTTTGTGTGGATTTTCAGACAATTCCGATGAAAAATGTGGATAAAATCATAAAAATACCGAAAAATTGTGGACCTGTATAGACAATTCTCTCTCAGGAAGTAAAGTACCCACAAGGAACTACTTGTGTGGATTTTCAGACAATTCCATTGAAAAATGTGGCTAACATAATCAAAATACCGAATATCGGGGGTTCCGATATATGGGGGCTATACGATATCGTGGACCGATATAGCCCATCTTCGAACTTGACCTGCCTGCAGACAAAAGAGTGCAACATTTTAGCTTCCTACCTTAATTCGTTTAGACTGTATCGTGATTACAACAGACGGACAGACGGATGGACAGGGCTAAATCATCTTAGAATTTTACGCTGATCAAGAATATATATACTTTGTTCGGTCTAAAATGATTATTTCGATGAGTTACAAACGGAATGACGAACTTAATATACCCACCATACTTTTTTTGATGGATAAGTAAGGAAAGAATAAAAGTTGAGCGGGCCGACTATTTGATATAATAAGCTCTTAAGCATTTTTGACAGAGAAAATCGATTTGGCCAAAACGTAACAGAGCTTATTCAAGTCCGAACTTGCCCGTATAATCCAAACCCCAACCGTATCACGGTTATTTCAACAGTCATATTAAATTAGATGGAAATATTTAAGGGAGATATAACCATATCCGAACGGATTTAGGCAAATTAAAGCAAAGATATTTCTAGACTGTATCTGATATCTTGTGGCGAACATAGTATAGCAGATTAATGCTCTCAGTGACATAATACTAATTCGAATGAGATATATATATAGGGGATATTTTGCGCCTTTGATGTACAATAAAAATGAAATTGGGTGCAATACACAAAGTTTGGCGTGAAACGGACAAGAGATGCGATCTATAATTTGATTACAACAAGGTAAAGAGTATCAATCGATTTTCATACCCTCAGCCTTTATCTGTTTATTAAAATATATGTTGGCATGTTTTATTATTTTGACCCAAAATGTTGACCCCATATAAGAGAGCTAGCGATGGAGTAGAACTATAATCTCCATTTCGCTTATGACCTTAGTCTGATATAATAATTGGAGGTGACAGGTTTGATATATACTTTTTGAATATGATATACATTGTGAGATAAAAAACTGCAACAAAGTCAAACGCCATAATTTTTACATTTTTTTTTTTAAATTTTATTGAATGAAAGTAAAAAAAATAAATAACATAACCATTGAAGTCTACGGCTAATATGGCCAATATATATGTATAAATATTATAGTTCGTAAATCCCACACACAAACTAACTACAGTTTCGTAGGACTTAGAATATATATTGAAATGTACATCTACGATTTAAATAAATAAATAAATAAATAAAAAAAAAATCTATAAAATTTAAAAAAAATGTAAAAAAATTTATTTTTATTTATATTAAATACTAGATAATCGTTTAAGTACTGCAGAACACTCTTATGTTACAGAAAATTTGTTTAAAAATCTCTCCAAAAAATCCAAAATTTAAAGTCGTAAAAAACATCGGCAAAATTTGAAAACATTCTGGAAAAAATGTTTAACAAATCCATACACTAAGGTCTGTAATGAGTCCTAGAGAATTTTTTAAAAATACCACGACAACGATTACGGCCTTGAAAATTATTGATGTCCTTGAAGGAAATTGTTTTAAAACGCCACAAAATTTCTACCAAAATTTTTGTCCAAAAATCCACGTTTTAAGACCTTAACATAGGCATTCAAATTTTAATTGATATCCTCCGAAATAGATTCTCTGATATCGAATTTTAATATGAATATCTAAATATACCTTCCGCAACTAGAATAAGAATAAATAAAATATGTCGTTACAGTATTGAAATTTCGAAATATTTTACGTAAACTGCTCAAAATCACGATAGACCTTGCTATATCCAGGGCAGAATTATAAAACTTGGTACAAACATTCATATTGCACAAATGCTGTATACCGGTCGAAACTTAGTTCAATAGCCAATATTTACCATTGTCTTATAACATCTTTTCTCTGTCCCATTTCCAAAGAATCCAAATAAGACATTTAATTTTCCCTATTTCCCCGGAATCCATTCAACCTAACCCATTCTTTGCAATTAAATCACTGCTTATCCTCGAGTAAATAATAAATCTTTAAAAAATAAAACAGAAAAGAAAACAACTTTAAAAATGCTTCTCCTCCACCAACCTACCTACCAATCACATTTCATCCCACTCAGATTGGTGGTCTTGCCGGTTATAAACGTGAAATGCGTCCCCATAGAGAGAGAGAGAGTGTGTGTGTGAGCCAGCTGAATGCTGTGCCATAAGGCAACGACCACATTCATTCCGTTGACACGTGTATCCTTCGTTACTTACTGTGAAACAATCACTCATTCATCCTTAACCATAGAAGTAAACAGACACCATTATGCTCATGCTGTCAACACACTTTATTCAATCCAGTCCCGAGGACAGAGCAGCCACTAACTAACATAAGCTCACAGGGCAACTATTTTATGGTAATACAAAAATAAAAACGGAACAGAAGGATAAATGCAGTGAATGTAATACTGCGACTGGATTTTACAGGGTGAGATACAAGAAACTGCAACAACGTCAAACGCCATAATGTTTATATATATATTTTTTTTTAATTTTGTCGAATGGCAGTAAAATTTGTCGGAAATAGCATCAAATTTTAGAATAAGTTTAGATTTGTTCGAAATGGTCACCTTTGGCACGAATTATGGCCTTCAAACGAACAATGAAACCGTCACACGCTGACCAAATATTGCTCAGAGGTATTTTGGCCCATTTCCAACGAAGCGCTTGCTTGAGGTGATCGACACTTTGGTATTTTTGTCAGTGCCAACGTGGCTTTCCAAAATACTCCTGACACAATAGTACAACGGATTGGTATCCGGAGATTTTGATGGCCATTGTGCGCTGGAAATGAGGCGAGGAATCTTATTTTGTAACATTCTGGGGTGGCGCGTGCTGATTCCTGTTGGAATGTCCAAGGTGTGCGGCCAAAGTGCTTGCGTGCCCAATGCCTTAATACACACTCCATAATGTTTTCGCATTAATAGTCACCATTTATGATGATGCCACTGTCGATTAATACGAGCGGAGAGCGAACATCGGCTGTTAAGGTGGCCCAAACCATTACCAGGTCCGACGCTTGTGTTCTGGTAGCCAACCGAAGGTGCACATTTTTAGCTGACCTCTTTGGCAAGTAAACACGATCCTTTTTTTGTTTACAAACTGCTAGACAACGAATGTTTTCTCATCGGAGAAAACCAAATTCGGCAGTTCATTACTTTCGGCCAAGCGAAGCAACTCTACAGCTCTTTTGAGTCTAAGGAAGGTCAGAAGGTCTTCTCACAGAAGGTCTTCTCATAGAAGACCAGAGGTTCTTTTCATAGAAGACCAGAAGGGCTTCTCATAGAAGACCAGAAGGTCTTCTTATAGAAGACCAGAAAATCTTCTCATAGAAGACCAGAAGGTCTTTTCATAGAAGACCAGAAGTTCTTCTTATAGAAGACCAGAAGTTCTTCTCAAAGAAGACCAGAAGTTCTTGTCATAGAAGACCAGAAGGTCTTCTCATAGAAGACCAGAGGTTCTTTTCATAGAAGACCAGAAGGGCTTCTCATAGAAGGTCAGAAGGTCTTCTCACAGAAGGTCTTCTCATAGAAGACCAGAGGTTCTTTTCATAGAAGACCAGAAGGTCTTCTCATAGAAGACCAGAAGGTCGTCTCATAGAAGACCAGAAGGTCTTCTCATAGAAGACCAGAAGGTCGTCTCATAGAAGACCAGAAGGTCGTCTCATAGAAGACCAGAAGGTCGTCTCATAGAAGACCAGAAGGTCGTCTCATAGAAGACCAGAAGGTCGTCTCATAGAAGACCAGAAGGTCGTCTCATAGAAGACCAGAAGGTCGTCTCATAGAAGACCAGAAGGTCGTCTCATAGAAGACCAGAAGGTCGTCTCATAGAAGACCAGAAGGTCGTCTCATAGAAGACCAGAAGGTCGTCTCATAGAAGACCAGAAGGTCGTCTCGTAGAAGACCAGAAGGTCGTCTCATAGAAGACCAGAAGGTCGTCTCATAGAAGACCAGAAGGTCGTCTCATAGAAGACCAGAAGGTCGTCTCATAGAAGACCAGTAGGTCGTCTCATAGAAGACCAGAAGGTCGTCTCATAGAAGACCAGAAGGTCGTCTCATAGAAGACCAGAAGGTCGTCTCATAGAAGACCAGAAGGTCGTCTCATAGAAAACCAGAAGGTCGTCTCATAGAAGACCAGAAGGTCGTCTCATAGAAGACCAGAAGGTCGTCTCATACAGGACCAGAAGGTCTTCTTCTCATACAAGAGGGGATGATTTTCTGATAGAAGGTGAGAATTTTTTCTCATAGAGAATGATCTTTTTAAAGAAGACCACCATAGAAGTCGTAGAAGACCACAAGTTATTTTCATAAAATATCCAAAGGTCTTCTCATAGAAAACCAAAAGTTCTTCTCAAATGGTCTTTCGTAGAAGACCAGATGGTGCTCTCATAGATGACCCAAAGATAGGCCTCTCATAGAAGACTAGTAGACCAGAAGACCTTCTCACAGAATACGAGAAAGTCTTATTTTCCCTTTTATTTCGATCGATTCTATTTGTCAATATAAATTTTTTATGAGGGGGTGGTTTCAGCTACTACCAAGAACACGCTCTTTTGCCACAAAACCAACAACATACAACTTCCAAAACGACTGCCGTCAAGTTGTAAAATTGTGGTGCATAGTGCTAGCCAGGGGATGTCATTGCCAGCAATAACACAAACAACAACACTCCCAGGCTGCAGCAGCCCTGCAACAATTTATTGCAAACAACGGAGATCAACGCAAAGTTAAGGTCTGCATTTGCCTTTTATCGTCGAACAGGCAGTGGGCGGATGATGGCATGTTCTTCTTGCTGCACTCTCATTTCCTCCATCATCTAATATTTTCTTGCATTTTATGGTATTCACTTTACGGAATGTTTTTTACCTGCAAAGTTGCAAATCATTTCAACAGTAACTGAGAAAAGAAACTAGCAACAACAACAACGCCAACAATAAAAACGATATCAAGGAAGACATTTTTATTAGAATGTTGTGGGGAAAAGCTAAAGAATTTCAAAAAACCCTTTCTTTATTGCTGGGCAAATACTCCAGCAAGCCATAACAAAAAAATCAAACAAACAAAATGGAATAACTCCAGTGAACGTCAACGGAGCAATCGGTAGAGATTTTTTGTTCTTCTTTATGCTTTTTGTTTTATTTTTGCTGCTGATGTCTTAAAGGAGAATTGTTATTTGATAAGTTTCTTGAGGAGAAAATAAATAAACAAATCAGGAAGAAACGATAAAAATTTAAACAGAACAGGGGAATGGGGATTGTTGTAGTATTTCCATTAAATTGTTGTTCATTTTGGAAAAACAAAGTTTCTCGAGGGTCCGAATAAATTGTTGCAAGAAATTTATTTGTGATTGGCATTATAATCGGCAGAGTAGTGTAGATATTTTTGATATCCTCCATTTCGGAGAAGATGTAAGTGAGATGTTAAAAAATGCCAAGAAAAGGTAAATTTGATACAGACAAGAAAGTAGGGCATTATAATATAGTGCTCAGAAGAAGTCAGTTACGAAATATTTGGAGGTATTCTACCGGCCTAATGTGCACAATTCCATTTGAGAAAGCATCAGATTAGCTGGGTTAAATCAAAAAGGAAAGTATAGAAGTATGGCGGGACTGATTATACCAATTTAACAGTTCTTTCCGTAAAAAATATACCTACACAGGGTGAGATGAAAAAACTGCAACCAAATTCAGACTGTCATATCGAAGCCACTCGTCCGGCAGCTGTTAAAATTCTTCCAGTGACAGTTCATTATATTGTTTACAAGCGTACAAAAGCATTTTGGTGAGAATTTTCCAGAAAAAGAGTTATTCGTGGCTGGAAAACCCCTAGTGGCTATCGTTAGAATACTTCAGCATTTAAATGTGAATAAATCTTTTGTGTCTCTTACCATCGCTCCTTACCGTGATACTGGTAGCGTAGCCCGACGTCAAGGAAGTGGACGAAAGAAAAGAGCAAAATCAGCAGAAATGGTTCGAAAAGTAAGGAAGCGACTTGATCTAAACCCGCGTTGCAGTGGTCGAAAAATGGCTGAACATATCGCAATATTCCATTTGGCAAATATTAAAAAAATGAGCTCGGAGTAAAGCTACTGAAATTTTAAAAAGTGCAAGGACTTACACCGCAACGGAAAGAAAATAGACTCAAAAGAGCTAAAGAGTTGCTTCGCTTGGTCAAACTGCCGAATTTGGTTTGCTCCGCTCCAATGAGAAAAGATTTCGTTGTCCAACAGTTTGTAAATAAACAAAATGATCGTGTTTACTTGCCAAAGAGGTCAGCTGAAAATGTGCACCTTCGGTTGGCCAACAGATCTCAAGCGCCGGCCATGGTGATCGTGTGGTTCACCATAACAGCCGATAGTCGATCTCCGCTCGTATTAATCGACCGTGGCATCAGAATGACTGCCGAATATTACCGCTAAAATATTCTGGAGTGTGCTCTGGGCACGCAAACATTATGGCCGCAGACCTTCCACATTCCAACAGGACTCAGCACAATCGCACTCAGCACGCGCCACCCAAGAATGGTTACAATCTGAGGTTCCTCGCTTCATTTCCATCGCACAAAAGCCACCAAAATCTCCGGATACCAATCCCTTGGACTATTGTGTCTGAAGTATTTTGGAAAGTAAGGTTGGTACTAAAAAATACCAAAGTGTGGATCAACTCAAGCAAGCGCTTCGCCGGAAATGGGCCAAAATACCGAAGAGCAACATTCGGGCAGCGTGTGACAGTTTCATTGGCCGTTTGAAGGCCATACTTCGTGCCAAAGGTGACCAACTCGAACAAATCTAAACTTATTATAAAATTTGATACTACTTCGTGCATTGTTTTCTTTCATTCAATAAAATTGAACCAGTAAAGAAAGTCTTCAAATCGGGCGGGGCCGACTTTATGATACCCTACACCACCTTGCTATTTTAGTAAAGCTCCGCATAACAATTAAATGTTTTTATGGGAGAATGCAATCATACACGCTATGATTATAATTATCATTTAAAGTTCAAAGGTCTAAATATGCCGAAGCATTTGTATCTTTTAAATTCGGACTTGTATTGCCCATTTGGTGCACAATTAATTTGAAATCGGATAAATATATATATGGCAGCTATATCCAAATCGGAACCGATCTCGATAAAATTTGGCAAAGATATTTCTGAGCTCTATTTTATATATATTTCCCTGAATATCGTTGTTACGAAGTGCATATTAGGGCTGTGGGTAACAAATATAACAAATCGGATGAACAGTATAGTAGGAGCTATAGCTATATCTGAACCGATCTTCACCAAATTTGACATACTAGCTGGTAGACTCAATTCGGTTGAAAGTGTTAAATTTCATCCTATTTGGACACATATTAGACTTTTGGTGCACAATAAAGGAAATCGGACAAAGTTATATATGGGAGATATATCCAAATCTGAACCGACCTCGATATAATTTAGCAAAGGTATTTCTGAGATGTATTGGATATATTTCCCCAAAAATTGTTGTTACAGAGTGCATATTATGGCTGCGAAGGACAAAACTAACAAATCGGATGAACAATATATATGGGAGCTATAGCTATATCTGAACCGATTTCGATCAATTTTGGCATACTTATTTTCAGGCCTAATTCGGTTGTATGTGCAAAATTATATACTATTCGGGCTGATATTACACGTTTGGTACACAATAAAAGGCAAATCGGACGAAGATATATGTGGCAGCTATATCTAAATTTTGACCGATTATCTCCAATTACAATAGGGTTCGTCCTTGGGCCAAACAAATGCTGTTGGAAAATTTCATCTCAATCGGATAATAAATGCGAACTGTACTTTGTTTACAAAAATACATGGACGGACGGACGGACTGACATGCATAAATCAACTCAGAAAGTGATTCTATGGAGATCCTCAAAAGTAACTATGGATCTATCTCGCTTCCTTCTCCATGTTACAAACAAATTCACAAAGACATAATACCCTTACCACTATGCGGTGTAGGGTATAAAAATGTAAAAATTATGGCGTTTGACTTTGTTGCATTTTTTATTTTATCTCACCCTGTATTTTCATAAAAACAAGTAATATTGTGTTAGTCATTGATCTTCTCTGGATCGAATAAACTGATTTTGTTTCTGCAAACTTCATATAAAAGGTGACGTCAATACCAAGGTTTCTATGTATAAACTGTTTATGTATATGTATTGGAGCATATAGCTTTTTTAATGAACCTTCCAAAACATGTATTTTAAAAATATTTCAGTGAGCGGCTGACTCTCTGATTTAATGCCCTGGCGGAATGGCTAAAGCTATAAATTTGAAAAAAAATGTTGCATATGGGTCAATATTGGTAATCATGATGATTATACGAACAGAGGAACAATTAGGTAGAACATTTGATTTAATTATGTAGTAGACATGGGTTTGTTTCTTAGGGGAATCTTCATTCTAGTAAAAAGTAGATCATGCCAGCTATGATCATTTTGGCTATATATTATGCCTTGAAGCAGTCGGTTTCCGCTAAATTAGTCGGAAGCATTTGTGACTGAACCGATTTTTCCCTAAATCCATCCTATCTGATGGATATATAACACGTAATCTAAATTGAAATATGAAACGTTCTCAATAAAACTTGGCAGAGATGCTTCTGAACTCTATGATATATCTACCAAATATCATTGCTGTAGATTGCATGTTACGAATGCGAGGGACTCATGGACCGAATCGGATGAAACATATATGGGAGATGTAGCTACATCTGAACCGATTTTCGCCAAATTCCCATCAATTCGGTTGGAAGTGTTGAAAATCACTATATTTGGACTGATATTAACCATTTGGCGCATAATAAACGTGAAATCGATCGAAGATATATGTGGGAGCTATAACCCATTCTGAACCGATCTCGATAACATTTGGCAATGGTATATCTGAGCTCTATGAGATATGTGGTACCAAATATCGTCGTTGTAGATTGCATATTACCATTATCAGGGACTTAAACACCAAATCGGGTAAAACATATATATGCGAGTTATAGCTCAATCGATTTTCCAAAATTAAAGTACATGCCTCTAGACAAAACTTGGTCGAAAATGCCAAAATTCACTCAATTTAGACTGACATTGGTCATTTAGGGCACAAATAACCCCAAAATCGTTTATCATGGGAGATATAGCTATATCTGAAACGATTTTCACCAACTTCGAGTACATGCTTCTAGACTGAATTTGGTCGGAAATGCCAAAATCCACTCCATTTGGATTTATATTAACCATCTGGTGCACAATAAACCTGAAATCGTTCGAAGATATATACATATGGGAGCTATATCTAAATTTGGAACGATTCTCACCAATTTCAATATGGGTCGTACTTAGACCAAACAAATGTTGTTTAGAAAATTTCATCTCAATCGGATAATAAATGCGTTTACAAAAAAAATAAATAAAATACATGGACAGGCGGAAGGACGAACTGACATGCATAAATATACTTAGAAAGAGATTCTATCAAGATCCTCAAAAGTAGCTGCACAAATGGACGAAGGTTCTAGGCGGCCAATTCTGGTCCAAATGCAAATGTCCTCCATATTAATTTCGGCAAATTCTGGTCCAAATGCGAATGTCCTCAATATTAGTTTCTCCAAATCTCCAATTTCATGATTACGTTCTAGCTAGGACACCCTTTATGAGAAAAAATATTTGACCTTGTAATAGTTATGAACTATGACCTTTTTAATGGAAGACTCAACTTTTCCATGGAAATCCATTGTAATTAGCAAAATTATGAAAATATATTTTATTCTGCCAAAGTCTTTGATATTATTTATTCACCTTCTCCCCAGAACCCTGACATGTGAAAGAAATACAAAAATATAAATGAAAATCAATGGTTATGAGTTTATTGGCTTCTTCTCTGTGTATTCACATCGAATCTAATAACCATTTGTCGCTGTCGCTGTCGTCTTCGACATCGTCCATTTAGATAACCAAAGGCCAACTTAAATATTTGTAAAAAGAGAAACCTCGAGGCAAACGTCAATGTCTCCTTTCTTGTCAAGCTGGAAAACCACAAAAGTTCACTGAACTTTGATCCTTTCGCTGCTGGACAAAGACAACGGCAAAGTAGAGAGAAGAGCTCTCGCCAAAGAAGTCAATGAATTGAAGATATTGAAATATATTCAAGAACATCATTTACAGGAGTGTAGAATTGAAATGATGTCGCTTCAGAGGACAACAGCCATTCGTAATGTTTTGCTCTGATATGGGGTGACGTGGTCACCACCGAACAAACAAACGGACGCCGATAACAAAGACTGTTTAAAGAATAGTTTTCGGTGGCGATGAACGTTTAGATGAACCAATGAACTTTTACGGCCAATAGTTTGTACTCTGAGGCCATGAAAATCATTTGGCTTAAGTGGAGAATGCTTATGTGGCATAAAATTTCGTTTCACAAAGGAATTATGAATATAAAATTATGTTTATTAGCTAAATGTTGTTGTTGCTGTTAAATGTGGGACATATTTGGTATAAAATAAATTTTATACTTAAGTAGAGGTCAAAGTTAGAATACAAATTCATTAAAATGTATGACTTATGGCCGAGTGGTGTTTAGATAGCAGAACAAAGACTGCGTTATATTACAGAATAGCAAAAAAAATTTAATTTATTGTGGTGTAATTATTAATAAGTAAAAAGCTGCGAGTTCGACCGGGCAGAACTATGAATACCCTCCACAATTTTGAACAAAAATTTGGCCATTTTCAAAAAAAAAAAAAAAAAAAAAAAAATACGTCAAAAAATTTTGTTAAAATCTAAAAAATATCGAATGAAGTCGTTATATATTTTTTTAACTTTATTGAATGACAGCAAAAATGTTGGAAATAGCATCAAATTTTAGAATAAATTTAGATTATTTCGAATTGGTCACCTTTGACACGAATTATGGCCTTCAAACGGCCAATTAAAGCGTCACACGCTGCCCGAATGTTGCTCTGCTGTATTTTGGCTCATTCCCGGCGAAGCGCATGTCTGAGGTGATTGCCACTTTGTTATTTTTTAGTGCCAACCTTGCATTCCAAAAAAAACTCCAGACACAATAGTCCAACGGATTGGTATCCGGAGATTTTGGTGCCCATTGTGCACTGGAACCGAATTTTATGTTCTATCGACTGTTCTCACAATCGGTCTGTAAGATGTTCCATGTGGAGGAGAGAAGTCAACTTCCCACCTGGACTCTGCAGGTAATGGGTGCCTCATTGGGAATGCTCTCCAAAACGATTTCTATCCATTCGATTTGATCAAGAAACGTTTACAAATACAAGGTTTCGAATTGAATCGTCAAACCTTTGGAACCTCTTTTTGTAACCATTTATGGTTGGCGCGTTCTGATTGCAATGTTGGAATGTCCAAGGTCTGCGGCTAAAATGGTTGCGGGCCCTTTAATACGCCCTCCAGAATATTTTCGCTATAATATTCGGCATTATTTTGATGCCATGGTCGATTAATACGAGCGCAGGGCGACCATCAGCTGTTATGGCGGCCCACACTATCACCATGGCCGGCGCTTGAGTTCTGGTGGCCAACCGAAGGTGCACATTTTCAACTGACCTTTTTGGCAAGTTGTTTATTTACAAACTGCTGGACAACGAATGGTTTCTCATGGAAGAAAACCAAATTCGGCAGTTGCTGAACATTCGGCCAAGTGAAACAACTTTTTAGTTACTTTAAGTCTATTTTCTTTCTGTTGCGGTGTAAGTTCTTCCACTTCTTGGAATTTCAATGGCTTTACCCCGAGCTCATTTTTCAATATTTGCCGAATGAAATATTGCGATATGTTCAGTCATTTTTCGGCCACTACGACGCGGGTCTCTATCAAGTCGCTTCTTTACTTTCCGAACCATTTCTGCTGATGTTGCTGTTTTCTTTCGTCCACTTCCTTGACGTAGGGCTACGGTACCAGTATCTCGATAACGAGCGGTGGTACGAGACACAAAAGATTTATTCACATTTAAATGCTGGAGAGCTCTGACGATAGCTACTTGTGGTTTTCCAGCCAAATATAATGAAGTCACACTATCACGCTTGATATCCATCACGAATAACATTTTCGTTCTGGAAAATTCTCATCAACATGCTTTTGCTGTCAGTGCAATAATTTTAACAGATGTCGGACGAGTGGCCTAGAAATGATAGCAGTCTGAAGTTGGTTGCAGTTTTTTCATCTTACCCTATATATTTGGGATTAGAATTAAATTCTGCGTCTATGTAATTATATTCTGTATCTCTATTGAAATCACTATATCGCCCACATTATCTCCAATATTTTGTATTGTATTTAGTGTTTAATGGGTAAATGAGGAATAGCCTGCCGACAATTGATGATTTTAACAACATATTTTCACGGATTGCTCCAAATTTGGTATAGTTTGTAATGGGCTTGACCGAACTTTCTGTTTGTTATTTGTTCATGGCCTAAACAATGCCTAATGGGTCTCTAATATTCAGTTTCATGCTTCGCAAAATTTAAGATAGGCATTTGAAAAATTAATAAAAATCTTTGGATTAGATATAGAATCATTTTTGGAAATAGAGGAGTCATATCGGTATTTATACCCTACAACACTATGTGTTGGGGGTATTATAAGTTTGATTGGGCCAAAAATTATGTAACACCTCGAAATATTGGTTTCCAACATAGGAAAGTACATATGGACCTTTCTACCCCACCAAGCTGAGTCGATCTAGCTATATTGTTTTTGGAGATGATCGCATAATATTTAGGTGTTTAAATGGACCAAAAACTGAAAAATTTCATGATTTTGCAGTTGCTTTATAGGACGCAATTATGGACCAATCGACGCAGAATTTGATAGGCATCGGGTAATATTTAGTGGGTGAAACGGACCATAACATTTGTGCAAAATAAAAGTCAAATTTTCCATTGAACCGCGAATATTTTTAATCCCCGCGAAAACACAAATAGACGAAAAGGTCAATCCCGACCGTTACGTAGATGCCGATAGTAAATATATCTATATATAGTGGAATATATACAATACTTATAAACAAGGGAAGGGGATGTTAGCTAAAATGCTTATATCTCAAGAATGGCTGGACCGTTTTTGACAAATTTCGTCAATTCTGAATGCCCTCCTGGCGTAAACGGATAAGATCTAAACAACTCGCATAAAAAGATGTCAGTAAAGATGTTAATATAGGTTTTGTAGTATTTTGTGACATATTTTTATTTTTTCATATTTTTTATCGCATGCGATTTTTTCAATTTGACTTATAATATTGAAGTATATATTTTGTAATATTTTTTCACCTCACAACACAGGTTGGGGTTATTATATACAGATTGCAATTATCGTCCGATTTTCATGAAAATTTTTATACTGGTAGGGTTAGGCTCAAAAGAGCTAGACCTATTGGTTTTAAAGATGTCCGCGATATATTTGGAGGTTAAAATGGACCAACAACTAAAAATGTTGCTGATTTTGCAGTCGCTATAAAGTTCACAAATAGAAACAAAAGGACGAAATCTCGCATGAAGTTAGACCTTAGGACAGCGGGTAGAATGGACCACTATTTTTGTGTTAAAAAATACCAACATTACTTACAGATGATATCTGAAATACACAAAAGGCGATCTTTTGGCTTTCTTATGCTGATTTCCTTGACGAATATAGCTAAATATCGTAGACAAGCAAATCATATAGATGAGTCTAAATTTAAAGATATAGAGGGGTCTCTTGCGTTTGGAAAGGGATTTGAACATAGAAGGGGCTTCTAACATATTGTAGTGTTGTAGGGTATCACATGGTCGGTCCCGCACGACTATAGCCTTTGCTCACTTATTTTGTTGTTAGTCTTATTATACCCTCCACCATAGTGCGGACTAATTATACCCTCCACAATAGTGTGGACTATATATAAAAATGAACTTATCTCCACAAAATTTTGCAGGTCTAGATTCTCAACATATCTAAAATTTGGAAGGCCCGTTATATATAGTCTATGCATAATAGTGGACCTATCTTCATAAGCTTTAGCAGTGGGAGATTCTGTCAGCTATGAACTCAAATGTCAAGTAACTCATGATTGGGTTTAATATTGTGGACGAAACCTTAAAAATACCGAAAATAAGTAAGCACAGTAATATGGGTCCTACACCCAATACTGGAGGAATCTTCAAAATGTATAGCATGAAGATATTATTTCTACTCCTAACGCTAAATGTTAAGTTACACATGATTAGGCTTAAAATTGTTTTTCAATTTCCGTTCATTCATTCAAAATATCGAAAATCAGGAAGTAACACTATATGGGGACCATACCGAAACGTGGACCAATATGGCCCATAGGATGCTTCCCTGAATTAGTCTCTGTTTTTTTGAGGACCTCACCCCACCGTGCATTTGCTTGCCAGAGAGAGAGAATTGTTAGAGGCCAAGAAGATATTTTATGCAAAACCTTGATTACTTAAACGTCCTCTTACTACTTTTTAAGTAATCTTAAGTAATTATAAGGAACTACAATCAAATTACACCCTTAGAACTATGTTGCGAGGTAGATAACATATCTTATCGTCCTGACCTCAATATTATTTGGACTATGATTAATTCAATCAGTGTTAATATGTCTATGAGAAACAAAAACATTCTAATCAATTATTTAGATTACTCATAACAATAGTTGCAGATATTACACATTAATATCGCTGTTGGTGTATGTGTGAAAATATTTTCCATATCTCTCACTCTCTACCTCTCTCGCTCTCTCTCTCTCTCCGTTATTGTTCTGATGGTAATAAAAATCTAATTGAAATTCAATTACATTAAATTACTTCAATATTAATCATTTGCTTTCATATCATTTCTTTCTCTGAGTGGTTGTGTGTGTGAGTGCTTGCTATTTTTGCAATGGGTTTCAGAATAGAATTGCAGGAAACTGACTGTAGAACATTTGTATCTCCCTTTCTCACTGTCTGATATTTTATGATTATTAGTTATGGCGCCATATTTGCTTCATTTTGACAGGCGAACAATGACAGGAAAATACATTTGTTTTTTTATTTTTGTTGAATTGAATTGTTGTCCGGTTTGAGTGGGTGTGTGTGTGTGTGTGAGTGTGTATACCTTGCCCTTATTTTCTACTTAATGACTTTCCCGGTCTATGATGTTCGGGTGTGAATTTTATTTCCGTTTTTAGGCAGTTTTATGTTAATTACTTTCTAGTCGTAAAAAGTTCCCTTCAAAAGCTAGAAAATAACAAAATGACATATTTCATTTTGAAAACAATAATTTATGAGTCATATTCCGTTTCATTTATTAAATGCTGTTTGCGAGATCGTAAAGCAATTGAGGTCCGTGTAATGTAATATAATTTGTCATATCACTTTGACGTATTCTGACCATAAACAAATGGTAAAATACTAAAATTAATTAATTTATTACTTAGCGGGGAATGTCCATTTAGATTTAGCAAAGTCAATGATACTGGCATTGAACATTATATGAAGAATATTCAAAATAAAAACAACAAAATAAAAACAATAAACAACAACAAAGGGATAAGCCTGACCATTTTGCAACAACAAAATACTACGGTATCCCGAACAAACAAGCCACACTGTTCTATTTATAGACAAGGCACGGTCGACGAAGGGGTTTTTGTTGTAACAGACAAAACCAACTTACATGGTTATGCTACTTCGTTCAGGCTGAACGAAAGCATAACAAGTGGAGAAAGATGAAAATGTTTATAAGTGCGGTTGTAAGATTTAGAAGATTTTCCAAGAGAATTTTAGTTTTATTTAATTCTTTGGTTCCTCTTCTATTGAGCTTACGATCTCGTCACTTGGGTAAAAAATGTTTTTTGTCATAGAAGTTATTTTTAAAATAACTTCTGGGGAGAATATCCCAGACAAAAAACAAGGGAACTGATGAGGATTGGTGGCTCTTTCCGAAACCTAGGTATTCCCTGCCTTACCCCCTGGTAAACATTACCATCGTTCTCCACTAATAAACAAACGTTGTTTTTATAACAACAACAAAGGGATAAGCCTGACCATTTTGCAACAACAAAATACTACGGTATCCCGAACAAACAAGCCACACTGTTCTAAAAACAAGTAAGCAAAGGCTATAGTCGTGCAGGGCCGATCATGAGATACCCTACAACAATACAATATGTTAGAAGCCCTCTTATGACCAAATCCATTTTGGAAGATTTCGCATTTGAAACTATGTCATTGAGCACTGCCCAGTTGTTGTGGTACATTTTATAGCCAAATATAACCCAATGGTCATCCAAAATGCTAGAATTATTCCGTGTCCATCTTAGGCACATTAATTGGCTTCAATTGTGTCATCAGGATTTTTTTCTGTTTTTGGTTCATTTGAACCGCTAAATATTCTGCGATCATCTCCAAAAGCAAGAGCCCCTCTGTATATCCAAATTTAGACTCTTCTATATGATTTGCTTGTCAAAGATACATTACCATATTCGCAAACAAAATCAGCATAAAAAGGCAGAATTCTGGGGTATTTCGTGAGAATCGGACGATAATTGCAATCTTTATATAATAACTCCAACCTGTGTTGTAAGGTGAAAAATATTTCAAATTGTACACTTGAATAATATGAGTCAAATTGAAAAAATCGCATGCGATAAAAAATATGAAAAAATAAAAAATGTCACAAAATACTACAAAATCTATATTAACGTCATTATTGACATATTTTTATGCGTTTTTTTTTACATTTTATCTTTTTATGCCAAGAGGCCATTCAGAATTGAAAAAATTTGTCAAAATCGGTCCAGCTATTCTTGAGATATAAGCATTCTAGCTATCGGCATCTACGTAATGGACAGAAATGACTTGTTCATCTATTTGTGATTTCGCCGAATTAAAAATATTCACAGTTTATTGGAAAATTTTACTTTTATTTAACACAAATTTTATGGTCCATTTCACCCACTAAATATTACCCGATGACCATCAAACTTGGAAGGCTTCTGCCCAGCCCTAAGCTTCAGCCCCACGCTAACTTCCGCTTTGATTGGTCTATAATTGTGACCTATAGAGCAACTGCAAAATCAGGAAATTTTTTAGTTTTTGGTCCATTTCAACCCCTAAATACTATGCGATCTTCTCCAAAAGAAATAGCGTTCTATTCTGACCACCTCCAATTTCAATTTCGTGGGGATCGGGCCATATTTGCGACCAGTAGAGTGATTAAAAATTAACATGGACAGACGGACAGACGGACAGACGGACATACATAGCTAGATCGACTCAGCTCGGCGAGATAGGAACATCCACATATACTTTCCTATGTGGGAAACAAATATTTTGAGGTGTTACATAATTTACGGGAATAGTTTCAAATTTGGTATTTGAAGTTCGTAATGCATACTATAGCCTAAGACAGAAAATTGTCTGTGCAGATCTACGTCTTCGTATAGCCCCCATATAACGGTACCTCCCGATATTCGGTATTTTGATGATTTTAGCGACATTATTTACCGGAATTGTTTCAAAATTGGTATTTGAAGTTCGTAATGGATACTACAGCCTAGGACAGAAAATGGGTCATGTAGATCCATGTCTTCGTATAGCTCCCATGTAACGGTACCTCCCAATATTCGGTATTTTGATGATTTTTGGGACATTATTTACCGGAATTATTTCAAATTTCGCATTTGAAGTTCGTAATTGATACCACAGCTTATTTCAGAAAATTGTCTGGGCAGGTCCACGTTTTATAACCCCCATGGTACTTCCCTATATTTGGTATTGTGATAATTTTAGCTACATAACAAAAAGATTTCTTTCAAGTTTCGCATTGAATATTGTAATAGGTTATGACGAAAGTTTCCTATGCAGGTCCACGTCGACGTATAGACCCTAATATACGGCTACAATCGGAATTTTAAAGATTTTAATAGAATTTTTAAGGTTTTTTTTTTTTTTTGAAAATTTTCAAATTTGTACCAAAGTATTTAAAGTTCGCCCCGGCCGAACTTGAAGCTTTTTTACTTGTTGTTTTTTTTAAATAATTTAACAGCATTATATAAACAGTCTTATAGGTATTTGTAGATTAAGGCGGAACACCTTCGATTTTTTATATAAAAATGGTTTTATTACTCAGTGATGGAGGATATTAAAAGTTTGACCAGGCCGAACTTAATGTGTTTTTTTTTTTACTTGTTAAATATATTATTTTAAATTAAGGAGCACTTGATAGACATAATTAAATCTCTCTCCCTCTCTCGTCACAACTCACTGCAGAACCAGCTACCATAACTGTAAGTGTCACTACTGTAAATTCATAGAAATCTCCTCCCAAGAATAATAACATTGAGTGTTTTGACAACATTGACTCAACTCACTTCAACACTTAACTATAATTTTCCTTTGAGGAGCTGTATGTACGCAGTACGATGTGAACCTGCCCCAGTTCATGGTCGAGTAGACGAACATAGTTCTCAATTCCCTTAAGGATCCAAACTATGCTTTCATACCAATTGTTATGTGCAACAACATAACACCAAACGAACGTCCACATGAAATGTGTTTATGAGAATCGGTTTAAATAACAAATATTATATGGTTAGGGGTTATAGTAAGCTAAGACCGATTATAGTAAGTTTTCCAAAAGAATTTTAGTTTTATGTAATTGTTTGGTTCCTCTTCTATTGAGCTTACGATCTCGTCACTTGGGTAAAACAAGTTTTTTTTTGTTATAGAAGTTATTTTTAAAATAAATTGTGGGGAGAATATCCCAGACAAAAAACAAGGGAACTGATGAGGATTGGTGGTTCTTTCCGAAACCTAGGTATTCCCTGCCTAACCCACTGGTAAACATTACCATCGTTTTCCACTAATAAACAAGCATTGTTTTAAAAAAACAACACTAAAGGGATTGAGCCTGACCATTTTGTAACAGCAAAATTTGGTATGGGTGAAGGAATACAGCGGATTGTGTCTGTGATTAAGGTATGAAGTGGATTTGGAAATATGGACTATAACTGAGTGATACTACATTGGGTATTAGGTGAAAGGATAGAGCTGGAATCTCGAAATTTGATATGGAGGTCTCTGTTGGTATCTTGTGGTGGTTTTGCAATTTGTTCGAAATTTAACTGTGATAACGATTTCACTGGTATTTGCAGGTTAAAGCAAAAGACCCTTTACAAGGATACATACGCTCTTAATTTTTAAGAACATATTAGCATACAAATGAGTTCTGGGGGTATTATAAATTTGATTGGAGCAAAAATTATTTAACACCTCAAAATATTGGTTTCCCACATAGGAAAGTATATACTAAACTTCCTATCTCGCCGAGCTGAGTCGATCTAGCTATGTATGTCCGTCCATCCGTCCGTCTGTCCATGTTGAATTGTAATTAATCTACGGGTCTCAATTATGCCCAGATTTTCACGAAATGTAGAATGGAGGGCTAGGGCCAGAATAAAAACCTATTCCTTTTGGATGATGGGAAGATGATCCTATAATATTAAGGGGTTAAACTGAAAAATTTCTTGATTTTGCAGTTGCTCTACAGGTTGGGGTTATTATATACAAATTGCAATTATAGTCCGAAATTTTCACAAGGGTAGGGTTAGGCTCAGAAGAGATATTGTTTTCAAAGATAACTGCAATACATTTAGGGGTTAAAACCAACCACTAAAAATGTTCCTGATTTGGTAGAAGTTAAAAGGTCGCAAATAGAAACCAAAGGACATGAAATCTCGTATGTAGTTAGAGTTTAGGACAACGGGTAGAATGGACCAATCCTTTTGTGTGAAAAAATACCAACATTACTTACAAGCGATATCCGAAATATGCAAAAGGCGAACTTCTGGCTTTTATACCCTACACCACAAGGTGGTCAGGTTATTATGTCTTTGTGCATTTGTTTGTAACGGGAAAAAAGAAACAAGATAGCCCCATTGTTCCATTGTTCCGCCCGTCCGTCCGTCCATGTATTTTTGTAAACAAAGTACAGTTTGCATTTATTGCCCGATCCAGGTGAAATTTTGCACAAATCATTTTTTTTTTGGCCCAAGGACGATCCCTATTGAAGTTGGAGATAATCGGTCAAACTTTAGATATAGCTCCCATATATTTCTTCGTCCGATTTGCCTATTATTTTGTATCAAACGTGTAACATCAGCCCGAATAGTATGGAATTTTGCACACACAACCAAATTAGGCCTGAAAATAAGTATGCCAAATTTGATCGAAATCGGTTCAGATATAGCTATAGCTCCCATATATATTGTTCATCCGATTTGTTGTCTTTGTTACCCACAGCCGTAATATGCACTCCGTAACAACGATATTCAGAGAAATATATGAAATACAGCTCAGAAATATCTTTGCCAAATTTTATCGAGATCGGTTCAGATTTGGATATAGCTCCAACATATACCTTTATCCGATTTCAAATTAATTGTGCACCAAATGGGCAATACAAGTCTGAATTTAAAAGATACAAATGCTTCGGCGTATTTAGCCCTTTGAGCTTTAAATTGTAATTATAATCATAGCGTGTATGATAGAATTCTCCCATAAAAACTTTAGGGTATCATAATGTCGGCCTCGCCCGACTTTAAAACTTTCTTTACTGCTTTATGCTCATTTCGTTGATGAATATAGCCAAATATCGTAGACAAGCAAATCACATAGATGGGTTTAAATTTGTAGATGCAGAGCGGCTTCGTGAGTTTGGAGATGATCGCAAAATTATAAGGGGCTCAAATGAACCAAAAACAGAAAAAATTCCTTATCACACAATTGAATAAGCCTGAGAAGAGAGAAGAATTCTAGCTTTTTGGATGACCATTGCATTATATTTAGCTGTAAAATGGAACACAACAACTAATAGCACGACTGAGTGCGCAAATGTCCCTGATCAAAATGCTAAGGGTAATATATGGGCAGTGCTCCATGACAAAATTTCAAAAACGAAATCTTCCAAAATTGATTTGGATTTAAGGGGGCTTCTAACATATTGTAGTGTTGTAGAGTATCACATGGTCGACCCCGAACGACTATAGCCTTTGCATACTTGTTTTTTTTAATTAATGTTTATTACCCAACTTAATATCCAATCATTTCCATGTTGGAATACTTGATCAAAATATACAACACTTCATCTGCTCAAAAATGCCTCTGAGCCATCGTTGTATGATACGTGCTGTGATCAAATTAATATAGAATGCTTTACTGTAACAACAACGTATTGTGGTATTTTGTTATAATACATGTACACATACATACATAACAAAGATTTTGGAAGTCTACACAAATATCCCTTCCCACAATATTAAAACACACACACACACATATGTATATTGTTGAATATCTGATACAAGTTTTTCTAATTTTCATTCCCTCTATTCTTTTTCTTCTCTTGCATATTTTTAGGAAGCCTATCGTCGCTGGGTGTGCAGTACGTTGGTGCCATATTTTGCCGAACCCAACGATGTTATAAAACCACCAGAAATCTATGAAACCACAACGGACAGTGGTCAGTATCCCCATAAGCTGCATCAACACGGACAACAAGCGGCTCAACAAAATACGTATCAAACGGCCGTTGAGAGCGATGGAAGCAATCAACGGGCAACGATTGCATTGAATACTAAAAGTAGTGATAATAACAACAACGGCAACAACAAATCACCCACCTCATATACCACCAGCAGTAGTAGCGGCAGCAGCAGTAACAGCAACAACAACCACAGCAACAATACCAACATGGCCTCAAACATGACTACCTCTCATTTAACGATAACGACAGCGACAACAAATACTACTACGACACACGCCAACAACAGCAATAATGGCAACAATAATACAAGAATGTCCTCAACAAAGCTAACAAAAAGAGCAGCAACAACATCGAATTATATTACAGCAGCAACAACCACAACGGTAAATAGCAATATTAACAATTATGATGACATTCAGGCCTATTTGCATTGGCAACATAAAGAAAGAGAGCCAATGCAACATACAGCCAACAGCAACAACAACAATAGGCATCATCATGTTAAGCGAAGAAGCTCACAACAAGAGCCACAGCAACAGCAACACATCAATACCAAACAATTTAATGATAAATTGAACAGTAATTACATTCCGAACGATAATGCATTACATAAAAGACCATCACCGCAAACAATGGCATCAGCATCAGCATCAACCAACAACATCCCAAGGCCACCACCACTACCACCTCCAGCATCTTCATCAGATTCTGATTCTGAATCCACAACTGTATCATCAGCAGCAATGTCGAATGCATCTGCAGCGGTAGCGGCGATAACAACAACGCCACCACCAGCATTAACCAGAAAAACACAAGCATTAACATTTAACGATGTCATCTTCGTCAATAAAACGACGACGACGACGACGACATCAATGAGGACGACCACAACAACTGGCCACTCCTTCGCGGCCAGAAGACGTAGTCCAAGTGATGGTGACAGTTCGGGTGATGGTGATAATACTGCCAGTGGCTTAAATAGTTCGGTACAACATTACAACAATAAATCAACGAATAAAAGACGAAAACGTAATGACGATACAACAACATCCGTTTATATTGGTGACAATAAACCCAATTTAGCGGAACACGCTAGAAATGGCAAGGAAGAGCTGCAGGTTGATGATGAACAACAAATGCTGAAGCATCATCATCGACAAAATCAGCAAACGAATAATAGTAAAATAGTTGCCAAACAACCGCAATTGCAACCCAAAAGGCAACCGCAGCAGCAGCAACAAAAACAAAAACAACAATCCATTAATTTCATAACGACTGCCAATAGTGAGGATTCTTTGTTTGATAAGGATCCGGTGATATCGAAATTATTGAAAAGGTTGGTATTTAAATGAAATTGCATGTGTATATATTTGTTTGGTATATATACAGGGTGTGATTAAAAAAAAATTCCAACAAAGTCAAACGCCATAATTTTTACATTTTTATACCCTCCACCATATCATTCCGTTTGTAATACCTTTAAATATACATTTTAGACCCCACAAAGTATACATATTCTTGATCAGAATAAAATTCTATGTCGATTTATAAATTTCCGTCCTTCAGAACGAAATGAAGTGGGTTGATAAAATTTTACTCAAATGTGTATTATGTCTGCAGGACTTTTTGTATTGAAAATGGGTCATGTAGGTCCACGTCTTCGTACAGCCCCCATATAACCTTTGTATAGCCCCCCATACAACGGTACCTACCGGAACTATTTCAAATTTAGTATTTGAAGTTCGTAATGAATACTACATCCTATGACAGAAAATTGTCTGTGCAGGTCCACGTCTTCGTATAGCCCCCATATAACGGTACCCCTCGATATTCGGTATTTTGGCTCTTTTAGCGACATTGTTTACCGGAACTATTTCAAATTTAGTATTTGAAGTTCATAATTAATACTACAGCCGATGACAGAAAATTGTCTGTGCAGGTCCACGTCTTCGAATAGCCCCCATGGTACCTCCCTATATCCGGTATTTTGATGATTTTAGCTAAATTATGAACAGATATATTTATAAGTTTCGCATTTGAATATCGTAATAGCGTGTGATAAAAATTGCCTTGCAGGTGCAAATCGTCGTATAGACGCTAATATACTGCTACATTCGGTATTTTTAGGATTTTAATTTTTTGGAAATTGTTAAATTTATACCAAATGGTCAAGGGTATGCAAGGTTCGGCCCGGCCGAACTTAAAGCATTTTTACTTATTTTTTTTTTTTAATGTTATTGAATGAAAGCCAATAATACCGGAAATAGCATCAAATTTTAAAATAAGTTTAGATTTGTTGGAATTGTTCACCTTTGGCACGAATTATGGTCTCCAAACGGCCAATGAAGCCGGCACACGTTGTAGGAATGTTGCTCTGCTGTAATTTGTCACATTCCCGGCGAAGCGCTCGACAGACACAATAGTCCAACTGATTGGTATCCGGAGATTGTGTGCTGGAAATGTAACCATTTTTGGGTGGCGCGTGCTGAGTCGATGGTACTGAGTCCTGTTGAAATGTCCAAGGTCTGCGGGCGAAATGTTTGCATACCCGAGGCTTTAATACAACCTCCAGAATATTTTTGCTATAATATTCGGATTTTATTCCGATGCCACGGTCGATTATTACGAGCGGAGATCGTCCATCCGCTTTTATGACGGCCCACACCATCACCATGGCCGGCGCTGTGGTTCTGGTGGCCAACCGAGGGCGGACATTTTCAGCTGACCTTTTTGGAAAGTAAACGCCATAATTTTGTTTGTTAAGAAACTGCTGGACAACAAATTGAGATTTCTCTCGGAGTGTAGGATTGGGTTATGTAGGTAGTTTTGGAAATTTGTACTTATTTGTAACGAATTGTAGTAAACTTGGCACATTTTGCATTATGTGAACCTATAGAGCTGGAATCCTGAAATTAGAAATTAAGTTTTCTGTTGGAGTATAAAATTGGGAAATTTTATATGTTGGAGTATTTTTGGAAATTCATTCTTACCTGTACTATATGGTACTAAATTTTGAAACAATTTGTATTTAGGCGAGCCGTTAGCGATGAAATGCTGAATTTTGGAATTTGGATTACTGTGATGGTCTAGGATTGGGGTACGTGGGAAGCTTTGGAAATTCATTCTTATGTGTACTAAATAGTACGAAAAGTACTAACAATTGAATCTTTGTATTGGGCAAACGTACTAACATTTTAGAGGATAGAGCTAAAAATTTTAATCACATTTGGAAAGTAAGTTTAAATTATGAATTCTAAATTTGGAATAGTTTGGTTTAGGGTAAACGAATAAAGTCGAAATTTTGAAATTTTGTATTGGGGTCCCTTTTGGTGGTACGTTTATGATAAATGGGTTGTTTTGGAATCAGAAATTTGGTATAAGGTTTTGTAATTTGGTCGTTGTTCGTGTGCAGCCTGAACATATGGAGGTGTTTGCGGAAATTGTACGAAAAGTACTGAATGGTAGTATATTTCGTAGTGGGTGAAGAGACAGAGAAAAACTTCTGAAATTGGATATTTAAATTATTGATATTTTTCAAGGACCTCTGACAATTTTTTTTTTATTTTTTGAAATAAACGTCGAATTAAAAAACAAGTAAAAAAGTAGTAAGTTCGGCCGGGCCGAATTTTGAATACTCTCCACCATTTGGAACAAATTTGCAAATTTTCGAAAAAGATAACATTTGCCAAAAATTCTGTTAACATCTTAAAAATACCGAATATAGCCGTTATTTGAGAGTCTGTACGACCTGAACCTACATAGGCATTGTTTGTCATAAGCCAATACCATATTCAAATTCGAAACTTGAAATAAACGGTGAATAATGTAGCTAAAATCATCAAAATATCGTATATAGGGAGGTACCGTTATATCGGAGACCAGGACCTGCATAGATAATTTTCTGTCACAGACTGTAGCTTCTATTACGAACTTCAAATACGACATATGAAAACTTGGACATGCATAGCCCATTTACGAACTTAACCTGCCTACTGACAAAATAAACATATGTGCAAAAGTTTAGCCTTTTATCTCAATTCGTTGGAAAGATAGCATGATTACAACAGACAGATAGACAGACGGACGGACACACAGACCGATGGACGGACATAGTTAAATCGTCTTAGAATTTTACGCTGATCAAGAATATATACACTTGGTTGGGTCTGACATGAGTATTTCGAGGAGTTACAAACGGAATGACAAAATGAATATTATACCCCCCAATATATTCTCAAGGATATCAAACAAAATACATATATATATATATATATATATATATATATATATATATATATATATATATATATATATATATATTATATGTCATTCCGTTTTATATATATATAGTTGGATTCCTAAATAATTTTTTCAAATGTCATCCATGCCAAGAATCGTGAATTTTATTGAATTGTCCTCGCTAATAAAGACCTATTTTTCTTACCTTCCTGACCAAGAGTCATGGATTCTTCAAATATATTTTTAGGTCTTGAGAATTTTTATAATGACTTACTGGTCTAAACATTGTTGATTTTGAATTTGAATGTATGCCGACATACCATTCTGTACAAAATGCTTAGATTTTAAAAAAAAAAAATCATTAAAAAATGACCTTGTCACACATATCATATACTTATGAACAAAAAACAAATCCATTATTTGTGTCAAGATTTTATTGACATATTTTAAGGACTTCCGGCCAAAAATAGTGAAATTTTTAAATTTGGTAACTAAACCTGGACACAAATAATGGATTTTCAAGAAATATTTTTTAGGGACCTCTTTTCACGAGACGTGAACTTTCAGGAATATTTTTCAGGGACTTCAGTTTCAAAATATTAATACTCCTTCCCCTCTCTATGTTACTTGCAGATCAAAACGTAAAGTGGAATTCCGCAAAAGGCGAAGAATACGACCCTGCCTTAGTGTTTGTCAGACGGTTGAACAAAAATGTCCATATCTGTTGCCAGCAGATCGGGCGCCAGCAATGCAAACACAATACGCCGGCGAACCAACATTTTTATGTCTAGGTATGCGGACCACATATATTCATTGAAGTATTCATGTAACTCAATTTTTATATAATATTCTTTGTGTTTTCTTTTCGTTTTCCACCATTTTTTTTTTTTTTTTTTTTTTTGTATCGAACAGATTATAATATTGCAGAAACGGAAGAACAATTACGCAAGGCCAGTCATGGGCCAAACGAATGCTGTTACACCTACTGTCAGACGGCAGCCGATGGCATCTGTACCTATTGCAATGAGTTTCTGGATGCAAAGGATATTGAAATGGAAGCCGAAAGGATTACCAAGGAGAAAGGGAAACGTCTCTACAATATAACGCTTAAGGCGAGAGAGGAAAAGGCACTGCGAGTGGAGGCCAAAATACAACAGCAGTTGGCACCCGTGGCAACTGAGGATGTTGCTGCCGGTGGTCACTTGAAAATGTCCACGGTGGCCATAGTGGTGCGTAACGACACCTTGGCCATGAACGTTACCCGTCTGGCTGAACGTTTGCCTTACTACGCCTTTTGCGATGGCGTCTATTACTATGATGAGGATGTGGATGATATGCCGACAATGGCCTATTCCGATAATTGTCCGGCCCTGCCAACGGTACAAAGTCGCTGTCGCATACCGTACTGGGCCACTAACTATGAGACATCCGGCGAAGACTGGGGTTCGTATCGTAAACATGGCGAAGCCCAAAAATTAATGGTGTGGTTGAGTTCGTTGCTATGTCTGTGGTCCTGCTATACGGCGCGGGCCTTGAGGCTGCATCGAAAACAGGAGAAAAGACCAAAGCAAAATCAGCAGCAGCAGCAGCAACCACAACAAATTAATAATAACAGTACTGCCTTTGAGAGAGGAATAAAGGAAAATCGTTGTAGAAATTGTGAAAATCGGGAGATTATGTTGATGAATGTCAATAATTATTTGACCAAAGATGGGCGCCGAAAATCACGTAGGGCAAGGGTAAATGTTTGGTATGATATCAGTGAAAATCGTATTTTGATAATTTGTATATTGAGCGGTGGAGGCGGAGGAGGCAATGAGATCGACGACCGGGGTGGCTTGCTCCCCAAAGCCAGGGGAAATGAAGTATCTCGCCTCAGAGGTCAAAAGGAAAAATTAATGAATTTTCGGGAATTGGTTCGGAGAAGACAACAAATCGATTTACTATACAGTAAAAATGCATTAATCTTATTAATACATTATACGAATCGTTTGAAATCGTTTATGCAACAGGCCCAGCCACATCGGAAACGAAAACTGACCCATTTGCAGGGCGGGTGGTATTGGTGGGTCCGGCAGCACGCCTGCCAAAGCCAAATACCACGAATGATAAAACTTAAAATGAAACTTATGTATAAGAGATTGATGATGAGCCTAGCAGTTGGAAGGAGAAAGCTAATACGGATAGCAAAGAAGAAGAAGAAACAGAAGCAGCAGAAGAAGATGACGGAGACGGAGAACATGAATTGTAGTAATGTTAGTATTAGTCACTGTAGTTGTAGTTTAATTAGTTGTAGTTGTAATGATATAAATAAAAAATATAATAATTATACTATATTTAATAATATTATTACTAATTATAATAATAATAATAATGATAAATACAACTATAAAACAACAACAACAAAAAATATTAAGAGAAATAACAAAAATAATACTAATAATAATAAAAGACATGTTAAAATAAATTATAAAGAAAATATGAAAAAATTGAAATTTAATTTTAGTACATGTAATTTTAAAGACACTAATAATAATATTAAAAATAATATGAACAACAACAACAACAATATTAAAATATATAAAAATTATGATTATTATTATACTAATAATAAAGTTAATCATAATAAATCGAATGACACAAATGTAATATCTAAGCTACCACAACAACAACAACAACAATTTTCCATAATAACAAAATTACAATGTAATACAACAACACGAAAAAGTTTTACCACAAGGAGTCGTCATTGTCATAATAGAATATCCTTTAATAAAATTGGTAGCACAACCTGCATACAGGCTCCCAAGCAAAATTCTCTTTTATCAACATTATCTCCATTGAGACTTGTGTCAAATAACAACAAGAACAAAAACATTATGGAAATCCATTGTAGACATAAATCTCCAAAGAATATTTTCAAAACCATCAACACCACCACCACCACCACAAAAAAACACCAAAATCCCAAACCTTTTAACATCATGTCCAGACATTATCCAATATCATTAAATTTGCGCCATCAACAATACCAACACTACTATCCTGACGATAAGAATTTTCAAAAAATTAGTTATAATAGTAAACTAAATAATTATCGTTATTTTTATGATTATAATTTCAATATAAATGATTGGTGGCATCGACATTGCCGTGGGCATTCGTCTACATCTCCATTGCCCGTTACCACCAGCCGCTGCAGTCGTTGTGCTGCTGGGCAATGGCAACAAACACGACAACAACAACGACTGCATGTTGCCCCCACCACCATATCTGAGAGCAAATATTCATCATCAAATTGCCAAATTACCACCAATAACAACAATAGCAAAAGCAGCGGCCACAGCATCCCTCAATATCATTCGAATTGTCAACGTCATCATGCCACCACAAACGCCACCATATTATAGTGGTGGTGTCTATTTATATCAGTGGCCCCATTGTCAGGATATAAGAAATTTTTAACAACAACAACAACAATAATAATAATTTATAAAAATAAACAAATTTATATATAATATTAAAAATTATAATATTTTCTTAAATTTAATTTCCATTTTCATATATATATTTTTTTTAAGAAAAAATATTCCAATCAATTTTTTTTTTTTGGAAAATATATTTAATTTCTCAGAAGTATTATTTACATCATTTAAAAACATTAACTTTGGGGCGAGTTTTTGTGCACATTTCCCAATTTTTATCTATCCAATAACAGAGTGAATTTTTATGAACAATGTTCATATTTCGTAAATTATCCTTAAGGGAGAGAGAGAGAGAGAAAGCTCAATGTAAACAGGTTTATTCTCATGACTGGTGAACATATCTGTTCGATTTATTAAAATTGTTTTCCATTCATGAACACTGTTAATAATTAATTTTACTCTTTAGAGAGAGAGAGAGATGACATTAAGTTTGGACTGTAGTTAAGGTTTTAAAATACTGAAGAAAATATTTTTGAAATTCATACAATCTACCCCCATATTAAAATGAAGTAACACAATTTTTCTAACCTATAAAATACTTTTCCAATTAAAAAAAAAAAATAATGAAGTACATTTTGCTATGAACAATGTTCATAATTCCTAAAGTACAGGGTGAGATAAAAAACTGCAAAATGGTAATAGCCATAATTTTTATTATTTTTTTTTTTTTAATTTTATGGAATGAAAGCAAAAAATGCCGGAAATAGCATCAAATTTTAGAATAAGCTTATTTGTTCGAATTGGTCACCTTTGGCACGAATTATGGCCTTCAAACGGCCAATGATTCCGTCACACGCTGGCCGAATGTTGCTCTGCGGTATTTTGGCGAAGTGCTTGCTTGAGTTGATTGACACGTTGGTATTTTTAGTGCCAACTCTGCTTTCCAACGAATTGGTATTCTGAGATTTGAAGCGAGCAACCTCATTATGTAACCATTCTTGGGTGGAGCGTACTGAGTGCGATGGTGCTGAGTCCTGGTGGAATGTTCAAGGTCTGCGGCCTAAATGTTTGCCTGTCCAAGGCTTTAATATACCCTCCAGAATATTTTCGCGATAATAATCTAAGGCCATGATCGATTAATAAGAGCTGAGAGAGATCATCAGCTGTCATGGCGTCCCACACTATCACCATGGCCGACGCATGAGTTCTGCTGGCTAACCGAAGGTGCAAATTTTCAGCTTATCTCTTTGGCAAGTAAACACGATCATTTTGTTTGTTTACAAACTGCTGGACAACGAATGTTTTCTCATCGGAGAAAACCAAAGTCGGCAGTTCAAAACTTTCGGCCAAGCGAAGCAACTCTTTAGCTCTTTTGAGTCTATTTTCTATCTGCTGCGGTGCAAGTTCTTGCACTTTTTTGAATTTTAACAGCTTTAAGCTAATTTTACAATATTTGACGAATGGGATATTGCGATATTTTCAGCTCACGAGCCATTTTTGCCCACTGCGACGCGGGTATCGATCAAGTCGCTTCTTCACTTTTCGAACCATTTCTGCTGATGTTGTTGTTTTCGTTCGCCGACTTCCTTGAGGTCGGACTACGCCACTAGTATCACGGTCACAAGCGATGGTACGAGACACAAAATATTTATTCACATTTAAATCCTGGAGTGCTCTAACGATAGCCACACGCTTGAATTCAATCCCGAATAGCTTTTTTCTGGAAAATTCTCACCAAAATGCTTATGTACGCTTGTCAGCAATGTAATGAGCTGTCACTGGAATAATTTTAACAGCTATCGGACGAGTGGCTTAGAAGTGGCAGCAGTCAGAAGTTGGTTGCAGTTTTTTCATCTCACACTGTATATTTTAATTGTAGATCTTTTTTCAATATTTCTGTACACTGGTGATATTTGTTTCAATTCTCAAAAACGCGCCCAGGCTAGGTAATAGAATTTATTTTTTTAAGTACACTGTACATAATTTTTAACATTTTTCTTTTAAGAGAGAAAAGGAAAGCGAAAATTAAGTTGTGTAGATAGACAAAATTCAAGGAGCACAAACCGCCCTGAAGAAAACGAGAAAGACTGTGACAAGTTTCATTATTTAAGCTAATCATATTTCAAATATTTATATCAAATTTCGAGGGAATTTAAACTTTTCTTCTGGGTCTACTGAAGTTTTCCACAAACAACCCCAAAAATTCTCACTTAAAAAAAGTTTGCCCTATTTCATGGTTCAAAATTGAATAAATACCATCTCTTTTAACGAGCTAAAAAAGAGTGAAGTAAATATTGAACTTTTTCCATTCTATTATATATTCCATTCTATATAATATAATAATATATGGATTCTATATTTTATGAACACTATTCATAACCTTATGAATGTGTATGCATAGGTGTAAAAATTGTTTTCACCTGCGTTCTGACTCTACATTCTATGAATTTATTCATAATTTTATGAAATAAATTATGACTTAGAAAAAGTTTAAAGACATGAGAGGAAATTGCAGGGAAAATAACTTTTTTGAGAGAAAGAAAGAGTGTATGGTTATAAATTTGTTCATTTGCAAATTGGAGAAAACAGGGAGCAACATTTTTTAAATACAAGATTATTTCACATTTGTATTATTTTAGCCGATATAACAAAATAAATTCACTCTTTATTCCATATTCTCTGAACAATTCACAAAACAGGTATTAAATGAAAGATTCCACAAAATTTTGGAAGCAGAGGATTTAATATGATTAATTTTCAAAATTATTAATAAAATATTAATTGAGAGATAAAACAAATATTTTGGAAGCCATCTAGGTTGTGGGAAAAAGAAAAACGAAATTATTTAGATATCTTAAGAACAAGTCTCAAGTCCCAAACAAGATTTATCTCTGCATATATGGCTTGGCATTATAATTTACTTACTCAAAATATTATTACTAGCATTTGAAAACAAGTTCTCCCTTCGGAAAGGGAGAGAGAGAGACAGGGCATAATGGAAGAAAAGGTTTTGAATTATTAAATTTTTTTGCTGAAAATATGCCACTGAGTGTTACTAGCAATTTAAAGTCCAGTTTGAAAGAGTAAGAGAGAGGGAAAGAGAAAAACATGATAAAATCATGGCGCCATACATGGTCGGCAGAGAGTCGCACATATATGTTCTCTCAATTTTGTTACTCACTGATTTTACTGTTTTGAAATGGGCATGACTGTGAATATGGATAGAATTGCGCTCAGTGAAGACCCGGGTGTCTACTCTTGCTGGCCCTGTATAAATTCGAAAAATTATTAATGATTTTAGAAAAGTGTATTGCTATTGTAATATCTCAAGTTTTGATGATATTTTGATATATATACATATACATATTTTTATACCCTACACCACAAGGTGGTCAGGGTATTATGTCTTTGTGCATTTGTTTGTAACAGGCAAAAGGAAACGAGATAGACCCATAGCTCCTTTTGATGATCTGCATAGAATCACTTTCTCAGTTGATTTATGCATGTGAACAAAATGCAGGTCGCATTTATTATCCGATTGAAACTATTGGCTCAAGGACGAACCCTATTGAAATTGGAGAAAATCGGTAAACATTTTGATATAGCTCCCATATATATCTTCGTTCGATTTTCGTTTTATTGTGCACCTAACGTGTAATATCAGACCGAATAGTATCAGCACATACAACCAAATTAGGCCTGAAAATAAGTATGCCAAATTTGATCGAAATCGGTTCAGATACAGCTATAGCCCCCATATATATTGTTCATCCGATTTGTTATTTTTGTCCTCCACAGCCATAATATGCACTCTGTTACAACAATATTTGGGGAAATAAATCAAATACAGCTCAGACATACCTTTGCTACATTTTATCGAGATCGGTTCAGATTTGGATATAGCTCCCATATATAACCTCGTCCGATTTACCTTTCATTGTGCATCAAACGTCTAATATTTTCCCAAATGGGATGGAATTCGGCACATGCGACCTAGTTGAGTCTAGAAACTTGTATGCCAAATTTCGTGAAGATCTGTTCAGATATAGCTATAGCTCCCATATATATTTTTCATCCGATTTGTTATATTTGTTACCCACAGCCGCAACAACGATGTTCAGAGAAGTATATCAAATACAGCTCAGAAATATCTTTGCCTAATTTTATCGAGATCGGTTCAGATTTGGATATAGCTCTCATACATATCTTTATCTGATTTTAAATTATTTTTGCACCAAATGGGAAATTCGAGTCCGAATTTAAAAGATACAAATGCTTCGGAATATTTAGTCCTTTGAACTTTAAATTATAATTATAATCATAGCGTGTATGACTAAATTCTCTCCCTACTAAATTAGCAAAGTGGTGTAGGGTATCATAAGGTCGGCCGACTTTAGGACTTTCTTTACTGTTTTTTTTTTTTTTTTTTTTTTTTTTTTTGAATCAATTCATAAATATTAGGATAACCCGTTTTTTTAGGAAATCAAGTCTCGATCTGTTTAATTATCCAAAGAAAAAATTCTGTAGGAAAAAAGATGAAGTACCACGAATATTATATTTGTAAAACATAGATATCTACTATTCCATATTTTATGAAAAGTGTTCGTAAATCAGCATATGCAACTTAAATTGGAGAGAAGGAGAGTATATTAAGTGCAAGTTGTGTGCAGTGCCTGGAGATATGTTTATTGCAAAAATGGGCAAATGTGGAGACTTTAAATTAAAAACCAGAAGAATAATTCAAAAATGTTGTTCGATGTTTTTATAATTTCGGTGAACGACCCTAACGACTTAGAGAACAAAAAAATGTATTTTTATACCACCATAATATCGCGGACCGCGGAACACTGTTCATTGCTACATAAATTCTATTAAATTTTAAAGATATTTATTACTCAATGTTTTGGAATTTGTTTTTAAATTAATTAAGAACTAAAATGAGCAATTTCCCCTTGGACTTCCATAAAACCTATCGATATTTTCATTTTAATAATAAAGCCCGGAGTTTTTTTGAGATATGTACTTTCCTTAAAATTGATTGGAATATGTGTTTTTTTTTCTTTCATATAATTAAAATCTATTTTATAAATAATTTTCTTACAAAGAAAACTCTAACTTATACCAACGGATATATCTACATTTTGTACCACCAATTTGTATCAATAAAATATTTTGTTTTTATTTTTTAATAATTTCTATAAAAATCTATTTAGACACAAAAAATAAAATACATAAAGAAAATTACCCGCCACTTAATTCAAGTCATCCACCACCACCACCACCAAGAACAACAATTTCAAATGTAAAATATTATAGAAAAATAGAAAAAAAAAACAACATCTAAATCCATTTACTTAATAACTAAAGAAACATATTTTATTACAGATAGAACAAAAACAACAACAACAAAAAATATAATTCATTATGAATCAACCAAAAACCAAGAGAAAGAAAAACGAAAAGTTCATTTATAAAAACCAAAAAACTGCCAAATATTATTAAATATAAAAAAAGAAAGAAAACAACAAAACAAAATAAATAAACCAAAAATAAGAAAAAAAGAAAATATTTAATAAATTAAACAAAAAAAAAGTAAAGTAAGTAGGTTAGAGTGTAAAACAAAATGACATTTGATTACCAGCAAAATGTCTCTTAAGAAAATTTAAATTGAAATTACAAGAAACAACAACAACAAAAGAGCAAAACGAAAGAGAACAAAAACATACAAACCTGTTAAAAACAAATTACAAATTGTGTCATACTTACAAAAACAAAACAAAAAATCAACAAAAACCAAAAACAAACCAAACAAGAGAAATGAAAACAACAACAAATAGGAAATATCCCAAGAAAATAACACAAACGATTTTTTGTCACCAAAAATATATGTTTTTTTATATTTTTCTAATTTAATTGTCATTATTTTTGTGTGAATTGAAAATAACGCTCTCCTTGATATTTAAGTTGTACCGTGTTATGTTTAAAAATTCCGAGAAAAAGACAGTTTTCTATGTAACACTAATTGAGTTTCTTCAAATCGTTTAAGCTTTCAGAGTCCTTCGTGGGATTCATCAATAAAATTGAATTTCGCCATAGAATTTAAAATCTTTATGAGTTAAAATTTTGAGGATGCTCTCCATATCCAAAAATTTATTTTTGCACTAAAAATAATTTAGTGCCTTATAAGCAATTGTTATACAATGCCATGAGAGTATTTTAAGCCTGGGCGAAGGATTTTACTGAAGGTCTATCAATATACCTTGTGAGAAATGTTGAAATTTAAAAAAATTTCACCAGTTCTTTAAGCGATATAGTCGGACAATGGAGATTTAGCAAAACATGGACAAAAGAATACCATTTCAGTATTTCATGCAAGGAGATACACAGAAATTCATTTTAAAACCCTTTCTAGGGTCCATCTAGCAAATATTTGAATGGATGAAGGCATGGACCCACCCGGGGTAAGTCCTTGTGCCTAAGTGTGCTGTGGTCAGGATAATATGTCTTTATGAATTGTTTTGGTAACATCTGGAAAGAAGCGAAGTAGACCCATAGTTTATTTTGATGATCTTTATAGAATCACAATCTGAGTCAACAATTGCAGGTCCCTTCATCCGTCCGTCTGTCCATGAATTTTTGTAAACAAAGTAAATGTAGCATTTATTGAGATGAACTTTTTTCACAAATCATTTGTTTGGCCCAAAGACGAACTCTTTTGAAATTGGAGATAATCGGTTAACATTTAGATATACCTCCCATATATATAATCGTCCGCTTTGCGTTTTTTTATGCACCTAATTAGTAATGTAAGTCTAAATAGGATGAAATTTAGAACTTACGACCAAGTTGAGCGAAGAAACAAAAATTTCAAAGTTTGTGGGAATTGGTTGAGTTATAGCTATAGCTCCCATATATATTCTTCATCCGATTTATTTTTTTAGTCTCCCACGGCCGTAATATGCACTCCATAACAACGATATTCGGGAAAATATTTCAAATACAGCTTAAAAATTTTAACGAGATTGGTTCAGGTTTAAATATAGCTCCTATAAATAACATCTCTTATTTCCGAATTCAGCGTGGAAGAATATGCCAACAATATTTTGTGTCAGTTATCAGATATAACATAGAAATTCCGTTGCTAATTTTTTTATATAGATCGATTCAGATATCAATATAGCTTTTATATATTTATTTTAATCCGATTTCACGTTTATTGTGCGCCAAAATGGTTATACCAGTTCATATGGGATGCATTTGGTGAAAATCGGTTCAGACGCAATTGCCTCCGTCAAATTTTACAAAAATCTATTCAGAGTAGGATACCCCTCCCATATATATTTCCCCTGCGGTTTCAAATTATAACTGCTCTAAAGCCAGAATATACGTTCAAAAGCGATCCCCATGTCGAATTTCCGATAAGCTGGAAACTTCTTAAGAATTCTGGAATACTGTTGAATACCGGGTTCGTAAAATTCTTAGAAAAAGATACATTCTTAAAAAATCTAAGCTCAATAAAAATTTAAAAAGATACATGTTGGAAGTCCTTACATATCCTTGAGAAATCTATGTTTAAAAAAATGGAAGGAAGGAAGATATATCTAAAAATACATTTCAACGGAAGTGGGAGGGTCCTTTTCAGAATTTTTAAAAATCTATGATAGTAGAAGTTGAAGGACTCATCTTAACTTTAATAGAAATTGAAGTTAGCAACTTGCTAAAACAAAATCCACGTTAATAGACCTAGAAGGATTCTTCCAATAATACTTGATTGATTCGTAAAGGTCTCTTCATTAAATTGTTCAAATCCAAGTGGATAGAAATGTAAAGAGTTTTTATGAAATTCTTAAAAGAAATTTATGAAATAATCACGACCTTGATAGGCCTAAAAGAAATCTTCACAAAATTAAAAAAAAAATCAAAGTTCGTGAAATGGGAACCTTAAAAAATAAAAATTGATTTATTGCGAAGGACTCTTTAAACATTCACTAAAAATCCAAGAAGGATAGAAATGGAAGGACTTTTTATGAAATTCACGGCATAATCTTCATAAAGTTTTAAATCTTTTCAGAATCTTTACAAGAATTTTGGAGGAACGTACTAAAAATGCAATTATCAAAGTAATCTTCTAGAAGTACTCTTTTAAAAATTCTTAAAATCTACGTTATTAGAACTGAAAAGATTCTTTATAAAATCCTTAAAAATTCAATTAAAAAATTCACCAAATCTTAAAAAATATTTACATATAATTAATATTTTGTAAAGTCTTAATGTATAGGAGTTTTTTTTTTAATTTTATTGTTTTTTTCGAGAACATGCAATAATTTTTCTTAGATGTTTTTTATAAAAACCATACCATATCCGATACGGATTTCAAAAAATAATAACAAATTCAAATTTATGTATCTGGAATGAGTCTTCAAAAATTTCTTAAAATTCATTTTAATAGTCCTGGAAGAAGATTGTGTATGACTCTTAAAAATCTAAATCTAATGATCTGAAATAGTCTTTATACAAAATTTCTCAACAAGTCTTATAGATTCTTTGCAACAATTAAACAAAAAAAATCCATGCTTATAGACCTAAATAAGCTGGAGCTTTTTATTATTAAATTATTCAATAGTTCGAGTTAATAGATCTTGAAGTGGTTCTTTATAAAAGTCTTTCACTGGTCTCCAAAAAGTCTGTATACAATTTTTAAAACATCCACAACGAGAGGGTTTGTATAAAAATTGAAAAGAAAATAAATAAATAATATATACTGCGGTATGTTTTTTCAATGGATTTTATATTATTTTTTATTTGATTTCTCCACATCACATATTTTATCAAAAATTCGAATTTTAGTTCCATTTTTTCAAATTTTTATTTTCCTCTTCTTTCTTGAAAACAAAAAATAAAGCGCACAGTAATCTTAAATTAATGAAAAGAAAAAAAAAACAACAAGAACAACAAAAACCAAACATTATTTAAGATTCTTTAAGAAAAACTAAAAAAAATGAAACACTAAAAAGAAATATTAATGAAGAAAAAAATTTAACAAAATAAACCTTAAAAAATAGTGTTAAATTATGAAGTATAACAACAAACCATTACCAAATGGAAAAATAAAGAAAACCAAAAAGAAAAAAAAAAATAGCGATAAATAAAAGTTTATATATTTTTTTGATATAAAACAAACAATGGAAAAAAAAAACACAAAAACTTAACTGAAATCGCCCCAAAACTTCCTTTCCTTCCATTTCCCCCACAAATGAGAAAAACAAAAATCCGAAAAAAATTATAGAACAATCTTGTTAATACCATTGAGAAATAAATACAAATAAAATTATGGAAAAAAAAATACTAAATCAAACTCCCCTCCCTCCACACTTCCCAAATGAAACAAAACAAAACAAAAAACTCTTACAATATATAATCTTATTAAGAATCTTGTACAATTTTCTAAAATTCTCACTAGAAGAAAATAAAAAAAGAAAATAAATAAATAAATATGAAGAAAAAGAAAAAAACACACACAATCTCAAAAAAAAACTTCACCAAAAAAAAAAATAAATAAAAACATTGTGTAATAAAACTGTTGCTAATTTTTAAGTTATCACATTTTGTTTTTATTCGTTTCGTTTTTTTGTAAAAGTACACATAATTGTTTAATTGTTTAAATAAACAACAAATAGATTATAAAATAATTAAATGAATAATTAAAACAAAAAACTAGAGTTCCCTATTGTCATATGTTGAGAAAAAAAAAAAAACAAAACAAAACAAAACAAAAAAACTGTAATCGAAATAAATGTTATTAATATTGAACAAAACAAAACAAAATAAGTTTTCACACTTACTTTGTGTGGAGGAATTTCCCACATACACAGGTTATGTTTGGACTTTGATTAGGCAATTGCGGGGCGGGGCGGGGCAGGGCAGAGCGGGATTGTGAAATCGATAAACGATATCAATTGTAAAGTTCGGTCTGACATTCTTGGTTATGATATTTAGATTAAAGCAAAGTTCGTTTCTTAACTCTTTTATTTTAAAGAAGTTTCATAGTGAGCTTTTTTGAATTAAATATAAATTAAAGGTTAAATAAATTAAACGAGGTTCCTTTCTAAGTCTTTTTTACGTCCTCTACCATACATAGTACGCACCAAAATAAATATATATTCAACAAAGTATGCAGCATATCAAGTACGAAGATAGGCAATATCGATCCACAATATCGTATACTTCCCCTTTTAAATGCAGCTGCACCGACAAAAGGAAATCGAAAATTTGTGAAGGAAAATTTCAAAATTTTTAAAATGAAATTTAAATTTTGTATAGTGAAGTCCTTACAGTAATGTTATACAGGGTGTTTTTTAAGCTCGATAGAACTTGAAATTTTAAAAAAATAACACAAAAAAATCGATTTTAATCAAAAAAAAATTATTCGAAAGATCAATACGTGACATTAAAATTTGAAACTGATTTCGGGCATATGGACACCGCAGCTGTTCTTGACGAAGTGCATTCTGGACGTCCAATTTTTGGCCACTTTTTCGAGCACTGCTGGCCGTATGTTACGAATAACATGAACAATGCTGGCCTGCATGGCGTCAATTTAATTTTTTGTGTTATTTTTTACAATTTAAAGTTCTATCTAGCTTAAAAAAATAACCTTTATAACAAAAAACCAGTAAAGAAAGTCTTAAAGTCGGGCGGGGCCGACTTTATGATACCCTACACCACTTTGCTAATTAAGTAGAGCTCCACATAACAATTAAAAGTTTCTATGGGATAATTCAATCATACACGCTATGAATATAATTATAATTTAAAGTTCAAAGGACTAAATATGCCGAAGCATTTGTATCTTTTAAATTCGTAATTGTTTTGCCCATTTGGTGCACAATTAATTTGAAATCGGATAAAGATATATATGGGAGCTATATCCAAATCTGAAGCGATCTCGATAAAATTTGGCAAATTTTCCGGCTGTGGGTAACAAATACAACAAATCGGATGAACAATATATATGGGTGCTATAGCTATATCTGAACCGATCTTCATCAAATTTGGCATACTACCTTTTAGACTCAATTCGGTCGTATGTGCCAAGTTCCATCCCATTTGGAAAAATATTAGACGTTTTGTGCACAATAAAAGGTAAATCGGACGAAGTTATATATGGGAGCTATATCCAAATCTGAACCGATCTCGATAAAATTTAGCAAATGTATTTCTGAGCTGCATTCGATATATTTGCCCAAATATTGTTGTTGCAGAGTGCATATTACGGCGGCGGTGGACAAAAATAACAAATCGGATGAACAATATATATGGGAGCTATAGCTATATCTGAACCGATTTCGATCAAATTTGGCATACTTATTTTCAGACCTAATTTGGTTGTATGTGCAAAATTCCATACAATTCGGGCTGATATTACACGTTTGGTGCACAATAAAAAGCAAATCGGACGAAGATATATATGGGAGCTTTATCTAAATTTTGACCGATTATTTCCAATTTCAATAGGGTCCGTCCTTGGGCCAAACAAATGATCTGTGCAAAATTTCATCTGGATCGGACAATGAATGCGACCTGTACTTTGTTTACAAAAATACATGGACAGACGGACAGACGGACGGACAGACGGACGGACATGCATAAATCGACTCAGAATGTGATTCTATGCAGATTATCAAAAAGAATTATGGGTCTATCTCGTTTCCTTCTGATTGTTACAAACAAATGCACAAAGACATAATACCCTGACCACCTTGTGGTGTAGGGTATAACAAGTAAGCAAGGGATACAGTCGTGCGGGGCCGACCATGTGATACCCTACAACACTACAACCAGGAACCCAATATTTTCCCACTCCGACGTCCTGTTTGTTGTTGTGGTCCATTTTATAGCTAAATATAATCCAATGGTCATCCAAAATGCTAGAATTCTTCCCCGCCCTTAACCCTACTCCTATTATGTGATCGGGAAAATTTTTCTGTTATTGGTTCATTTGAACCCCTAAATATTTTGCTATCATCTCCAAATGCAAGAGACCCCTCTGTATTTCCAAATATAGACTCGTCTCTATGATTTGCTAATCTACGATATTTGGCTATTTTCGTCAACGAAGTCAGCATAAAGCAGTAAAAAAGGTCTTGAAGTCGGACGGCACCGACTTTATAATACCCTACACCACTTTGCTAATTTATTAGAGCTCCACATAACAATTACAAGTTTTTATGGGAGAATTCGATCATACACCCTACGATTATAATTATAATTTAAAGTTAAAAGGACTAAATATGCCGAAGCATTTGTATCTTTTGAATTCGGATTTGTATTGCCCATTTGGTGCACAATTAATTTGAAATCGGATAAAGATATATATGGGAGCTATATTCAAATCTGAAACGATCTCGATAAAATTTCTGAGCTGTATTTGATATATTTCCCTGAATATCGATGTTACGGAGTGCATGTTACGGCTGTGGATAACAAACCGGATGAACAATATATATGGGAGCTATAGCTATATCTGAACCGATCTTCACCAAATTTGATATACTAGCTTCTAGACTCAATCCGGTCGCACGTGCCAAATTTGGGCAAATATTAGACATTTGGTGTACAATAAAAGATAAATCGGACGAAGTTACATATGAGAGTTATATTCAAATCTGAACCGATCTCGACAAAATTTAGCAAAGGTATTTCTGAGCTGTATTTGATATATTTCCTCAAATATTGTTGTTACAGAGTGCATATTACGGCTGCGGAGGACAAAAATAACAAATCGGATGACCAATATATATGGGAGCTATAGCTATATCTGAACCGATTTCGATCAAATTTGGCATACTTATATGCAGTTGTTTGTGCAAAATTCCATACTATTCGGGCACAATAAAAGGTAAATCGGACGAAGATATATATGGGAGCGGTATCTAAATTTTTACCGATTATCTCCAATTTCAATAGAGTTCGTCCTTGGGCCGTACAAATGATTTGTGCAAAATTTCATCTGGATCGGGCAATAAATGCGAACTGTACTTTGTTTACAAAACCACATGGACAGACAGACAGACAAACGGACGGACGGACATGCATAAATCGACTCAGAATGTGATTCTATGCAGATAATCAAAAGGAACTATGGGTCTATCTCGTTTCCTTTTGCCTGTTACAAACAAATGCACAAAGAAATGAAACATGACCACCGTGTGGTGTAGGGTATAAAAAGCCAGAAGTTTCCTTATGTGCACTTTGGATTTTGTCTGTATATTATTTTCAGGGTTTCGGTAGAATGGAAATGTTGCTATTTTTCACACAAAAGTAGTGGTCCATTCTACCTTTATTTGGTATCCTTTGGTTAATATTTGTGACCCTTATAAAGGCTGCAAACGGACGGACGGATGGACGGACATACATAGCTAGATCGACTCAGTTCGGCGAGAGAGGAAGATACATATATACTTTCCTATGTGGGAAACCAATATTTCGTACGAAGTTCGAAGTTTTCGAAGTCTTTTTTCGCTTTCAAATACAAGTACGAGTTCTCTAGCTCATTTTTGCCTCATATAATCGCATAATATTTAACATACCGCAATGTCATTACATGCGTTTTAAGTTCGTTTTGAGTGGAACCTTAACTTTTTATACTGTGGGGATCTTACCGCTGTTAAATGGAGAAATAAATTACTTTCTTTCAACTATTCGCCCTTAGGCTAAATTAACCGTGATCGTTTCCTACGCCTTTTTTTTTTTTTTTTTTTTTGAATGCATGAATCCATTTTTTTCTTATTTTCAAAACGTAATATTTAAAAATTCGAAATTTATTTATAAGAAATTAATTTTAAATTGCGGACACTTAAATAAATTGTCAGCCACTTGATTTACAGGGTGAGATTAAAAAAAACTGCAACAAAGTCATTAGTTCCATACATGTTTAAATTTTTTTTTTTAAATTTTATTGAATGAAAGGAAAAAATGTCGGAAATAGCATCAAGTTTTAGAATAAGTTTAGATTTGCTCGAATTGGTCACCTTTGTCACGAATTATGACCTTCAAACGGCCAATGAAAATGTCACACGCTGCCCGAATGTTGCTCTGCGGTATTTCGGCCCATTCTTAGCGAAGCCCTTGCTTGAGGTGATCGACACTTTGGTATTTTTTGGTGCCAACTTGGCTTTCCAAAATATTCCAGGTTCAAGAGTCAAACGGATTGATATCCGTAGATTTTGGTGGCAATTGTGCGCTGGAATGAAGCGAAGAATCTCATTTTGAAACCATTGGGTGGCGTGTGCTGAGTTGGATGTTGCTGAGTCCTGTTGGAATGTTCCAAGTCTGCGGCCATAATGTTTACGTGCCCGAGGCTTTAATACACCATCCAGAACATTTTCGCGATAATATTCGACATATATTCTGATGCCATGGTCAATTAATATGAACGGAATGTGAACATCGGCTGTTATGGCGGCCCACACCATCACCATGGCCGGCGCTTGAGTTCTGGTGGCCAACCGAAGGTGCACATTTTTAGCCGACCTCTGTGGCAAGTAAACACGATCATTTTGTTTGTTTACAAACAGCTGGACAAGGAATGTTTTCTCATCGGAGAAAACCAAATTCGGCAGTTCACCGTTTTCGGCCAAGCGAAGCAACTCTTCAGCTCTTTTCAGTATATTTTCTTTATGTTGCGGTATAAGTTCTTGCACTTTTTTGGAATTTTAATGGCTTTACTCCGAGCTTATTTTTCAATATTTGCCGAATGTAATATTGCGATATGTGCAGTTCCCGAGCAATTTTTCGGCCACTGCGTCGCTTCTTTATTTTTCGAACAATTTCTGCTGATGTTGCTGTTTTCATCCGTGAGCGAAATTTAGAACAAATCTGATGATTTCCTTTTGATGGAAGGAACACGTACTTTGTCATTCATCCATTCCCATTCACAGACAGCTTTCGTTAATATTGTGATACCTCTCGTTTCTCGGCGGTTTGAAGATTTCGCTTCAATTTCCTACCAAATCTGTTGTAATTTCGAATTCAAAGTGGTTAAAATAAATCGTCGCAAAACATTTCCAACGTAGCTCGACATTTTGGTATAGCCACCATATAACAGTACCTGCTAATTTTCGGTGCTTTTAAGCTTTTGAAGAGACATTTCAAAATAAATTAGCTGTGATTTGACATTTTGCAAAATAAAAATATACAATAAGGTCGATATTGTAACTTAAATATATAATATTACGTCCTAATTTAAGATATTTTCCGATATTTGGTAAGGTTTCAACCCCAATTTCCAATCAAGTCAGCTGAAGGAAATTTGACTTCTCTAACATGTTTGGTACTAAAAATATCCTATATCTGCCACGCATTCATGTACAGTCGCCAAATAATGTTACTTCCTGATTATGGGTGTTTTGAGAGCTTCGGTCCCAATTTCTAACCTAATCAGATGGTTGGAAATCGGATTCACAGTATATAGTTTAACTCTTTGCAATGAAAATATTTAATGTAGGACCACTTCGTTGTTGTAGCCCCTCCTTTATTATGATAACTCCTTAGCTTGATTCGGATTCGCAATGGATACTTTTACTACTCGCAATGTGGTTTAACTTTTGGTATAGTTGATTTCCAAAATTTTAAGGTTTCTTCTTCAATCTCCAATCAAGTCAGGTAAATTTTGTATTTCGGAATCTCACCGGAAAGTTTAACTTCTCTTAGTGGTTTGGTATTAACAATTTTTTATATCGTGTACATTTTGGTATAGGCCCATTTATAAGTGTATCTCCTGTCCAACCACATCAGCCATAAAGTGGCATTTCCGGCCTGGTTAAACTTCTGTCAATAAATATTCTAGGTAAAACCTAGAAGAACCCCCCATTTAAGGGGGTTTGAGGCTAGGAAATTTGACCATAATTCAAGATTTTACATTTTATAACGATCCAGTCGGTTCGTTGTCTGTCTAGGTGGATAAACCGTCACAGGGGTTGTCAATTTGGCCACAACTCGCCGTAACCTAATAGACTTTTAATCAAACTTTAAACTTTTAATCAAATGCGCAATTTCGATATACGGCATCTGCTCGTGCATGATAACAGCCAAGTTTATATTTATTGATATAAATGAATTAGATACATATACAAATTTCCTGGTACCTCCCGAACATAATGTAAACTGAGTCACCAATAGTCTGTAAACTCCGTACCTTCTCGCAATAATAAATGATCGCAGTCTACAATGAAGACCAAACTTCGGTCATCGCGTATACTTGACTCACATTTCGCGACATACCTTCAGCACTACCTCTACATAGGATCACAATTTTTAAAAATCTTAATATTTCTTCTATGGCCTTCTAATAATCCTATGGCCTGTGTAAATCGGAAATACTATTCACAACTTCACCTCATAAAACTTTTGAAACTTCTGTGCAAAAAAAAAAAAAAAAAACTTAGGTGCAAAAATTTACAAATATCGATTATTCAAACAACTCAACTTGCCAATGTTGTTAATTCAATTTGCCAATGTTGCTAGCAAAATCATTCACCTCCTTCCCACTCTTCCACAATTTTGCCAGAAAAACGTCCAAAAATGAATTTCGAAACGAAAAAAACTCTTTTCCATGGAAAATGTATGAAAACTGTCTGAAAAGCATCTAGTTTGGACGTGGCTCTGGCCTTGGACCCCCAGAACCACACCCTGAAAACGCTTCACTCGAAAGTACAGGAAGAAGTTTTGTTTGTCTATCTGGACTTTTTAAGATAGTTCCTGGTACGGACCGAAACTAGAGTATATTATTAAAATTCTTTTTTCGAGCCGTCCGAAAAGTGACAAATTTTTTTCTTACTTCCCAAAAAAATGGTTAGATGGGCCAAGTGAGAATAGGATATTCTTTTTTTTAGAAGAGAAAGGTTGGAAATTTTAGATATGGTCCAGGGTCCATTCTGCTTACGTCCCTAAACTATCGATTAATTTCAACATGGGTGAGTTTCTGATTCAGACCGAAATAGCACATCAATCCATTTTTGGAAAAATTAACTATCTAGTCAACTTCTTATTGAATCTTGCTGATATACGATTTATATATTTCCTAAAAAAATAAATAAATAAATTAATAAATTGAAATAACAGTTTTAACCGTTTGTTAAGCAAAAAATTAAATATTTGTCTAATTTTAAACAGCATTGTAAATTTGCCATTGTTCCACCTAAAATCGACAAATAAAAAAAGATTTTGTAACATTTTGATTTAATGTTACATTTTACCACAATGCTCTTTTTAACTTAGTCCGCTGCTGGTATTGAACTTTCGACATTATGATTTCTGATTAAACACACTACTCACTGCGACGCGGTTACGAACTAATAGCGTTATTTGTAAATTCTCAAATGTACATCAACAACGTATCGCATTTTATTATTTGTTTCTTCGCTGGCCGACACCGAGTTTCGAATTCACAACCTTCGGTTTTGAAGACGATCGCCTACACCCTGGATAATGAGATAACTTTTTTTACTTTAACTACCCATTGTTTCACTTATATTTTAATGGCGGTTTCTCCTCATACGCCTTTCCCCTTTTTTCCTGGATAGCCATAAATTCTGAAATTCAAAATATTCAGTTGTCATTCAGTGAAACTGCTGGCAATGCTGTAGATTATTTGATATTTTCAAATTCGCCTTAAAGTATGTAACAAAACTATAAAAATTAAAATTAATTCGGTTATTAAAATATATCAATTACTTTGTTCTCTCAGAGAAATCAACAAAATTATACGCAGCCTAAAACTATGCTATCAATTTAAAATTAAATATTTTTAACTGAGGTTGATGTAGACTTTGCAATTAAATGAGGATATAAGCTTTAAAGCTTTTTCATTAGACCCTACAGCGCACCGTGGTACAGAGTATTATGTCTTTGTTTATTTGTTTGCAACAGGCAGAAGGGAGCGAGATAAGCCTATATTCCATCACAGTTTTAGGTTTATTTTATTGAGCCATAGAATCACAGTCTGGTTCGATTTATGCATGTCCATCTGTCTGTCCGTGTATTTTTGTAAAGAAAGTATAGGTTGCATTTATTGTCAGATCGGGATGAAATTTTCCAAACTTGTTTGGCCCAAGGACAAACCTTATTGAAATGTATAAATCAGTCCAAATTTAGATATGGCTCCGATATATATCCTCGTCCGGTTTCAGTTTTATTGTGCGCCATATAAGTAATATTCTTCCAAATTAGATGTAATTCGGCACATTTGAACCAATTTCAGTTTCAAATTTGGAAAAAAAATTGGTCCCATACATATGTTTCATCCGATTTGGTCTCTTAGTCCTTCACTTTCGTATACCTCTGCTAAATTTTATCAAGATCGGTTCAAATGTGACTGTGGTTAAAATCATCGCAAATTGAATGGATTTTTGCACATTAAACCGAACTTTTCTATCAGGTGAAACTCGGTTCCCATATATCTATAGCTCCGATAAATATTTCTAATTTTATCCTTTTCGAAGTCATATCATTCACTCTTTAGCAATGTTATTTGCCTCCGTCAAATTTAGTGGAGATCGATTCCGATCTACTCCACATAAATTCCCAATATAAACGTTTATTTGTTATAGGTATCTCTTCTAAATATGTATGGTGGTGTAAGGTATCATATTGTCGGCCCCGGCCGATTTGTAACTTTTCTTTACTGGTTTTATTTTTTAAATTTATTTAAAATGGCCTTTATATTTTATTAGGTTTATTCCAAGTACGTGGATTTCTGAAATTTTAAAGAACAAAAAATTTAAATCAAAATTGCTAGCTTTTATTTTGATCACAGTTCATAATAAAACTGCCCACAATAGTTTATATATATAATTTTACTTCCAAGTATTATGTTTTACAACTATATTTGAAGAAAACGAAAAAAAGATGAACATATAACAACAACAAAAAAAATTATATAAATCAATAGCAATATTTAAAATGCCTTCATTCTAAACAGTTAACATGAACATATTAATTTTTATATATATTTTTTCAATTATTATTTTCATAAATTACTTGTTTATTTTTTCGAAATATATGTTTACATTAACTGCTGGCAGTTAAAATTAAGAAACATAAATATTTTTGTTATTATATAAAAAAAAATAAATACATAATAATTGAATTTGGTTGTTTTTTTTTTTTTTTTTTTGTTTTTTTTTTTTTAATTTTCACTTATGAAAAAAAGGTAAGCAAGAGTTCACTTTAATTAAAAACAAAGAAAAAAATAATAAAACATAAAAACTGACGAATTACTTTAAATGAAAAAGTACATAAGAGTTTAGCAAAGAAATATGAATTAATTAAAAAAAAATTATATAAATTGAGAAATTAACAAAACCAAATACTATTTAACAGAAAGAGACCCACATGTTATGCCAACAACAACACAATGACACCGATACAGTTTTCCGCCTATTTTTTGTCAATATTTTCTCTTGGTAATACATTTACAGACTTGAACACTCACAACATTCATATACATATACAAATCGAAAGAAGGCAAGAAAATGGAGAAGAAAAAGAACATACACAAATTTATGAAAATTACATAAAACAAATTTAACAAAAAAAAAAGAAAAAAATAATTGATTGTTATGGGGCATTGATGCCCAACTATACATTGTCTGCAAAAGAAGAAAAACTGCATCTCAAAAGTAAAAACATCCAAACAAACATTTTTATTAGAACATTTGTATAGAATGATGAGAAAGCCATTAAATCAGTTAAATTTAATATTTATAAAAAAAAAACAAAACAACAAAGAAATAAAATTTACCTAATTTAGTCAAACCAAAAACAAAAAAATGAAAATGAAACTGAAACTAAAATAAATCAATGAAAAACTAATAAACGAAAAAGAAAACAAAAACTTTATATAAAATCATATAAAATGATTAACAAGAAAAACAAACAAATATTTATAACTTCATGTAATTGTAGATAAATTCCAAAAATGACTAAAACTAAATCCTTAGCGTAAAATATCAAATTTTATTAGCAGATGAAAGAACAAAAATAAAACGAAAAAATAATCTATTAAATAAAATTATTCTAATTTTGTTCTTTTAGTTTTTGTAAAACTTAAAAAATTTCATTTCATTTGCTTCATCTATTTTTCTTTCATTATTATTTATTTGTTGAATTCAATTATGTTTAATATTAAATATAGTTAACATGAAAATGCCTGAAAATTATAACTTTAATTGAAAATTTATTTTAATAAAAAAACATTATATAAAAGAAATAAAAAGAAATGCAAATATTATATCAGCAGCATTCGTAGAGTTGTATTTGAAAAATATATTGGATTTTTCCTACCTAAATTTATATCGATTTTATATCGGTGTACCGGATTAGTAGTTCTGTGTTTGAAACATACCATACTGCTATCTCTACTGTCTCTAAAGTTATTATTAGGCGGTATGGGTTTTACATATGCGCTGTCACTTTTATTATTCATGTGTGTTTCAGCGGGTATGTGAAAATTGCCATTTTACATATGACTTATAATTTTTGCTTTCACACACTTGCATATGTTTATTTTATTTCCTTAGATTACATTGTGATACATAGCATTTCAGAGAAAAATATAATACTTTATGGATGAATTTTTAACGCAAATTTAATTTTATATATTTTCACACAACCAACGAACAACACTTTAGGTTTAGTTATATTTTCCCAATGAAAATACGGCTCGCTGTGATCGAAAAAGTACGTATGTCCCTTACTCTTGAATTCCACAACTGAAATTTCGTCCATGTATCACACGATTTGTGTAACTTCTACATATGGAAAATTTAACACTACATACGTAAACAACATTTTGTCTGCCCTGCTGACATCAACTGGAAATCAAGTCGATTTTCATTAGAAATGTTATGAAAAGTGAAGAAAACTCTTTCATATTCGAATATGTGTTCCATTGTTCAATAACTTGGTTTACTATAAAAGGTAGGATCAAGACTTTGCAACAAATTGTATATAATCGTATTATATTCTGAATCTAAACCAGGCCCTTAATTCTTGTTCCAGGAGAATGTGAAATGAAAACTTTTATAAAGAAGGGAAATGTCAAATGAAAATCTTTATCGCAGTTCTCCATTCAGTTGAACAGAGTTGTGTAGTTCCATAATGAGTTAGTTCAAATGGAAATTGTCACTGAGAGAAACGCCAACTTTCCTTTACCTTACTTAGTTTTTTTTTCAAGTGCTTTTGTCCTACCAGAAACGTTGCCTTCTTTTGATATCATTTTCTTAAAAAAATCTTCCAATATTTTTTTTATTTTTTAATTTGATATTGAAAATATATCCTCAGTTACAAAAAAGTATTTTTTGTAAACGGTGAATTCCTAAAGGTGAGAGAACATAAGAGGTTATTTCGATGTTGGGCTCTGCGTTCCTTTGTTATTTTTCGAAGAAGCCAGTCAAAAAAATCGTTTTATGTATTCTCACCTTAACCATTAACTACAGACGTCAAATTATACGAACGTTAGTACAGACCACCGGTAAATTTTACCGGTTATATAAAACACATAAAATTTCTGTAAAACAATTGAAAAATTTGTTTAATATATGTCTGTTATATATTTTTTGTATATCAAGATCTTGAAAAAGTTTTAAAACTATTTACTTTAATAAAACCTCACAAGTTTTTTTTAAAACAAAATATATTCAGTTATCGCCGAAATTGAAGAATCGCAAATGCTTACCGAGTTAAGAGCTATAGAAAAATGACAAAAAAATCCAACTGCGAAATTTTTATTTGAAGATTATGCCATGTAAATGTTTACCAATGTGTCAATTGAAGCGAGCTCATCTGTATTAACATGAACTTTAACATTGCTCCACAAAAAATAGTCTAAAGGCATAAAATCGCACGATCCTGAATGGTCTCAAATGTGAAATAAGTTGTTCATCGAATCCGCCTCTCAATAAGTCCGTTATTACGGGTGCTGTGCTAACGTTGTGGCACCATTGGATTTCATTTCACGGTAGTGCTCTTTGAAGAAGTATAGTCCAATGAGGCTACCAGTCCATAAACCGCACCAAATTGTGAATTGGTGATCTTCACTCCAAAATCGATAAATCTGGACTTACTTTTTCTTTCTGAACCCTGGTAAGAAGGACACGAATTTTAATAATAAATTTAATAATTTGCAGGCGTGGTTCGTTTGTAAGAACATTTCTGACAGTGAAACAAAACACGAAATGTGTTGTATTGCCAAAATTTTCCATCTCTCAGACCAATTGCAAAATTATGGATATCAATCCTCTTCAAAGGAAATTGCCCATATTTCTTAGTTATGTAGAAAGTTTGTATTGATTTGTTATTCTTCAATTTTTTTGAAATGAGTTAGTATTTTAGCTCAAGTTATCACTCAATATTGTTATTAGAAGCAAATCAAAGGTCATGTTCGTATAGGACATTTCTAAGGATTAATATTGCATATTTCCAGAAAATCACATAGACTAAATTGCCCTTAATTTTTTATATTTATGTCTAAAAGTAGGCAACGCATATGTAATTGCCATATAATAAAATGTTATCGATCAGTTATCTAAATCGACTGTATAATCTGGTCGGCCTAAAAGTATGCTTTAATATCTGACAGAATTTTTCTATCTCAAATGAGAAAGATGTTAACAATTTGTCTTCATTCACCTTATTCCAGTTTTTCATTCTGTATAAAATTTATCTAATTCCAGAGAATATTTTTGTGGTCTGAATCAAAGCAACCAATAGACAGAAAATCTAATGTCCATAAATACCACCATTCTATACTTTTTCCGGTCAATTTCTTTTTAAAAAGTGAAAACTTTTTTGGTTCTTATTACAAAAAAAAAAATACAAAAAAAGAAATTGAATTAAATGCAAAAGGTAAACGAAAACATAATTTATTATTTTCTATAAAAAACAACGCTTTTCACAATACATTTTTCTTTATAGGAAAATAAAAGACATAATTTTCCACAAAAACAAAAAAACACCTTTTCATAGTACACATACGAAAAATATCTTGAGATTTTTCAAATTGAAACACCACTCTCCCCCACTCTCACACAAACCCAAACATCTGACGAAAATCGATAAAAATACTTATTTTCAATAAAATGAAAAAAATGTACTAAAAATGCAATAAAACAATAAAGGACAAATTTAAAAACCGTTAAAGGAAAAACATATTACATTTTGAATTAATCAATATTTCTCACACGTAAAAGCCCTCAGAAAAAATTTTCTCCAAAAAATAAAAAAAAAACCGAAAAAACCTTCCCCCAACAATTTCCCGAAATATAAAAAAAACCGAAATCTATTAATAAATCGATTAATCTTAATTTATAATTTAAGCTAAATTTAATATAACATAATAATAAGAACAAAACCAAAAAAAAAAAAAAAACACAAACAAGTCTTAAGAAAACCCATAAAAGACCCCCCTACTTTAATAATAAATAAATATTGTATTTGTAAAATAAGTAACTGATAATTGAAATCGAAAAATGCAAAAAACCCAAAAAAAAAAAAATTGTTGTTATTGAATGTATTTGTATAGAGAATTATTATGATTATGATACAAACCAAACCCAAAACAAAAAATGAAGAAATTATAATAATGAATAATAAATGATTAAAAACGAAAAACCAGAAAAATAATTATTGTTCAAAAAAAAAAATAATAAAAAATGAAATAAACAAAAAAATTTAACTAAAAATTATAACGGCCTTTTAATCTACTGACTGATTGACTGGCCTAGACGCCTAGACAAAACGTCTAAAGCTAGAATCTTGAAATTTTGCACAAGGGCCAGTCTTAGTTGCGTAGGCGTCTGACAAAGCTGGATTTTTTTTTAAATCGTATTAAAAAGGTACAAAAAGTACTAACAATTGTATACTTTGTGTGGGACAAACAGAATGATCTATAATTCTTAAATTTGGAATAGGAGTCACTGGTAGGGTACAGGATTGATGTACCTAATGGGTTTTGGAACTTCGAACTTACGAAAAGTTCTAAAATTGTACTAAACTTTTAGCTGGAATCATTTGGCATAATGTAGGCGGATAGAGCTAAAACCTTGAAATTTGGAATGAGAATCAAGGTTGGAAATTAAGTTTGATATATGATTGGTGGTTTTGAAAATGTGTACTTAGTATGCGAGCTGTACTAAAGGGTACTTTATTTGGAACTGTTTGGTGTAGGATTTGGAAGCTGAAATTGTAAAATTCTGCATTGGGATCTCTGTTGGAGATAGGTTTATTATAAAACAAGTAAGCAAAGACTACAGTCGAGCGGGGCCGACCGTTGAATACCCTACAACACTATAATAAACGATACAGTTTATATAGGCGAGATACTCGAAAGAATTCCACAAGATATTGTGACAAATAATAATAGAAAACGATCAGGTTTCGTTCTCTAATTTTCGAATAATAGCAACTTAAACTAATTTGCTCATTTCCAATTTATTGGTAGATGTTGCACGTAAATGGTCTTCCTAGATCTGGAACAAATATTTCCCCAAGACCTATAATCTCCCAGAAGTGGCAAAAGATTAACATTTATTATTGGTTTTTGACTGAAACGCATCTATATGAGATAGAGACATTTGACTATAATCTTCAACGAAATCAGCGTTACCGAAATAGTCAGAAGTGCGTCTTTCCTGTATTTGTGAATTCTCCAAAAATTCACTGGAATGGGCATTTTCGTATTTTGTCTACAAAAGTTGGCAAACTATTTCACACATTGAATATTTTTGGATGACTTGGCTTTTGCAATGTCCGGTAACCCCCATTCAAATGTGCGTGAGGATCGGTTGATAATTACGACCTGCTGACAATTTTGCAGTTTTTTTGTCCATTTCAACCCCTAAATATATGGCGATCATCTCCAAAAAGAATAGGCTTCTATTCTGACCCTCATCTTATCCCCATGCAAAATTTCGTAAGGATCGGGCGATAAATGCGATCTGTATATGATATCCTGATATCCTAACTACTTAGTTTTGTTAGCTGTAGAAATATTACCAAATGTTTAATTCAAAATGAAAATATGCCAAAAATATGACAAAATTGAAAAAATATGAGAAAATTTTAAAAAATCAATATTTTCATCTTTAGAGAGATATTTTTATGCAATTTTTTAGACGTTTTTTCTTTCCTGCCAGGAGGCCATTCTGAATTAATGAGAACTGTCGAAATCAGTTCAGCCGTTCTCGACATATAAGAGATCTTTCAAGCATATCTTCTTTGATAGACATATATATCGCACATATTTTGCTATATATCCGATTTGTTGGATGTTAACATCAATGTAAAGGTCAGAAGTAACCTTGTCATGGCTTCGTGATTTCGCCGGGATTTAAAATATTCGCGGTTTAATGAAAAATTTTGAATTTTTTCAACACAAAAGATAAGGTCTATTTTACCCGCTAAATATTATCCGATGACCACCCAAATTGGTAGGCTTCTTCCCCGCCCTAAACTCTGACTACATGCGAAATTCCGATTCCGAAATTCCGTCGATTGGTCTATAATTGCGACCTGTATAGCTACTGCAAAATCCGACATTTTTTCAGTATTTGGTCCATTTCAACCCCTAAAGATTTGGCGATCATCTCCAAAATAGGCTTCTATTCTGACCCTAACCCCACCTTCGTGCAAAATTTCGTAAGGATCGGGCCATAATTGCGACCTGTAGCGTGATTACAAATTAACATGGACAGACGGACAGACGGACGGACGGACATACATAGCTAGATCGACTCAGCTCGGCGACCTAGGAAGATCCATATATACTTTCCTATGTGGGAAATCAATATTTCGAGGTGTTACATAATTTTTGGCCCAATCAAACTTATAATACCCCCAACACATAGTGTTGTAGGGTATAAATATGATTTTGGAAATATGTACTTAAAGTGCACGAAAAGTACTAAATGATAGTATATTTGGTACAATTTGGTATTGGGTGAACAGATAGTGATTGAAATCTGAAATCTGGTATTAGAGCCACTCTCCATGTGTAGCCTGGACATATGGAGGTGGCTTAGGATGTCCGTACTATATTTGTATAAAAAGTACTGAACGTTACTGTATTTTGTATTGGGTGAAGGAATCTAGATAAAATCCTCAATTTTTATATTGAGGTCTCTGTTGATATCTGGAACTGAGATATGGAGGTGATTTTGGAAATGTGTACTATTATTGTAAGAAGAGCAGAAAATTGAACTAAATTTGATATCGGCTGAAGAAATAGAGCTGAAAACCTGAAATTTGATATGGATGACACTGTCGGCGTCTGCAGTTAAGAGGAGGAGGTTATTTTAGAAAGTCGTACTATAAACGTACGAAAATTACAAAATGCCATAAAATCGTTGGGTGTTGGGATAGAGAAGGAATTTTGAAGTTTTGGACATTCCTAATATAACGTTGTCTGTCTGTTAAAATCACGATGCAGTCCACATTATTTGCGGTAGAGCTTTAAAATACGGCACAATAATATTTATTGTATCGAGGATGGCTGGTATTGAAAATGTGATATATCGATCCACGTTTCGTATAGCCCCACATAACGTTACCTCCAAATAAAAAGTATTTTTACGATTAGACCACATTTTTTGAGCGGATTTGTTTAAAATATTAAAAAAAAAAACTTTACTGCATTCTCCAACCAATCTCACTGATATTTGTTGTTTAAGTGGAGCACGTTTGAGTCCAGATACCTTTTTTTGAGAAAGTTTGCATGCCCAAGGTTTTAATATACCCTCCAGCATATTTTCGGTCGATTAAGACGAAGCGGAGAGAGACCATCGGCTGTTATTGTGGCCCACACCATTACCATGGCCGGCGCTTAAATTCTGGTGCACATTTTCAGCTGACCTCTTTGGCAGGTAAACGCGATCATTTTGTTTGTTTACAAACTGCTGGACAATGAATGTTTTCACACCGGCCAAGCGAAGCAACTCTTTAGCTCTTTTGAGTTTATTTTCTTTCTGTTGCGGTGTAAGTTCTTGCACTTTTTTGATTTTTAATGGCTTTACACCGATCCCATTTTTTAATATTTAACGAATGGAATATTGCGATATCTTCAGCTCACGAGACATTTTCGGCCACTGCAACGCGGGTTCCGGTCAGATCGCTTCTTTACTTTTCGAACCATTTCGGCTGATGTTGCTGTTTTCTTCCTTCCACTTCCTTGACGTCAGGCTGTGCTAACAGTATCACGGTAACAAGCGATGGTACGGGGCACAAAAGATTTATTCACATTTAAATGCTGGAGTGCTCTAACGACAGCGACTTGTGGTTTTCCAGCCAAATATAAAGAAATCACACTATCACGCTTGAATTCCATCACGAATAATCTTTTTTCTGGAGAATTCTCAAATGCTCCTGTACGCTTGTAAACAATATAATGAGCTGTCACTGGAATAATTTTAACAGCTGTCGGACGAGTGGCTTAGAAATGACAGCAGTCTGAATTTGGTTGCAGTTTTTTCTTCTCACCCTGTATACAAAGACGTAGACCTGCTTACGAACTTTTTTGCCATTACGAACTTTAAATACCAAATTTTAAACAATTCCGGTGAATAATGTCGCTAAAATCATCAAAATACCGAATATCGGAATGTACCGTTATATGGGTGATATACGAAAACGTGAACCTAAATACGATTTGTTGTAGTTTTAGCCTTCTATCTCTATTCGTTCGAATGATAGCGTAATTACAACAAACAGACAGACAAAAAGACGGAAATCGATAGATTGTCTTAGAATGTTACGCTGATCCAGAGTATATATATATAATTTGTAGGTTCTGTTATAAATATTTCGAGGAGTTTTTTTAATCCTATTATTGTTTGTTTTGTTTATTAGTGGAGAAGGATGGTTTCGTTTACCAGTTTTTATACCCTAAAACACTATGTGTTTGATTGGGCCAACAATTATGTAACACCTCGAAATATTGGTTTCCCACATAGGAAAGTATATATGGATCTTCCTATCTCGCCGAGCTGAGTCGATCTAGCTATGTATGTCCGTCCCTCCGTCTGTCCAGGTCAATCCTGACCGTTACGTAGATGCCGATAGTAAATATATCGGATATATATAGCGAAATATATACAATGTATAAAGGAAGGGGATGTAAGCTAAAATGCTTATATCTCAAGAATGGCTGAACCGATTTTTACAAATTTTGTCAATCCAGAATGCCCTCAAGGCATAAAAGGATAAAATCTAAAAAAACGCATATAAATACGCCTATAATGACTTATAATATTAAAGTGTATATTTTGTAATAATTTTTCACCTTTCAAAACAGGTTGGGGATATTGTATACATATTGCAATTATCGTCCGATCCTCACGAAAAAGGTAGGATTAGTGTCAGAATGGCTACTCCTATTGTTTTCAAAGATGTCCGCAACATATTTAGGGGTTGAAATTGACCAAAAAAAAATGTTCCTGATTTTTCAGCCGTTATAACACAAATAGAAACCAAAGGATACAAAATCTCGCATGAAGATAGAGTGTAGGACTCTGGGTAGAATGGACCACTACTTTACGTAAAAAATACCAGCATTACTTACAGGCGATATCCGACGATAGCCAAATATCGTAGACAAGAAAATCATATAGATGAGTCTAAATTTGGAGATTTAGAGGGGCCTCTTACTTTTGGAAATGGTTCAAATGACCCAAAAACAAAAAAAAAAAAACAATTCCTGATACACAATTGAAGGCATTCGACATGCCTGGGAAGATCGATAGGGACAGGGAAGAATTCTAGCATTTTTGCACAACAACTAACAACACGACATAGTTCGTTAATATTGGGAAAATGTCCCTGTTCAAAATGCTAAGGGTAATATCTACGCAGTGCTCCGTGACATAGTTTCAAAAGCGAAATCTTCCAAAATGGATTAGGACACAACACGTTTCTAACATGTTGTAGCGTTGTAGGGTATCACATTGTCGGTCCCGCCCGACTATAGCCTGTGCTTACTTCTCTTTATCATAGAAGTTATTTTTTAAATAACTTCTGGAGAGAATATCCCAGACAAAAACAAGGGAACTGATGATGATTGGTGGCTCTTTCCGAAACCTAGTCATTCCCTGCCTTACCCCCTGGTAAACATTTCCATCGTTCTCCACTAATAAACTAATGTTGTTTTTATGAAAACATCAATAATGGGATTAAGCCTGACCATTTTGCAACAACAAAATACTATGGTATTCCGAACAAACACGCCAACACTGTTCTATTTCGAGGAGTTACAAACGGAATGTTAATATAGCCTCCATAGATTGGTGGAGGGTACAAAAATCGTAAAAAAAATACCGTTTAAATTAAAAACGTTGTATGGGGGCTATAGACTTTAGTTCCGATTCCGAAATTCAAATATAAAATTTAAAACAAATCCGGGAAATAATGTCTCTAATATCATCAAAATACCGAATAAAGGGAGGCACTGTTACACGGGGGCTATACGAAGTCGGGGATCTGCATAGAAAATTTTCTATCTTAGGTTGTAGTATCCATTACGAACTTCCAATACGAAGTTTGAAACCATTCTGGTGAATAATGTCGCTAAAATCATTAAAGTACCGAATGTCGGGAGGTATCTTTATATGGGGGCTGTGTGAAAACATGGACAGACATGGCCCATCTACGAACTTAATCTGCCTACTGGCAAAATGCACATGTCTGCATAATTTTAGTTAGTAAGATAGCATGATTACAAGATAAAAATCGTCTTCATATCGTCTCTCTTTAAGTGGTTCTGTAAAATAAACTGCATGGAATATCATAACGGGGATTTAGATTTTTTTTTTTAAAAGAATTATTGTTTTATTTACTCATAATTTAGTTGAACCACGCATTGCTCATATCCAGCAAACTTTCGTGGTCAATGACCACGTCCAATTATGTGGACTGTTGCCTCAAAGCCTTTCTTGTTGTCCGAAGTGTATTCTACCACACGTTTGGTGCCATCGGCATCTTTAAAGGCATAGACTCCTAAAAAAATAAAGTCATTATAATCTATCCATAAATGAATATGAACATTTAACTTACCCTTAACGCGGTCACCATCTCGAATTTCCCAATGATCTTTCATGTCACCAGTCGTTGAACCTTTCACACCATATTTATAAGCATACTTTGCATCATCAACATCATCCTTCTCTTGGCTATGGTGCTCTTGTCCATTATCAAGATCAGTATTGCCATAAAATTTTACATGATCTTCTGCACCTGTGTTGATGTCGTTATTGTCATAGCTTCCTTCCTGATACGCCTCGTTAGTTGCTTGCGAACTCCCAGCGTGTGCTACCGTAAAACTAATTTTCTTGAATTTACCCAAATCATTGCCATACACATTCTTTCCGATTAATATAACTGCAAGCGAAAATGCTAAAGCAATACTTTTCTGTGCGTTCGACATATTTGGCAATTCAATTTTGGGTTTTTAGCTATTGCTGCTTTTCTTTGTTTTCCGTAGGCATTTATAGCGAATGACTGTAGTTATTGACCCCTCTATTTCTATAAAAAGTGAATGTGTGCCAGTTCAAGGAGATATAATTCAAAAAAGTAATTACGACCTAAAGTGCACTGTGCCATACAAAAGTAATTATAGGAAACATATTTGACTTTGAACGGAAACGTGTCGAAAACATAATTTTCTCTAGTTATATATAAAATGTGTACCTATTAAAAAACAGTAAGGAAAACTCAAAATTCGGCCGGGGGCCGACTATATGATATCCTTCAACACTATGCATATTTACTAGAGCTCCCGTAACAAAATAATTTTTTTGAAGTAGATCATAACACCTAACAACATTGGGCTTGAAATCGTCTTAAGGATATATACAGGAGCTATATCAAAACTGTAGCCGATATCGATAAAATTTGGCAAAAAAAATATCTTATACCAAATATCATTGTATATTACGAATGTGAGGGACTTAAACACCAAATCGGATGAAACATATACAGGGTGAGATAAAAAAAACTGCAACAAAGTCAAAGGCCATAATTTTTACATTTTTTTTTTTTAATTTTATTGAATGAAAGCAGAACATGTCGAAAATTGCATCAAATTTTAGAAAAAGTTCAGATTTGTTCGAATTGGTCACCTTTGGTACGAATTATGGTCTTCAAACGGCCAATGAAAACGTCACACGCTGCCTGAATGTTGCTCTGCGGTATTTTGGTCCATTCCCGGCGAAGCGCTTGCATGAGGTAATCGACACGTTGGTATTTTTAGCGCCAACCTTGCTTTCCAAAATATTTTAGACACAATAATCCAACGGATTGGTATCCGGATATTTTGGTGGCCATTGTGCGCTGGAAATGAAGCGAGGAACCTCATTTTGCAATCATTCTTGGGTGGCGCGTGCTGAGGGCGATGGTGCTAAGTCCTGTTGGAATGTCCAATGGCTTTAATACACCCTCCAGAATGTTTTCGCGATAATATACGGCATTTATTCTGATGACACGGTCGATTAATACGAGCGGGGAGTGACCACACGGCTCACACCATGGCCGGCGCTTGAGTTCTGGTGGTCAACCGAAAGTGCATATTTTCAGCTGACCTCTTTTGCAAGTAAACACGATCATTTTGTTTGTTTACAAACTGCTGGACAACGAATGTTTTCTCATCGGAGAAAACCAAATTCGGCAGTTTACCACTTTCGGCCAAGCGAGGTAACTCTTTAGCTCTTTTGAGCCTTTTTTTCTGTGGCGGTATAAGTTCTTGCACATTCCTTTCAATGACTTTGCCCCGAACTCATTTTTGAATTTTTGCCGAATGGAATATAGCGATATGCTCAGCTCACGAGCCATTTTTCGACCAATGCGACTCGGGTTTCGATCAAGTCGCTTCTTTATTTTTCGAACCATTTCTGCTGATGTTGTTTTTTTCTTTCGTCCACTTCCTTGACGGCGGGCTACGCTACCAGTATCACGGTAACGAGCGATGGTACGAGACAAAATAGATTTATTCACATTTAATGGTTGGAGTGCTCTAACGATAGCTACTTGTGGTTTTCCAGCTAAATATAAAGAAATCACACTATCACGCTTGAATTCCATCACGAATATCTCTTTGTTCTGGAAAATTCTCATCAAAATGCTTTTGTACTCTTGTAAACAATATAATGAACTGTTACTGGAATAATTTTAACAGCTGTCGGATGTGTCGCTTAGAAATGACAGCAGTCTGAAGTTAGTTGCAGCTTTTTCATCTCACCCTGTATATGGGATCTATAGCCATATCTGAGCCGATTTTCAACAAATTTAATGTACTTGCTTTTAGACTTAATTTGGTTGGATGTGTCAAAATTCAAGTGATTTGGACTTATATTGGCCATTTGGTGCACAATTAACCCAAAATCGGTGGAAGATATATGGGAGCTATAACTAAATCTGATCCGATTGTCACCAATTTTAACAGGGTTCGTTCTTTGGGCCAAACAAATATCGTTTGCAAAATTTCATCTCAAACGGATAATAAATGCAACCTTGTTCACAAAAATACATGGACGGACTGACATGCTTAAATCGACTTAGAAAGTGGTTCTATGAAGATCCTCAAAGTAACTATGCGTCTATCTCGTTTCTTTCTCCATGCACAAAGACAGAATACCCTTACCACTATGTTTTGTAGGGTATAACAATTTTAACCCATTTCGTTTCAAAGTTTAATTTTTTTTTAGCTAGTTAAGTGGCCTACCTGTATGGATAATAATGTCAGTATTGAAAAACACAAACATAGCAAATTTATTTGGCATGTTAAGTCAAGCGAATAAAAATACATGAAAATCGATTGGTTGCAATGCACTACATTGATTTTATTGTACCATGGTAATACTCAAATCTTAAATTAAATGAAAATTATTTTTCTTCAGCAAAAACCCCTGTTAAGGTTAAATATGTAACCCTGGGAAATTTTATAATTATGATGTTTTATAATTATACCTTTTACATGATCGCATTGTCAAAATGTATGTACATAAACCCATTGTATATTCACAACTGAGAGATGGGAAGAAGAAAATCTGGTTATTAATATTTGAAATGAGTTTACATGGACTTTATTGTACCATATCTTAAACATGTTGGCTTATAGTAAGTCGGTTTAATATAATCGCGTTTTTTCTACAACGCACATTGTCAACACAGTTTTTAATAACTCTCCCATATGCTCCCACTAGAGCTGGCAAACTATCGATAGTCGCACCATTCGATATTTTCGATAGTTTGTTGGAAAACTATCGATAGTATCGAATAATGTGGGAATGCCAATATTAATTTTTCAACAATGCGCGCAACTTTTTTTTCATTGTTCTATGTTATTAATTTGTGTGTTATAATTATTTTTGTATTATGTTTTTTGTTAAACTTTTGCGATTTTTATTAAAAATAAAAATAACTACTAACAAAACTCATCACAAATGTAATAACCATTCAAGTCAATATCAATAAACAACACCGATATGTACTTACATGTATTTTTAATAACGGACTCAATTATATTAAATGATCTAATGATTAATATTTTTTATTAACAAACGCTTAAACAAAACAAATTGACATAAAAACAAAAAATATTTGGAATTCATTATTACAGTTATTATATTTTATTAAAATATGTACATATAGTAAATATTAATTATAAACTATATTTATAGTCAAAAATAACAGACAATAACGCTTAAACAAAACAACAACATAAAAACAAAAATCTTTGGAATTCATTTTTATAAGGCACTTTGAGATCAACTTTTACAAAAAATGTATTTGCATGTAGTAAAAATTAATTAAAAATTATATTTATATTAAAAATTAAAAAAAAAAACAGATAATAACGATTCAACAAAACAACTTAACATAAAAACAAAAAATATTTGAAATTCATTATTACAGATACATTCAGATCTTATTTTATAAAAATATTCAATCAAATTAATTTAAATTTAAAATTATAATGAAAATTACCTTAAAAAAGGTATTATTTGTTTAAAAACCTTACTTCTTATAATTCTTTACTGACCCAACATGACCGAAATTATGGCTCCGGTTTTGCTAAACATTCGCTCAGCCTCTGTCGAAGTTGCTGGTACGCATAAATAGTGTAAGGCACAAACAGTGTTCTGTTTTTTACATATATTTATGACAAATCAAAGTTGATAAATTAACAACGCCGTTTATATAGAAGATATCTAAGTCGTTTAATTAAAAAAGTTGCGCCTCTAACTGAATAAATGCCGGAATCCGTTTTTTCAACGATAGTATCGCTATCGAAAAAAAACCATCGATAGTCTAGTGAAAACCAAACCATCGATACTATCGATATTACTATCGATAGTTTGCCACCTCTAGCTCCCACGACGCCAAAATAGACAGAGAGCAAACAAACACACAAATAATGAGAGAATCATTGAGTGGAGAAACACAAAATGTGGGAATAACAAAACAAAGAACAAGAGAGAAACAACTAATGGAGGCATTATTCTACAAGAGTTTCGTATCCAAAATGAACATAAAACAACGAAAACAAAAAACACCATATCGCCCAGTATGATTCAGTTGTGTTGTGAAACTCTTGGGGTTTGTGTTGTGCCTACAAATTTTAGTTCAACATTTTTGTATTTGTTTGAAGACGGTAATACGCCGAATGAAATCAGCTGTGGCTTTTAAAAATACCAATAAAATTAAAACCCCCCTCAAAAATATTCTACCAACTGGTGAGTGAGTTCGATAATAAATTAATGGAAAAATTTAATTATAGAGCCAAATTGTTGAAGAATTTCGTGAAAACCAAATAATGATATCATCCCATTGAGAAAGTGATTCTTATTTTGAATTGTTGTTATTGTCGCTCTTCTGCTTTACCTAGTAATAAAAAGGGGAGTATTAAAGGGAACCTGTTTTTTGGAGAATTGTTTCAATTTATATTCCAACAATAACAACAGCGAATCATCATTTTAGTGCTGTCAATGTTTGTGTTTATAAATAAAGACCGGCATATTATACTATCCAGAGATGGATGTTGTGATAGCGTATAATTTGTATTAAAAAATAAATAAGAAAAACATGTTGGAGCAAAGCACAGTCAAAGGTGTCAAGGAAAACTTTGCCCAGAAATTACTAGAACTTAAATATACATACATAAAACGCTGCAGATAAGGTGACTAAATGTGTCATTCAAATAAATGATGTATACATACAGTATGTCATATATTACTTTACACATAAGAAATATCATATTTTTCAATTATTTTCTTAAGATTTCCAAACTTAATACAATAAACTGTGAATTTTTTTCATTATTCTAATTCTGGACATTGTTAGCTAAATAAAATGCGAAAAAAATTATTTGTTCTTTATAAGTTAGAAACTAATTACAAAAAAAAAAAAAAAAAAACAGGTATATGGGGGATATACAATATCGTGGACCTAGACAATATATAGTCAATTCTCTTCCAAAGGATAAAGTACTCAGAAGGAACTCCTGGTGTGGGTTTTAAGATAATTTTATTGATAAATATAGCTAAAATGGGTGTTATATATTACCGATATAGCCCATCTTCGAACTTGACCTCGCTGCAGACCAAAGACTAATCTGACTCTTGCGTGATTACAACAGACTAACAGGGCTAAATCATCTACAGAATTTTGCGCTGATCAAGAATATGTATACTTTATACCCTCCATTGTATGTGTGGTGGAGGGTATAAAAACCGTTATAATTTTTAGGTGCCACAAAATACTTTACACAATCACAGTTTTAATCGGAATAACTGTAAATTCGGTACTTGGAGATCATAATAGATTATATTTCCTATATAACGGAATATTACCAGAATCGGCATTTTCATCATTTCTCAGCTTCTAATGTATTGGAATAAAATTTGGTAGTCACAGCCTATAATGGTTTCTTTCTCCTACATTGACCAAAATCAAATCATGCAAAATTTAGGGTTTTCCGGGCGTTATTAAGTTTGCTACTAATAATTTTATTTTTTCATTTGAACAAAATTCCATATCAGGAATTTGCCTCAAAATTTTTTTTCATAAAAAACTTATCACTGCAATTAGAAACAGCCCAAAAAATTCGAGTCAACTCGGCCCAGCCGTTCTCAATTGACGAGTTACTATACATTTTTTGCGTCCTATTGGTATGTCTTTGTGTATTTGTTTGTGACATGGAGAAAGAAGCGAGATAGAGGCATAGTTACTTTTGAGGATCGTTTTACAACAGACTAATCACTTTCTAAATCGATTTATGCATGTCAGTCCGTCCGTCTGTCCATGTACTTTTGTAAATAAAATGCAGGTCGTATTTATTGTCCGATTGAGATGAAAATTTTCAAACAATATTTGTTTGGCCCAAAGACGAAACCTAATTGGTGAGAATCGATTTAAATTTAGATATAGCTCCTTTATATATTTAACCGATTTCGGGTTAATTGTGCACCAATATCAGTCCAAATGGCCTGAATTTTGGCAATTCCGACTAAATTCATACTAGAAACAAGTACTCCAAATTTGGTGACAATCGGTTCAGCTATAGCTAATTTATCCGATTTGGGGTTTTAAGTAACTCTATAAAATTTTGTCAAGATCCGTTCATAGATATCTTTATCCGGTTTAGGTTTATTGAGCACCAAATGACTGATATCGGCCTAAATGGACTTCGTACTGTACTTGCCTCCGTCAAATTTGTTGGAAATTGACTCAGAGTTGGATATAGTTCTCAAATTCTGACTACTCTAAAGCCATTCAAATAAGGTTCATAGTGGGCATGATCTACTTTACATAAATTCTCAATCGGCTCTATTATGGTTGTCGTCGGCGTTGCAAAATAAGGTCGAGGCGAATATAATTATATTAGGGTTGTCGTTTTTTGTCGGTAGCGACAAATGATTGCTGTTATAATTGTCGACACAACAGTCGACGTGAAGTCGATTTTTAAGAAAATCTGTCTTCATAAAAAGTTGCGACGACATTCGGCCCTATTATAGTTGTCGTCGGCGTCGGAAAATGAAGTCGAGGCGACAATAATGTTATAGGGATTGTTGTTTTCTGTCGATAGCGACAAATGATTGCTATTATAATTGTCGATACAACAGTCGACGTGAAGTCGACTTTTAAGAAAATCTGTCGCCGTAAATAATTTTGACGATATTGAATGTTTAGCAAAAGCCAACTTTTATTTTAAACTGTCGATGTCGCTTCCATGCCTTACCGTAATACCATTTTTGAATCAAAGCGACGGTGAGGGCGACTTGCACCTAAAGTCGACGACGACTTTAGAAACGACAACCGTAATTGGGTCGAATATAAACGTTTTTTTGTTACAGGAGCTCTACTAAATACGCATAGTGGTATAGGGTATCATATAGTCGGCCCCGCCCGACTTTTGACCTTTCCTTACTGCTTTATAAAATTCTGGCTCGAAAATATTCCGCCCAATTACGGTTGTCGTTTCTATAGTCGTTGTCGACTTTATGTGCAAGTCGCCCTCACCGTCGCTTTGATTCAAAAATGGTATTACGGTAAGGCATGGAAGCGACATCGACAGTTTAAAATAAAAGTTGGCAACAATTAAAAAAAAACGTTGGCAACACTCCCTTGTTATTGACAAAATAAGTTTTTTTTTTTTGTATTTTGAATTCTAATTTCGGCTCTTTTGGAAAAATAAAAAATATAGTGAAAAAATGAAGGTTATAAATGCGTTACATTTCTTAAGTTCAAGTGAGGATGATGAGAAGAATGTATTAGTAGTGCAGCGGCGAGTGTTAAGGCAGAAAACAAACATATTTGCATTGCCTGACTCTTGATTGTCCTGTTCCAAAAGTTTATACTTCACTTTCAAGAGTTCAGTAGTTTCTTTTTTTCTTGATGACTTTTAATCATGTTTTTTTTTTCTGGGCGATCGAGAAGCTTGGATAGTAGTTATATCAGTCTCGTCATCAGCATTGTCCACTGGCTAATTTTCATGATCTATAACGTCTGTTACAACTATGTTTTCCGTATTTTTTACTCCAAGTGCACGACCTGGTGGATTCAGTAACTTTTGAAACTGTATTACATTCGCGAAGAATTCAACCCAAAGCGACCACGTCCAGTTCTGCTGGCTTCACCCTTACTGTGCAAAATTGTTTTTTAGTTTTAAATTTTAATCTTTACCTAGAAGAACTTTAGAAAACTAACTAATAAAATAATAGAAAAATATTTTAATTTTAACATACTTTTTATCAGCCATCGGATTCTCTAATCGGTGACCCCCCGTTTACATTTAATTTGGTAGAAATGGATTCCAATCTGATTTAGTTGGAAAATGACTTTTGGTATACCCTTTTTGCCAAACATGTTTTTTTTTTCAATTCGGAAACCAACATTTCAAATTGTTTTGCTTTTGTTATTTTCATGGTCAAATACAAAAAAGTTACAATATCAAAGTCGACTAAAAAATACAATGTCGTCACAATTTTTTACGGCGACAGATTTTCTTAAAAATCGCCTTCACGTCGACTGTTGTATCGACAATTATAATAGCAATCATTTGTCGCTATCGACAAAAAACGCCAACTCTAATATCATTATTGTCGCCTCGACTTCATTTTGCGACGCCGACGACAACCATAATAGGGCCGATTATTTTATTGTAATTAAAAGTTCCCATCTGTGGCATTGAGCGAAGAGCACATTATCTCTCCAATATTTGACTCTTTCAAATGAGAGCAATAAATTCAACTCTCAATTGGAAGCGTTGCCATATTCTTCATATAATTTGTTATTGTCATAAAATCCCTTGGACATATTTTACAAAATAGGTTGCATTCTTCATGAACTCAATTTATGTATTAAGTATATTAAAAAATTATTCAGGTTCGACTAATTTTTTAATATACTTATTTTTTAATATACTTAATTAAAAATATTAAATAATTAAGATTTTATTTAAATTTACTTTTGGTTATAATATTCAAATCAATAATTTGAAATTTCCAGATGCAATGAAGAACTTTGTAACCCTTTCAATAAATTAATTTGAATAATTCTAGTAAATGATTTTGAAATTAAATGAACGGCAAATGCAAATTGTATTTCTTAATTACAATTTTATATTTAACTTTTCCATTTACAATATATCCAAATATAAAAAATTTCCAATGTGTATATAACTGGCAAAATCAACTTTCTCAAAACTTTGAAACATGACCGGCAAAATACACCGCTGTCTTGCTGCGTATGGCAAATACGAAGGGATGATCTGCATTGAAGGACTTTTGATTTAAGTTCAGGCTCATCAGTACAATTTTCATATCTAAAAGAAAATACAACAACAAAGGAAATATTAAAATTCAGTTATGAGGGAATTTTTACAATTAACTTACATGAAGCGGCCGCTGCCTCGGAACCGGCTTCGTTGACATCTAAGAAGGCCTTGTGTTTAACATCCGAGACTTTTTGTGATGCAGGTGCATTAGCAAATAATTGATTGAAATTAGCCGCATCCGAGAACATTGTGTTCAGACCCATCTTAAAATAACAAGGAAACCAACAACAATTAACAACTTTTGAATTTACAACAACAATGTATAATGTTACCTTCATCAAGGGTTCCTTCAAATCAATATCAAATTCAATGCGGAATTTCGGTAGAAATACATCTACATCATGTGTTTTCAACTGCGAGGAAATTTCATTCAGATCGACGCCTTTCAATTTCTCTTCCAATTTTGCCAGACCCTCAACATCATTGGGTAAAATAATCATCATTGATATATCCGAGTTTTCGTAGGGCATTTCCAAGACTTTGGCATCGTATTTGGGGAATTCACCATATTGGAACTTCTCATCCTGATACATCATGTCGACCTGAACATCCTGTTTGGTATTCAACTTAAATGTGCCCTTCCTGGTCGAGGACAGACTGAAGGGTTTCAACCATTTGGCCTTGAAATAAATGGCATTCACCAGCACGGCACTGGTTGTACCATCCACCGATCCCGGTTGCATAAGATTTTTTATTTTATTCTCAGTTTGTTCCTCCACCCAGTTGTTGATTTTTTGAATGGCTTCTTGGGAATTTTGGAAATTAATATTTTCCGCTTGGGCATCCAAATATTCGGTGGCGATTTTATTATATTCTTCGGCGATTTGTAGTTTTTGATTGGCATACAAACGATTGGCCATCTTAAGAATGGGACCATTGTCCTTGGTGTTTTTGAAGGCTACCTTGAGAAAGTCGCCATAATTTTTGGCCACTTGTTGTTTGTCTCCTTCGCCAAGATATAAAACTTTGCGCATTTCCTGAGCCGTTTTACCGTCGGCACCAGTAAAGCCTAAGGCCAGACAAGTTTGTATTGAAGCAGGTGAATAGACCACATTCTCGCCAAGATGTTCGGGTGCCACAAATGAAAAGAGATTTGCTGCAAATAGATTACGTGTTGCCATTTCTGAGGGGGCTATAGTTCCAGCAGTAGTTGAGTGCAATGTGCAGCTTAGAAGAACTGCAAAGAGGGCTGTAAAAGAGAAACACAATTATTTTGTTTTTGAAATTTAGGGATTCTTATTAAGTAAAAAATTTATTAAATTTTGTAGTCCTCCGAGGTCCACGAAAAATTGTCTATAAAATTTTGTAGGCCTCCGAGGCCCATGAAAATTTTTCTATAATATTTTGTAGGCCTCCGAGGCCCACGAAAATTTTTCTATAAAATTTTGTAGGCCTCCGAGGCCCACGAAAATTTTTCTATAAAATTTTGTAGGCCTCCGAGGCCCACGAAAAATTTTGTAGGCCTCCGAGGCCCACGAAAAATTTTCTATAAAATTTTGTAGGCCTCCGAGGCCCACGAAAATTTTTCTATAAAATTTTGTAGGCCTCCGAGGCCCACGAACAATTTTTTATAAAATTTTGTAGGCCTCCGAGGCCCACGAAAAATTTTCTATAAAATTTTGTAGGCCTCCGAGGCCCACGAAAAATTTTCTATAAAATTTTGTAGGCCTCCGAGGCCCACGAAAAATTTTCTATAAAATTTTGTAGGCCTCCGAGGCCCACGAAAATTTTTCTATAAAATTTTGTAGGCCTCCGAGGCCCACGAAAATTTTTCTATAAAATTTTGTAGGCCTCCGAGGCCCACGAAAATTTTTCTATAAAATTTTGTAGGCCTCCGAGGCCCACGAAAATTTTTCTATAAAATTTTGTAGGCCTCCGAGGCCCACGAAAATTTTTCTATAAAATTTTGTAGGCCTCCGAGGCCCACGAAAATTTTTCTATAAAATTTTGTAGGCCTCCGAGGCCCACGAAAATTTTTCTATAAAATTTTGTAGGCCTCCGAGGCCCACGAAAAATTTTCTATAAAATTTTGTAGGCCTCCGAGGCCCACGAAAAAATTTCTATAAAATTTTGTAGGCCTCCGAGGCCCACGAAAAAATTTCTATAAAATTTTGTAGGCCTCCGATGTCCACGAAAAATTTTCTTTAGAATTTCAAAAAATTTTCTATAAAATGTGTTAAGGCTCCAACTTGAAAAGGAGAGTATACTAACTTTATTATATTGCAACTACTACAAAACTTTGTAAGAAATGGTTTGAAAGAGACTTGATCGAAACCCGCGTCGCAGTGTCCGAAAAATGGCTCGTGAGCTGAACAAATCGCAATATTCCATTCGGCAAATATTGAAAAATGAGTTCGTCTCTGATGAGAAAACATTCGTTGTCCAGCAGTTTGTAAACAAACAAAATTATCGTGTTTACTTGCCAAAATGTGCACCTTCGCTTGGCCACCAGAACTCAAGCGCCGGCCATGGTGATGATGTGGGTCGTCTGTTATGTTATGTGGGTCGGCTGTTATGGTCGCTCTCCGCTCTGGTGATGATGTGGGCCGCCATAAGAGCCGATGGTCGCTCTCCGCTCGACTGTGGCATCAGAATAAATGCTGAATATTATCGCGAAAATATTCTGGAGGGTGTATGAAAACCTTGGGCACCCAAACCTTTTTGCCGCAGACCTTGGACATTCCAACCGGACTCAGCGCCATCGCACTCAGCACGCGCCACCAAGAATGGTTACAAAATGAGGTTCCTCGCTTCATTTCCAGCCCACAATGGCCACCATGGTAGTAAATATTTAGTGATTGCAGTGAAAATGTTCAACTGTATTTTTTCTCTGCGTGAAAAATCTTCGGATACCAATACGTTGGACTATTGTGTCTGGAGTATCTTGCAAAGCAACGTTGGCACTAAAAAATACCGAAGTGTCCATCACCACAAGCAAGCGCTTTGCCGGGAATGTGCCATAATACCGCAGAGCAACACACCAGAGGGATTAAGCCGATATTGCCCATGTCTGATTTCGATCTAAGCTTGACAATAATATTACGATTTACCATGTTTGGACCAAATCGGATACTCACTTCGAGGGTTATCGTGCCCACCAGCCGGTAATCAAACAGACAGACGGACGGACGGACATGACTTCAAATGTCCTGAAACGGATTTGGTCCAACGAGACCTAGGGTCTAAAACCGTTGTTTCGATGAGGTACATTTTGGTCGTATCAAATGACATATACCCTCTCTCATTTCATATTTTCATAGAAGCAGAATCCAGCCCCTGGGCTCTTTAAGATTTCGTAGGCCTATGAAAAATATTTGTTTATAAATAGGTTTTTAACAATACCACATTTAATGATTAAAAATCCGAAATCTGTGATCACGATTTTTTTTTTGTGTAGAAGTTCTTAATTAAATCCGTAAATTTCATAGGAGGTCTTGTTAATAATTTTGTCACACACGCCCGCACTTCCTTAATAATGGAACCTTCATATTTTTTTATTTTTTTTCTTTCAAAACGTTTTTTTAAATTTCGATTATCTATAGTTGTGTATTCCATTAAGTAAATTCACATGTTATTTTTATCAGAATGCCAGTTGATCCGCCGTAAGCACTTCAAAAACTAATTTAAATAAAAAATATGGTTATTAAAGAGGGTTGGTTGGTTGGGTACTTCACCTGTTAGAATGAGTAATGAAGCCATTTTTGTTTATGTTTACTTTGTGTAGTGTTTTTGTTGTTGTTGCTCGTCGAATCACTTTCTTTTGCCGGTTAATTTTTTATTTTTCCTACTATTATGTTTATCGCCTTATCAATGGGTGATAGTAAATATTATTAATATTACTTTTTTAATTTATTTTTATTCAGTTGGTCTCATTCCATGGGAGTCCGTCCCAGTCTGCGCTTATCTATGGTTGTTGTCCGATTGTCTTCAGCAGTCGTCAAGTGACTGTGTGATGTACAAGACAACGCTTCATGGATTTATACTAAAACTCAATTATGCGGATTCCAAATGCATTGAGCTTTAAATCTTAGTTTACCAAAAACTTTCAGCCTATTCACAGGTTCTCTGGAAATTCCAACTACATTGTGTGTGTATTCTCTCTCACTGAGTGGTCTGTTGCGAGGTTTATTACTTTAAAGCTGGCCATATGGACACTTGCCAGAATTCAAATTCTTTATGATTTTGAATTCTAATCAGTTTATTTCTTTGAAACACTTTGTTTGTATGCGATTAGAATTAGTTGTTGTTCTTTTACATTTTTAAATGTATTTACTCACTTTTTTATTAAACGAAGTATACAATAATATTTATTAAAAAAAATAAAAAAATCAAAATAACTTTAAACTTAATTCCAGAAAGGTGTGTTTAGTAATGAATGGGTTATCAGAAAATAACCGCTAGTGTTGAGACCTACTAGGCGTTATCTTGCCTCTTTGTTACCGACATTCCTATCCGCACATATTTTACTTTACTTTATCTATTTAAAGTAATTGGTTTTTTTTCTGTGTTGTTATTTCGGTTGTGTGTGAGAGAGACAAATTGTCAAGAGTGTGGTATTTTCACTCAATTTTGAGCGAGCAGGTAACAATTAAGTTGGATCAGCCAAGTCGAAAATGGTATTCCCTACATCTTTAGAAAGATGAACACACAGAAATGAGGAATATGCCAAGGTAATAAGTGATTTGTAGAACTCTTGCTAAACTATCCTGTAGAAAATTGTCGATGAGCTTCCAAGACTTACAAAATATTGTGAAAACAGGGTGAGATAAAATAACTGCAACAAAGCCAAACGCCATAATTTTTATAACCTCTACCTTAGTATGGAGGGAATATTAAGTTTGTCATTCCGTTTGTTACACCTCGAAATATACATTTTAGACCCCACATTCTTGATCGGCATAAAATTCTATGGCCGTCCGTCGGTCCATATGTGGATATCACTCTAGCTTCCGAACGAATTGAAGTAGATTGATAAAATTTTACTCAAATGTTTGTTATGGACTTTTGGTATTGGAATGGGTCATGAAGGTCCACGTTTTGGTATAGGTCCTATATAGTAGTACCCGTATTTTGATTATTTTAGCTACATTATTTACCTATTTTATCAAGTTTTACATTTGAATATTGCAATGGCTTATGACAAAAGATGCCTGCGCACATTCGGCATTTCTATTAACAGAGTTTTTAACGGATTTAATTTTTTTGAAAGTTGCCAAATTCGTTCCAAATGGTGGAGAATATTAATAGTTCAGACCGGCCCAACTTACAGCTTTTTTATACCCTCCACCATACATAGTATGGAGGGTATATTAAGTTCGTCATTCCGTTTGTAACACATGGAAATAATCGTTTTAGACCCAACAAAGTATTTACATTCTTGATCAGCGTAAAATTCTAAGACGATTTAGCTCCGTCCGTCCGTCTATTGTAATCACGCTACAGTCTAAACGAATCAAGGTAGGTACCTAAAAGTTTGCACAGATCTCTCTTTTGTTTGCAGGCAGGTCAAGTTCGAAGATGGAGTACATTGGTCCACGATATCGTATAGCCTCCATATAACGGTACCCCCCCCCCCCCCCCCCCCCCCCGATATTCGGTATTTTGATTATTTTAGCCACATTTTCTAATGGAATGGTCTGAAAATCCACACAAGGAGTTGCTTGTGAAAGATAAATTATGAAAGAGAATTATTTATATAGGTCCACGATATCGAATAGCCCCCATATAACGGTACGCCCGATTTTCGGTATTTTGATGATTTTAGCCACATTTTCAATTGAATTGTCTGGAATTCCACACAAAGAGTCCCTTATGAGTATTTCAGACATAGATATGTCTATATAGATCCACAATATTGTATATCCCCCATATATCGCTTCCTTCCGATATTAGGTATTTTAAAGATTTTAACAGAATTTTCAATGGATTTTATATATTTTTTTAAATTTTCTAATTCGTTCCAAATGGTGGAGGGTACTCAAAGTTCGGCCCGACCGAATTTACTGCTTTTTTACTTGTAACTTGTTTGGTAGAGCTTTGGTATTTGTTAAATGTTATTAATAACAATTTCTTAAGGCTTCCCATATGTATACATATTTTTGTTCGTAGGTTTCGAAAACCAAAAATTTATAGAAACTTTGCTACGTCTTCCGAGGGCCTACAAGCTATTTCCCTTCTCACAGGAGACTAATAGAGCGGAATTGAGGATCATCATTGGATACATATAACTAAATTATAAGTTAAATATACCTGTCTTCTCATTGTAGGGCGAATAACAATTTCTCACTCAAGCGTATATCTCTCTCTATCCCTCTCCATGATCTCTTGAGTGATTTCTATAATCGTTTAAGTGCGACCATTAACTAGTGTATCCTAAAACGATAAAGATGTCTTTGTCTTTTGCTTTAAGACGTTTTGACGTCAGCAAAATTTCCCAAGCCGGGCGTACACAATTTTATTACAAATATGTGAACCGACACTGCTTATGACGTATGTACATGTAACTGTAATGAACATAGCCAATAAATAGAAATCGAGACTGGCTGACAAAATTATGTTCTAGATGCACTGAAGTACTCAGGGTGGGGCCCAGCGGTGCCCGGTTGTTAAAATTTATTACTTTTTTGTGGGAATTTTTCTTGAAAATCGTTTTTTTTTTTTTTTTTTTGTTCGGTCAGACACTCCTTCGAAATGGTTTCGACTGGCATTTCTGGCTGCTTCGGTGCACAGATGATGAAAAGGGATGGCCGATAGTAAAACTTTTAGCAAACTATGCTTAAACGTATTTCGTCTACACAAAGTTAGAGGAATACCCGCCGTTCAGTTATCTGATTTCAGAATGAATGTTACCCACATTACCATAACAATATTTGCTGAGGTGATTTCTGGTTTCAGAATTTCCACAAATCCCTAATTTACAGTTCATTTCATGAGATATACTAAAAAATCAGACTTTCTTTTAGATATTTTGACAATAACAATTGTTTCCTGTATTTTTTTTTTTAATTACGTTGACATCATTAATACACAATTGTTTTTCTTGAGATAAATGAAAATTCTGGGAACAACATTTGGGGATTTTTGTAATATTTTCTTCTAATGAATAAGCTTTTAAACAAATATAATGTAGGGACGTCATTGTCGCAATCTGAAAAATATATTCCAAATTGGATGTTATTTCTTTGTGAACGATAACCTATTGATATGCAGGGTCATGTGCAGGGTACAAAAATTGTATAATTCTTTAAATGATTCATGCGAAATATATAACAGAAAATATATTTTTCGTTTATCAAGGAAAAACATTAAGTGTTGACAAACATTTTAGAAGAATTAATTGGTATATCAAGAATGTCATTTTCTAAAAATTTACTTCATTTCATTTAATCTAAAGAATATTTTTTATTGTGACGAACGCGAAATGACAAACGGAATAAAAATTCCATATTGACATTGTGATCAGTCTTGCTTCATCTAGCATTTACACGACAATTAAAGGAAATAAAATGTGAACCCAACTAGAACATAGGCTATATCCAATAACTCTTTTCCAATTTTTTGACTCAGAATCGGGAAAAGATGTAGCTCCTATATAAAGGTTTCCTCCATCTGATTTTAAATTTGAACCATATACAAATTTGATTTTTGCCATATTTGATATCCTTGCTTCTAGACTAAATTCGGTCGGATGTGCAGGATATTTGGACTGATATTGATTATTTGGAGCACAATTAACCCGAAATGGGTTGAATATATATATATATATATATATATATATATATATATATATATATATATATATATATATATATATATATATATATATATATATTCTCACCAAATTCAATAGGGTTCGTCCTTGGTCCAAATAAATATTATTTGGAAAATTTCATCTCAATCGGATGATAAATGGCGACCTGTATTTTGTTCGCAAAAATACATGCATAAATTGACTCAGAAGTGATGCTATAAACAATGGGTCTATCTCGCTTCTTTCTTCATGTTACAAACACATGCACAAAGACATAATACCCTTATGTCTTTGTTGTTGTGGCCGAACAAAACTATAAAAAATATTTTATGGAAAATTGCTAGTGAGCTTTTAAGTTTATCCACATTTTTCAACAAATTTAAATACATTTAATTAATTTTACATTAAACTTCCGTTGAAAATTTTTGCTAATCATTATAATACCGAATTAAGTTAAACTTTGCCTTAACGAAGACGTGGACTTGTAAACGCAATTTTCTTTTAAAAGATTGAATTTGAAACCATTCAGGTGGAGAGTGTGAGACAAATCGTCAAAATACCGCATACCAGAAGGTAGTAGGTAGAGTTATATTGACCCACAAAAGGGTCAAAATTTTTAATATCCATGAAGCTCATAAAACCCAAATCTAATATCCGATTTCATTCAGACATGGCACATATCAATATTTCCATCAACACAAGATCTGTTTTAAAGATGGTAGAGATCGGACAATTCCTTTTGGAACTACCCTCACAATTGGTCAATACGTATTCTTATAGAAAGCTAGAAGGTCATATCGCCAAGGCCAGGAGGCGTTCTCATAGAAGACCAAAAAGTATTCTTATAAAAAACGGGAAGGTCTTCTCATAAAAAACAGGAAGTTTTGTCATAGTGGACCAGGAGGTCTTCTAGGCATTCTCATAGAAGAAAATTAGGTTTTCTCATATAAGAGAAGACGTTATTCTCATAGAAGCCCTTCTAGAAGATGACCAGATATTCTACTCAAAGGAGTCCAGAAGGCCTCTTCAAAGAAAACCTGGGAGGTCTTCTCATAAAATAACAGAGAGTATTTTCATAGAAGACTGGAAGGTATTCTAGGTATTCTCATAGAAGATAATGTATTCCCATAGAAGGGGAGAAGGTTCTCTCATATAAGAGATGAATTTATTCTCATAGATGTCCTTCTAAAAGATGATCAGAAAGTCTTCCCAAAGAAGATCAGATGTCTCATCAAGATCTTATCATAGAGGACCAGATAGCATTCTCATAGAAAAACAGAAGGTTTTCTCATAGAAGACCAGAAGACTTCGCATAAAAGACCTGGAAGTCTCTTCAGAGAAGACCAGGTATTCTTATCATAGAAGACAAGAATGACTTCTCATAGAAGACCAGAAGGTCTTCTCATAGAGGACCAAAAAGACTTCTCATAGAAGACCAGGAGTTTTCTCATAGTGAACCAGTATATCTTCTCAATGAAGACCTGAAGGCCTTCTCATACCAGACCAGAAAGTTTTCTCATAGAAAACCTTTGGGTTTTCTTATAGAAGACCAAAAAGACTTATTATAGAAGACCAGGAAGTTTTCTCATAGATTGTAGAGATCGGACAATTCCTTCCGGAACTACCCCCCACAATTGGTCAAAGTGTTGAATAACATATTCGATTATAAAATCCTAAATAAGCATCCGGTTAGATGAAGTATAAAAATTGATTACTTCGGTCAATTATATATCTGGCACCTCCCGCACGTAATATTTTCTAAAAATTATAACATATTATATCACATATTTCCTGGCTATATCTTGCACGATTTGGTACAAGCTAATAACACTTGATTCTAGTCGAAGCTCGATCGTATAATCCGAATTCAACATAAATCGACAAATAAAGCACGATGGGAGCTTTACCTAGATCTGAACCAATTCGACATCTGACCACTTTCAGTCCAGAAGCAAGTATATCAAATTTGTTAAAAATCGGTGCAGATATATAGCTGTAGCTCCTATGTTTCATCCGATTTAGTGTTTAAGTCCCTCACATTCGAAATATGCACTTCACAAGAATGATATTTAATGCCAGATATAAGATACTGTCAAGAAATACCTCTGCCAAATTTTATCAAGATCGGTTCAGATTTGGATATAACTCCCATATATAACTTTATCCGATTTCAGTGGCCAATAACGGCCTAATTGGAGTAAATTGTGACACTTCCCACCGAATTCAGCCTAGAAGCAATTTCTTCAAATTTGAAGAACATCGGTCCAGATATAGCTACAGCTCCCATATATGTGTACCATTCGATTTGATGTTTAAATCTCTCACTTTCGTAATATGAACTTTACAACAATGTTATTCAGTATATCGAGATCGGTTCAGATTTGGATATAGCTCCTTATGCATCATCGATTCAGAAGAGGATATACTTCTCCTATAATAGTTCCTTTGAATTATAACTAATTTAAAGGCATAATACACATTCCAAAACGATCATAGTTGGTATGACTTAACCCTACATAATATGCAACTAGGTGTAGGTTATCACATATTCGGCCACCTCCAACTTTTAGTGTTTCGTCACTGATTTTTTACCCTACATTACAAGGTGGTCAGGGTATTATGTCTTTGTGCATTTGTTTGTAACAGGCAAAAGGAAACGAGATAGACCCATAGTTGCTTTTGATGATATGCATAGAATCAAATTCTGAGTCGATTTATGTATATCCGCCGTCTGTTCATGTATTTTTGTGAACAAAGTACAGTTCGCATTTCCCGATCCAGATGAAATTTTGCACAAATAATTTCTTTGGCTCAAGGATGAATCCTATTGAAATTGAACATAATCGGTAAACATTTAGATATAGCTCCCATATATATCTTCGTCTGATTTACCTTTTATTGTGCACCAAACGTGTAATATCAGACCGAATAGTATGGAATACAACCAAATTAGGCCTGGAAATAAGTATGGCAAATTTGACCGAAATCGGTTTAGATATAGCTATAGCTCCAATATTTATTGTTCATCCGATTTGTTATTTTAGTTCTCCGCAGCCGTTATATGCACTCTGTAAGAAAAATATTTGGGGAAATCTATCAAATACAGCTCAGAAATACATTTGCCAAATTTATTAAGATCGGTTCGGATTTGGATATAGCACCCATATATATCAAATTGGCAATGCAAGTCCGAATTTAAAAGATATAAAGCTTCAGCATATTTAGTCTTTTGAACTTTAAATTATAATTATAATCATACTTTTAATTGTTATGTGGAGCTCCACTAAATTAGCAGAGTGGTGTATAGTATCATAAAGTCGAAATTGTAAACGCAATTTCAAAATAACAGCTCTCATATACATAACGATTTTAAAATTCGTGTTGGGTATAAACTTTAATATACATATGCATATATTTATACCCTACAACACTATGTGTTGGGGGTATTATAAGTTTGATTGGGCCAAAAATTATGTAACACCTCGAAATATTGGTTTCCCACATAGGAAAGCATATATGGATCTTCCTAGCTCGCCGAGCTGAGTCGATCTAGCTATGTATGTCCGTCCGTCCGTCTGTCCGTCTGTCCATGTTAATTTGTAATCACTCTACAGTTCGCAATTATTGCCCGATCTTCACGAAATTCAGAATGTAGGTGGGGCTTGGACCAGAATAGTACCCTATTGCTTTTGGAGATGATCGCCAAATGTTTAGGGGTTGAAATGGACCAAATACTGAAAAAATGTCGGATTTTGCAGTAGCTATACAGGTCGCAATTATAGACCAATCGACGCGAAATTTCGCATATAGATAGCGTTTAGGGCGGGGAAGAAGCCTACCAATTTGGGTAGTCACCCGATAATATTTAGCGGGTAAAATAGACCATATCTTTTGTGTTGAAAAAAATCAAAAATTTTCATTAAACCGCGAATATTTTAAATCCCGGCGAAATCACAAAGCCATCACAAGGTTACTTCTGACCTTTACATTGATGTTATTATCCAACAAATCGGATATATAGCAAAATATGTGCGATACATATGTCTATCAAAGGAGATATGCTTGAAAGATCTCTTATATGTCGAGAACGGCTGAACTGATTTCGACAGTTCTCATTAATTCAGAATAGCCTCTTGACAGGAAAGAAAATACGTCTAAAAAATCGCATAAAAATATCTCTCTAAAGACGAAAATATTGATTTTGAATCATTTTCTCATATTTTTTCAATTTTGTCATATTTTTGGCATATTTTCATTTTGAATTAAACATTTGGTAATATTTCTACAGCTAACAAAACTAAGTAGTTAGGATATCAGGATATCATATACAGATCGCATTTATGGCTCGATCCTTACGAAATTTTGCATGGGGATAAGATGAGGGTCAGAATAGAAGCCTACTCTTTTTGGATGATCGACATATATTTAGGGGTTGAAATGGACCAAAAAACTGCAAAATTGTCAGCAGGTCGTAATTATCGCCCGGTCCTCACGCACATTTGAATGGGGGTTACCGGACAGTGCAAAAGCCAAGCAGTTTTGAATGGCCATACAAAAATATTCAATGTGTGAAGGAGATTGCCAACTTTTGTAGACAAAATACGAAAATGTCCATTCCAGTGACTTTATGGAGAATTCACAAATACAGGAAAGACGCACTTCTGACTATTTCGTTAAGGCTGATTTCGTTGAAGAATATAGTCAAATGTCTGTATCTGATATAGATGCGTTTCAGTCAAAAACCAATAATAAATGTTAATCTTTTGCCACTTCTGAGAGATTATAGGTCTTCGGGAAATATTGGTTCCAAATCTAGGAAGACCATTTAAGTGCAACATCTACCAATAAATTGGAAATGAGCAAATTAGTTTAAGTTGCTATTATTCGAAAATAAGAGAATGAAACCTGATGGTTTTCTTTTATTATTTGTCACAATATCTTGTGGAATTCTTTCGAGTATCTCGCCTATATAAACTGTATCGTTTATTATAGTGTTGTAGGGTATTCAACGGTCGGTCCCGCTCGACTGTAGCCTTTGCTTACTTGTTTTTCTACTCATTTTAATTAATATAAACATATCCTTATTTAAGGGAAGAAGCATTGATGAATCATTAGAATTTTTGTAGGGTATCAGATTGTCGGCTCTCCCGACATTTGTCCTTTTATTATTAGCTTTTGTTTGGGCTAAATTACCAAATACTTGTACTACGACAAATCCAAAGGTCGTGATAAGGAAACCAGTTAGTCAGCCAATTGTGATATTTTAACTGCCGTTTTTAAGAGCAAAAGACTCATTTTTTGTAATTGGGGAAATACACAATATTGTCGTAGTTGAGAATATAAAACACTTTATTTAGTTGTCTTCCACACACGTTTAACAATATTTATTTGGTGGTGGTGTCTCTTAAGGACTACGTATTTGGTCACATAATTTGTGAGTTTTCTCTTCAAAAACTCTATGTTTATTGTTAATATAATTATAATTTATAATAATTACAATCCTTATTGTTATAAACCTAATTCTCCTTGTCTCATATTTATTGAAATAAACTCTCTCTCTGCAGTCTTTGAATTTTTACCGCAAACTTCTCTTTCTTTCATTTCGATGGTAAGAGAGAAACATCTTTCATTTAACAATTCTTCATGCTTTCTCTTATATGTATTAGTTGTCATGATATAAATATGACCTCTTACGAATTTATTTCATGTCTCTTGGCGTTTTGTGTTTTTACTGATAACAAAATCAGTAGCTATCATCAACCAAATATATACACTGATCTTTAGTTGGGATATGATTAGTATAAGACAAAACGGCATTCGAATCTCGTCACAAAATTATTTATTATTTTTTTTTTCTTAATTAAAATTTTGTCTTTTGAATCGTGTTTCAGAAAAAGTGTACCAAGCATGGCAGGTAACGAAAATTAAGTTACAAACAAATACAAAACGGAGAATTCAATATGTTTTTAGTTTACATACAAAATGCTTTGTTGTTTACGATTTCATTTCAATTATCTTTTAATCCATATTACGCGTGATAAGGAAAAATTCGCAGAATAGTGTACTGAAACAAATCGAGAGTGAAATTTGGAAACTGTAGTTGTTTAAAAACAATTACTGATATGAATTTCGTATTAAATACATAAAATATGTGGAATTGGAATTAAAAAAAATAAAATATTCTGAAACTACATGAAGAATGTGAATTTTGAAAATAAATATAGTACGTTCGAATATATTGATAAAGTGTGAAGTAGCGCGATAATTTTGAAGGCATTAAAATGGGAAAGCAAAATCCAATTTTTGGAGTAAATGCTAATGTATGAAGTTGATGATGGAAATTAGTAGAAGACATTAAATTCGGCCGGACCGAAATTTTAATAATCCCACTCTGATCTAGAGAAACTTTTTTAAATAAAAGAATCGCGATTCAAGTTATTTCCGTTGAAAAATGTGGGTAAAATCATCAAAATAACGAATATCGGAAGATGGCTTTCTACAAAAATGTGAGACATTTTCAATCTCATAAAAATCTTAGACATAAAATTCATGTTAGCTCCCAGGCAACTTGGAAAGACGTCTCAAAATTATACACTAATAAAGAATATATAATCTTCAAGGGTATTTAATCGTTTTCTGATTGTCATCAACCAAAACGACTTCCCAGCATGTGTTCTTACAGAAAGCTAGAAGGTCTTCTCAAGAAGGCAAGGAGGTGTTCTTATAGAAGACCAGAAAGTATTCTTAAAGAAAATCTAAAGGTCTTCTCATAAAAGACCAGGAAGATTTCTCATAGCGGACCAGGAGGTCTTTTAGGTATTCTAATAGAAGAAAATAATCTATTCTCATATAAGAGGAGAAGGTATTGTCATAGAGGCCCTTCTGAATGATGACCAGAAAGTCTACTCAAAGGAGTCCAGAAGGCCTTTTCAAAAAATAAAGTTTCATCATAGAATACCAAACGGTCTTTTAAAATTAAGACCAGAAGGACTTCTCACAGAAGATCAGAAGCACTTCTCATAGAAGACCAGAAGGACTTCTCATAAAAGACCAGAAGGACTTCTCGTAGAAGACCAGAAGTACTTCTCATAGAAGACCAGAAGGCCTTGTCATAGAAGACCAGAAGGACTTCTCATAGAAGACCAGAAGGTGTTCTCATAGAAGACCAGAAGGACTTCTCACAGAAGACCAGAAGAACTTCTCATAGTAGACCAGAAAGACTTCTCATAGAAGACCAGAAGGTTTTCTCAAAGAAGTCCATAAGCCAATCTCAAAGAAGACCAGAATTCTTTCCAGAAAAAAAGTTAAACTTTTTTATAACAGTTTTAACAACATTCTTCTCCCCTTCTCTTTTTCAGTTAATCTCCCTGCCTTACTCAGCGTTGCTGTTCTTCTCCTAATCTCTGTATCCCCAAGCGTTCAAAGGCGTTCCAAAAATATGGCCAACGTAGAATTCTCTCAAAGTCTGGAGGTGTTTGGTGTTAAACTTTTCACTGAAGTCGCCAAAGCGAATGCAAAGAAAAATGTCGTTTTCTCCCCCTTCTCGATTCAAACTTGCATCGCCATGGCTCGGATGGGTGCTGCCGGTGATACAGCCATTGAAATGGACAAAGGCATGGGCTTGACAGTGCAAAACGAAGAATCGTTAGCCAATAATTATCACAATATTTTGACTCAATATGAGAACAGCAATATTCTGAAAATTGCCAATAAAATCTATGTCATGAAAAACTATGAAGTCAAGGAAAAATTCAATGAGCTGCTGACCAAGAAATTCTTCTCCACTGTGGATAGCATTGATTTCGGGCAAAATGTACAGGCTGCCAAGACCATTAATACTTGGGTGGAGTCGAAAACCAATAATCTCATAAAGGATCTTGTCTCCCCCAATGTACTCGATGACGATACACGTTTGGTGTTGGTGAATGCCATACACTTTAAGGGTGAGTGGGCCCATCCTTTCCCCGAATATGGCACAAAGGAGAAAGATTTCTATTTGGATGAAACGAACAGTGTAAAGGTCTCCATGATGCACATTAGCGAACGTTTCCGCTATGGAGAATTCCCAGAGTTGGATGCCAAGGCCTTGGAAATGCCCTATAAAAATTCAGATCTTTCAATGTTGATAATCTTGCCCAACTCTCGTACTGGCCTGGTGGATTTGGAGGAAAAATTGAAATCCGTATCGCTACATGATTTGACCAGCAAGATGAGTTCGTATAAGGTGAACGTGGACATGCCCAAATTTAAGGCGGAATTTGAAATGGAATTGAGCGATGTTCTGAAGAGTGTAAGTAAATCGCCAGGAACGTCGGCAAAAGTCGTAAGCGATATTTTTGAGAATTTTTTTAGAAGGAAGACACAATTTCCAATGTTTGCTAAAGCATATGGCAAACCTCTATAAAGTACACTTTTAATTTTGCTCTTGCGACCTTTGCCGACGTTAAGGACGAAAAATAATATTTTGGAAAATTTATTAATTTATAAAATTTTATCAAATTTCCAGTTGGGCATGGCTCGCATGTTCTCCTCAGCAGCTGATTTCAGCAATATGCTGAAGTCTCCAGAAGGTTTGCAGGTCTCCAAGGTTATTCACAAAGCCTTCATTGAGGTCAATGAGAAGGGTACCGAAGCTGCTGCTGCCACAGGTATGTTGTCGTTTTCTTTTTTTTATGAATATTTACTTTATGTGTCTGGTGCTAAACATGTCCTTTGTGCTTCACTTTTCATTCATACTTACATATCACTTAATCTAGTTTTTAATATGGTCAGAATAATTTATGACCGAATCAGTGTTGTGTGATTTCATTTGCATTTAAAAGCTGTACATTAATAATGATATAAATGCCTTCATAAATATTGAGATTTAGAAAAAGTCCTTCCTCTCTATCACTCTGATCGGTTAGTATTAAATAATATAGAATTTTTTCAATAATTTATAATTTTAAAAGAAACTTTTATATCTTCAAAACATTCCAAATCGGTACGCATAGTTCTTAAAACATACACGTCCCAAATTGACAGCTAAAAAAGGTTAACGTACGGAGCTCGAAATTTTGATAGAACGATAATACTTTAGAAACATTCGAGTTGGCTTTATTTAAGTGTCTGATTTGGACCAAACTTAGAGGATAATATCGACCCAGCCACTGGTAATTAGCCAGCAAGCGATCGAAATTAAATAGAAATATGAAAACATTTGAAAGTATGTCCAAATGGACCCGTTCCAATTCTTTGCACGAATTTCATTCATTGATAACAATTACAATTGCAGGGATTGTGATAAAATCGGATACCACCTTTAAATTGTCCAAAATCGACCTTAACGATTTCGGTTTTTGTTACATTGGAAACACCCAATTCCAAATTGTAGCAACTTCAAATGTTAAAAAAAAACCTAAAACCAGCCTCTGCGGTTTTCTGACGGCTATACGAAAACGTCCATCAATTTTGGATTTTTTTTTTGTACAGAATTGTCATTATTATGAAAGAAAACTGTCAAACTATAGCGAATCCCGTTGGTCAACTTTTTCAAAATACCAGAGAGCAGACCTAACCATTATATGAAGGCTACACAAAATGGAAATATTTAGTGTTACTCCCCCCACGAATTTCTTTGTAAAGAATATCTGGCTTGTTTCACAAGTCATAAAATATAAAAGTATTGAAAATTGTGACCCTTTGTGGGTCAGTTACCAGAAGGGGCTCGCAGATACATATCAAGTTTACAAAAGAAATTTGAAGAGGGCCTGAAGCGTTCGCTTTGTTTGAGAGATTTGTTTTTCAAAATCTTGAACCCTATATGGGGAAGGTAGCAAAAGAAATGGTCCGATCTCTACCATGTTTATAACAGATCTTGTGCTGATAGAAATATTGAGATGTGCCAATTCTGAATGACATCGGATGTTATATTCACAATTTTGACCCTCTGTGGGGGAGGTACCAGAAGGAGTGAACCGATATATTCCATCTTAACCCCCGACCTTGGATTAATAAAAATATAGTGATATGTGTAATTTGAAGACAATTAGACTCTTATATCCCGTTTTATAAGAGTTATAACTGTTCAAAATCTTGACCCTTTGTGGAGAAGGTACCGGAAGGAGAGGACCGATATACCCCATCCTCACAGCAGATCTTGCTTTAATAGAAATAATTGAATGTGTGATATACGAAGAGAACGTGATGCTTATTTCGTATTTTATATTTCGAGAGTTATCGCGCTCACCAGCCAGCCAGAGAGACGGACGGACATCGCTAGATCGACTCCAAATGTTTCGAGTCGGATTTGGTCCAAAGAGACTTAGGTAGGGTCTAAAACTGTTAGTTCGATGAGGCACGTTTTGGCCATATCAATTGGTATATACCCTCATTAGCCATATGACTGAAGATATAAATAGAGTATACATGATTTAATCTTTTTTCTAGCAGGAGCCCAAAATTCGAGCTTGTTTCGCTCTTTATTCGAATTCGAGGAAACATATTGCAGCTTTGGTTGGGATTTGAGGTCAAGATCTGCTAAATATCCATAATCGAGCAGTGCAGTTACAGTTACTTTTTATGATTATGCTCCAAATTTTATTTATATGAGCCGATTTCTCCAAATTGGCATATGCTTTGATTTCTGTAGTAGATATTAATTTTTTTTAATTTTGACCGCTTATGTGGTGTAAAATCAGTAAAATATCTTCAGCCGTTAAAAAATTAAATTGTTTTGACCAAGAGAAAATACTCTGATCCACTGTTCGTTGATTTAAATAACTTGGATTTGGACTACTCTGAATTTGGGTTAGAGACCCTGTGCTCTAAAAAATAGCTGAACCACTCACCCTTACTTGATGTTTCTCCTGTTATCTAAAACTGATTGTAGCTTCTCTAAAATGGTTTCCATTTTATATCTAACCCATACAAGTAGTTCCATGAATAATAGAGACGAGTTTACTCTATTTGGTGGTTGGGGAATTTGTTAGCCACTATAAAAACGAGGTTCACTCAATAATTTTGGGAAAACTGGGCTCATAACTAGCAGAATTTAATTCCAAACAGACAGTGAAAAATATTACTTTGGAAAAATTCACTTTTGGAAATGTATACATCATTTCCCTCTAGTACATTTATTTTTGTTCAGCTTTTGTAATGCTTTTCGAAATCAGATCGGACATTAGAGTAGCTCTTAGTTAATTTTCTTTCATAACACCCTTTTCCCATTATCGATATGAAGTAGTTTCAATTTGAACGATTGATGTATTCCCAACCCGCCTCCTTTATCTTTCTCTATCTATCTTCTCCTCATCATGACATTTTTTCTAATCTATATATGTATGTTATTGTTTAGGCATGTCGATTCGCAAGAAACGCTGTATAGTTGACTTTGACGAACCGAAAGAGTTCAGCGTTGACCACCCATTTATATATCAACTATATCATAAAACAACTGTAACGTCCCCACCATCCTCACCCACATCAACTGACGAAGCAACAACAATTTTACCATTATTCATGGGTTCACATCAAGTCGCGGTAGCCGATGCGGTCACACCTCCGACCGCCGACTCAAGTACAAATAGAATTAGTGATGAATTATAAATCAAAATAGCAACAACAACAAAATGTTATAGATATACATATTAATTGTATTTTTTTCTTTTTGGCGAAATATAAAAGAAATGGCAACTAAAAATGGTATTAATATGATGATATTAAATGTTTGTGTGTGTTTTAATAATATATAGAAAAATCATAAATATGTGCATATTTGTGTATAAAAATGTATGTTGTATTTATCACAGACAACAACCATCCAAACATTTATCGCAGACAACAAATATGCATTATTCTGGCAAAAAATTGTATATGTTTTGCATGTGGTTCAAACTTTTATTTGTTGAATAAAATCCTAAGAATCATAAACTACGAAAAACTAAGAAAATTTGCAAATAAAACTTAAATTTGGAATATATGAAAAATGCTCTTACAATGTTTTTAATCTATGTTATAATAATGAAGATGATAACAACAATACTTCTAAAAAAAATCTTTTTATATAATAATAAATATGTAATAATAAAATAATAATAATAATAATAATAATAATAATAATAATAATAATAATAATATAATAATAATAATATAATAATAATAATAATAATAATAATAATAATAATAATAATAATAATAATAATAATAATAATAATAATAATAATAATAACAATAATAATAATAATAATAATAATAATAATAATAATAATAATAATAATAATAATAATAATAATAATTAATAATAATAATAATAATAATAATAATAATATAATAATAATAATAATAATAATAATATAATAATAATAATAATAATAATAATAATAATAATAATACTATAATAATAATAATAATAATAATAATAATAATAATAATAATAATAATAATAATAATAATAATATATAATAATAATAATAATAATAATAATAATAATAATAATAATAATAATAATAATAATAATAATAATATAATAATAATAATAATAATAATAATAATAATAATAATAATATAATAATAATAATAATAATAATAATAATAATAATAATAATAATAATAATAATAATAATAATAATAATAATAGTAATAATAATAATAATAATAATAATAATAATAATAATAATAATAATAATAATAATAGTCTTAATGGGTTCTAATGTCCCCTTTACCCTAAGCGGGGTAGTATTTAATGTCCGGCCCGGCAGAACTTAATGTGTTATACCCTCCACTATTCCATGGAGGGTACATCAACTTTGTCATTCCCGTTCCCATATATACTTTATATTCTGTATCAGCGTAAAATTCTAAGACAATATAGTGATGTCCGTCTGTCTATCCGTCTGTCTGTCTGTTGTAATCACGCTATCTTTCGAACAAATTGAGATAGAAGGCTGAACTTGTGAATACATGCATAGTTTACCAGTAGGCAGATAAGGTTCGTAAATGGACCATGTCGGTCCACGTTTTCGTATAGTCCACATATAACGGTACCTCCCTCCTGATATAGCCCCCATATGATGGCATATCCCGATACTCCGTAATCTCATGATTTTTGCGACATTATTTTCCGGAATCATTTTGAATTTGTTATTTGAAGTTCGTAACGAGTATTACAGCCTAGCACAAAAATGTTTATAGCCCTTAACTTAATGCAAAAAAAATCGTATGCAGGTCATTATTTTTGCGACATTATTCACCGTAATTGTAGAAATTTCGTATTTGAAGTTCGTAATGGGCACTACAGCCTATGAAAAAATATTTCGTATGCAGGTCCACGTCTTCGTATAGTACCCATATAACGGTTTTCATTTAAGTGGTAGTTTTCGAATTTTTTTTTTGTTTTTTGTAATTTTTCAAGTTCCTTTGAAATGGTAGAGGGTATTAAAAGTTCGTCCCGGGCGAACTTAGCTGCGCTTTTTACTTGTTTTACTTGTATTTTTTATTTTTGCCATATTTTTATCACATGAGATTTTTTTTCTAATTGACACAATTTTTATTTGTACATTTTTGGTCTGTTCCAAAACTGCCCTTTATGATATCGAAAAATATTGCAAAAAATAGTAGATTTGAGGGTATGATATTCAAGTCGCAATTACTTTCCGATTTTAATGAAATTTTGCTGGGGGTAAGGTTAGGGTCAGAATAGAAGCGTATTGCTTTGAAGAAGGAAAAATATTTAAAGTTGAAAATGTAGAAAATCTAAAAATTGTCTGGAAATTGCATTCGCCCTACAGGTCTCAACTAAGGAGTTTAAAGTTGAGGACAGCCAAGCATTTTCAATGGTCATCAGATAATATGGAAATGGACCAGAATTTTGTTTGAAAAGAATAACAAAATTACAAATACATGAATGTCAAATTTCTGTTTTTTTTTCGTAAGATGGAATTTGGTATTTGACGTAAAAGAAATATCTGCTTCCTAAAATATCTATGGTTTTTTTACAGATCTTATGTTTTTGGAAACTATTGGTTCCAGATCTATGATGATTATTCGAATAGAGGAATGAATTAGGTCCAACATTTGTTTTTATTTTATAGTAGATATGGGGATGTTTCATAGGGGAATCTTCATTCTAGTCAAAAAGGTTTTAGATCTGCAAAAACATTTGCGGTAATGTTTCGGCAGATCTGAGATCTGTACTGTTGGACCCTCCCGACTATTAATTTTGCTCACTTGTATCACTAATATACTGTTCGGCAAAATACAAAGTTTTTGACGACTTTTTGGTGTAAAAGATGAATATTTTCTGTTTATTTTCTCTTTCGAGACGAGCTTAATGATCTGAAATTTGCAGTGAAAAGGAAAGCCAGATAGACACTATCATACACTCACCACTATGCGACGCGTTTCGCCGATGGTTAAGCGGCTCATCAGGCATATTTGGTGTTGATGATGGCTTACAAGGGCCGTTCTCTGGAAAGTGGTATATATTTCGAACTTATTGCAAATTAGCATATGCGAATTATACACTAGAAACTCTTCAGGTTCGACTCAAGTTTTTCACAGCAAAGTTTTGTTTTTGTAGTGATGGATTTTTTGTCCACTGCTTTAGGAAGACGGGTTAATGGCTCTGAACGTAGAGACGGCAACTTCTAGTTAGCTGCACACCGAGGTTCGCGGTTCAAATCCCACAGCCAGGCTCGGCTGAATTTTTGAGTTTTGCCTTGTTAAGGCGAAGATCATATGTTTTATGATTTATGTGTTTATTTTCTCTTTCGAGACGAGCTTAATGATCTGAAATTTGCAGTGAAAAGGAAAGCCAGATATACACTATCACACACTCACCACTATGCGACGCGTTTCGCCGTTGAATATTTTCATTTTCCTAATATTCTTTCTGAAAAAGTAAATACTTAAATCTATATATATAAATGTAAGTTGTGTTAGTTACTACGCTTATAACTCAAGAACTGCTTATCTGATTTTAATGATTCATACAAATTCTGAATTGTCTCTTTTCCGAAAAGGATAATATTCAAAAAAATCGCGTAAAAATGTGATATATTAACATTTTCATTTTGACTTCTGAAATGTACAATCGTAATGTTTTATTTTGTATGTTTTTTTTTTTCTATTTTGACTTACTTTTTTCGAATGTACATTTGTTGTGTTTTTTATAATATTTTTTTTTCTTTTTGATTCGAATATTAATACCAATTTATTTTGACTCGATTTCTTGAGAACTAAAATAGAAGCCGGGTTACATTGAAGTGTAGTACCAAATTATGTGGTGGCGAAACGAAATAGATGTTATCGAAATAATTTAACGCGGTCACACCAAATTTAAGTCAAAATTGCTAAAAATCTTGAAAAAAGAGATCTCATTGCAAAAATTCTCAAATCGGGGAAAAATTACATAAGGTGTAACTAAAGAACTGCTTGACAATTCATACAATTTTGGAATGGTATCCAATAAAAATATTAATAAAAAATTTCATTTTGGTGTGATTTTTTTTCAATTTGACATACTATATTGAAGTGAACATTTTTTATTGCCTTGACATCTGAATGAATAATATTTAAAATAAAATGAGTGACCTACGTGGACCTACATCTTTCATATGGCAATAATCCGCCCAATGAGAACTCAAAATGCAATTCATTGGAACTGCAGTCAGTGAAATACCGAATATAAAGGGTGCAAAATGGTAGAGCGAATTGGACATTTAGGAAAAAAGAAAGAAATTCTTCCTAAACTTTCAAGATGTCTTAAATCGCTTTTGCAGGTCATGATATATGACCCCCGGATAAGGGTACAACCCTATTTCAAGTATTGTTTACATTTTAACCACATTTTTCTCACACTCATTTTAATTTGATAAGAAACCATCCTCGCAAAATATGATCATGTTTTGGTATAACCATCATATAATTTAAGCCATGTTCGGGGTCTTCGAATTTTTTTTTTCATCTTTAGGCCTTTATTTGGTATCTTTGTTTCTAAGGGTGTAAAAAACCTCTTCTCATAATATTTTCAATTTTCGGAGTAGAGTCCATCTTGGTCTTGACCACATTCATCAATTGATTTGGCTAAAAAATTGTATTTAGGCAACTCTGGGGTAGAGAATCGTCCCTCAGATAATTGTCCACATAGGCATTTATTCGAGTATAGTTCTCACATTAGTGTACCCACAAATCCGCTTTCCTAACCAATGTTTGGTCAGAAAAGAAAATTTGATATACTATTGAATTTGAAACTCCCAAGAGAATATTGGTTGGGAACGTAGATGTGGGATTAACATCTACATGCCATAAACTCCGAAATATCAAATTGTGGCAGAAACATGAAAAAATCACGAATATTAATTTTTTTGTTCGTTATTGAATTATACTATGATGAAAAATATGGACTTTATGGTTTCTCCAACTCACAATTTAAATAAATTAATTAATATTTCACGGTAATGGGTGTAAAAAAGCAATTATCTTTGACTATTTTGAAATCATTCCGCCCTCAATTATGAGGTGGACAAAACTAAATACCACGCACCACGGTATTCTTAACATTGGAAATTCAATACCAAAAATTTAGCTGAGTTTTCACATGGGGCTATTATAGAAGTTCTATATCATACAGGTTTTTAACACTCAATTATAGCCTTAGACTGAAAAATAAGATCAGGCTATTCAAAATATCTAAAACCAACGGTAGATTATTATCTATTATAATTTTTCCCATGAATGTTTATTTCTATTTAGAAATTACTATGGAGTTATTTTACTTATAATAAAAATTGTGCCGCTTTCATAATTCTATAATGCTTAAAAAATATGCATTAAAGACTAAAAGTAGGGGCCGGCAACGCGGACCGGGCCAGCTAGTAATATATAAAACCTTGAAAGTCTGAGAATTTAGTACGATGTACGTAGTTTTGATTATTATTTTATTATTATTTTTTTTGCCAAAATTAACAGTTGTATTTTTTGAGGGCTAAAAAATACCTAATACGAAATGTTGAAACGAATCTAAAATAATAGATCCATACAAATTTTCGAAATCTGGAAACTATAATGTGTTTCTTCAACATATGTATGTATGTGATATATATGTTTGCCATGTTAACTTAATTCTCCACAAAATTTTAGTACTTAATGCGATAATTTAAAAATGTCTTCATTTTCTTTAGCTATCCTAATTTCACGTCTAAAATCTTCGATGGGTCGAATTCATCCGAAGAATTTCATTGCGAACCATGGATTTTACTATTATCTGAAAAACAAAGAGGAAATTAAATTGTTTATGGGAAGCTACAAAATTCCCAAAGCGACAGTTGCCATTTAGGAAAAATGCTAAAGCTACATATACATTATTGTAATTGAGAAACTAAATAAATCATTAAATGAATACTAATACATATTTATGTTAAGAAAAATATATCCTATGTAACCGATTTTCAATACCAAAAATCCTGCAGACCAAACACCCATTTCAGTAAAATTTGATTAACATACTTCAGTTCGTTCGGAAGCTAGAGTGAAAGATGGACAGACAGACAGACGGAGGGACATCGCTAAAGAATTTTAAAATTTTATGCCGATCAAGAATACTTGCACTTTGTGAGGTCTAAAATGTGTATTTCAAGGTGTTACAAACGGAATGACAAACTTAATATACCACCCATACTAAGGTCGAGGGTACAAAAAAAAATTAGATATAACCCTATTTAGACAAAATTTTGCAATATTTGTTTGTGTTTGTTTATGACAGAGCTCCGAAATGTGGGGGAAAAATAGAAATCGGGAATACGTTATATTTCTAAGTAACTAGAAGTTTCGAGTGGCACCAGAATTCTCTGGAAATTGATCAGATTCTACCCGGCTCTGTTATTTTTTTGTTCACTGTCGGCTTGTATACGACCCCAACAGTCCGCCTCCACATCAAAACCCGTTTCCTACCAAACATACATACGAACATACAACTCAGCATAAAAAATAACGTTTTCCCTCCATTTCACTTTTACTCTATTTTGAAAACAGTTGCTCCTATGAAGCGCTCCCACAAAAAAAAAAGAGTGGAGAGTAAACTTCTTGTGAAATTTCTATTCTTCGGCAACACCTTATCCTTTAACATATATATTTTTTTATTTTTGAGGAATAGAAAAAGATATTTCTTATATATAGATCCAAACTATATATCCAAAAACTCGAAAAAAAACTACAGTTTTTCAAATTTGTATCTTTTCAGTATTGAGAAAAAATAAATATTTTCTATAGCTACGTGTATGACAGCTGCTTTCTCATTCATAATCCTGAGGCCTTCTGTGTAAAAGTGCTTCGTTTTGTAATAGCTTTATGCCATGGCTTCTAATTTGCATGAGGATTTAAATGCTGGGAAATTGCCTCCAATGTAAATGTTTGTCCTATTGTTGTTTCCACTTCCTTGTATATTTTCAGCAAGAATAGCAAAGAAGATCAAAGGTGACAAAATTGGAGAAATTATACAAATTTTCCAAGTTGACCATTCCTTCCGCTATGTTGTACAAAACTCCCAGGGAATTAAGTTCTTTGAAGGAAAATATGTAGATAACCTATAGAGATTTCAACTGTTATTTCATCGAATAAAGCATCATCGAAAAATGTACGAAAATTGTTTCAATATTTTAGTGGTACTGTATTTCGTGTACATAGGGTTGTATGAAACTATCATTGCTCGAAATATAATTTTTTTGCATCATTGGGTTATTGAGTTAAAAAATCAATCTTGAAGCCTTAGAAAACTGGTCAGAATATGTATGGAATTTGCACATACAACCAAACTAGGCCTGAAAATATGTATGCCAAATTTGATCGAAATCGGTTCAGATATAGCTATAGCTCCCATATATATTGTTCATCCGATTTGTTATTTTTGTCCTCCGCACCCGTAATATGCACTCTGTAACAATAATATTTTGGGGAAATATATCAAATGCAGCTCAGAAACACCTTTGCTAAATTTTATCGAGATCGGTTCAGATTTGGATATAGCTCCCATATATAACTTCGTCCGATTTACATTTTATTGTACATCAAACGTCTAATATTTGCCCAAATGGGATGAAATTTGGCACTTACGACCGAATTGAGTCTGGCTAGTATGACAAATTTGGTGAAGATCGGTTAAGATATAGTTATAGCTCCCATATATATTGTTCATTCGATTTATTGTATTTGTTACCCACAGCCGTAATATGCACTCCGTAACAACGATATTCAGGGAAATATATCAAATACAGCTCAGAAATATCTTTGCCAAATTTTATCAAGATCGGTTCAGATTTGGATATAGTTTCCATATATATTTTTATCCGATTTCAAATTAATTTCGCACCAAATGGGCAATACAAGTCCGAATTTAAAAGATACAAATGCTTCGGCATATTTAGTCCTTTGAATTTTAAATTATTATAATAATCATAGCGTGTATGATTGAATTCTCCCATAAAAACTTTTAATTATTAAGTGGAGCTCAACTAAATTGGCAAAGTGGTGTAGGGTATCATAAAGTCGGCCCCGCCCGACTTTAGGACTTTCTTTACTGGTTTGTTATGGCTTCGTTTGTAACTGTCAAATTTTTCAGATTCCAAGCAAAGCTTCAATATAACCATTGCCCACATAACTAATAATTTGCAATACATTTGCATCCCAACTCTGCCCAGAAATTTTGAAATAATGGTTTTTTATTTTTAATTTATTTTTAACGCTATTCTCATTACAGGTCTCCTAATAAAGCGTAAATATTGCAAATGGGAGAATGAAATAATTGTAAATTTTGAAGTCGAACATAGTTTCTATTACATTGTCAAATCGAACTCGGATGTCAAATACTTTGAGGGACATAAATGTGTGGTTTAATAGCTTGTAAGATGATGTATAATGTAATTAAATACATTAGAAAACATTTGCTTTTTGCCAGGCCAGAGGCTCATTTTCATTCATAATCCAATCATGTTCATGACTCTTATCAATGCTATTTTTAATACCCTCCACCATAGTACCATATACGCTACGTATATTACGTTTGTCGTTCTGTTTGTAACACCCCGAAATATACATTTTGGACCACACCAGCTATATATATTCTTGATCAGAAGGAAATTCTATTTCGATTTAGCGATGTCCGTCCGTCCGTTGATACAATTTTACTTAAATGTGTGTTTGTCCCTATATTCGGTATTTTGGTGTTTTTGGCTACATATTCCCCGGTATAGTTTCAAGTTTTGTATTTTAATACTATAATGTCTATGGCAAAAATTGTCTATGCAAATTCACGGTTTCGTGTGGATCCCAATACAACGGTTACTCCCTATATTCTGCATTCTTAAGAATTTAGTAGAATTTTAACCGATTTTTTTATTTGAAAAAAAATTTTTTTTTAAATTTATTAATTTGTTAAAAAAATTAAGACACAATAATATAGGACCCCCGATTGAAATATTTTGAAAAATAATAGAAATCGATCTATATTTTACGATAGGTACCGATTTAAGCTATCTAAGATGTTTTAGATTTTTTTTCAATCGGGGCAAATGGTACTAGCAAGTACCAGATACTTCAACAGCGAAAAATCCACCTGAATATTTATGATTCGTTCCAACAATTCAATTCAATTTTCAGTACTCAAAATGTAAAATTTGTTCAGTTTGATAATATTGTTAAAAAAAACTTTATACATCGTACTAAATTTTCAGACTTTCAAGGGTTTATTTATTAGAATAATAAAGAAAGAATAATAGGAAAAGGAAAATGTTTACACCAAAATTAGCCAAAATTGTTCATTTTTAAGTTTACGAGGTGGATATTAGTAAAATCATTGCACAATGGACGCACATCCAATTATTCCGTTAAAAATTATTTCAACGCCTCTAGAAACCAACAGTGATCTCAATATAAAATTTCAGAACTTCAGCTCTATAACTTCACCCAATACCAAATTTAGCAACATTTAGTACATAAATCCAAAAGAATCTACATCTCTCCACCCTAGACACCAACAGTGATCCATAATTAGTAACATTTAGTACTTTTCGAATAATTATTTGCAAAACTACCACCAGATACCAACAAAGAACCAATTTCAAATTTCGGGATTCAAGCTCTACATATACACCCAATGCCAAATTTAAAAACATGTAGTACTTTTCGTATAATTTTAGTAATTATTCCATATTTCAATCCTAGACATCAGCAGTTCTCAGAATATAAAATTCCACGGTTTCGGAACTATTTCTAAAGTTAATCCGAGATACCAACAAATTTCGGAATTTCCCCTCTATTCGTTCACCAAATTCTAAATGTACAACCATTGAGTGCTGTTAGTATAAATGTAGGACACACTTTAAAACCAACGTCAAATCTAAATTCCAGATACCAACAGAGACCTCAATATTAAATTTGAGGATTCCAGCACTATCCCTTACCCAAGACCCAATTGAATGCCACTAGTACTGTTCGAACAATTGTAGTACACATTTACAAAACCACCTCCATATCTTAACCACAGACAACAGCGGTGACATCTATATAAAATATCGGGATGTTAGCCCTATTTCTTCACCCAATACCAAAGTTTATCTCCATCACTCCGCTTAATACTAATTATACAGAGTGAGATAAAAAAACTGCAACAAAGTCAAACGCCATAATTTTTACATTTTTTTTTATAATTTTATCGAATGAAAGCAACAAATGTCGGAAATAGCACCAAATTTTAGAATAAGCTTAGATTTGTGTATGTGTATGGCCCAAGGCATCTTTTCTGATGCCACGGTCGATTAATACGAGCGGAGAGCGACCATCGTCTGTTATGGCGGCCCCCACCAACCGCAGGTGCACATTTTCAGCTGACCTTTTAGGCAAGTAAACACGATCATTTTGCTGCTGGACAACGAATGTTTTCTTATTGGAGAAAACCAAATTCGACAGTTCACCACTTTCGGCCAAGCGAAGCAACTCTTTAGCTCTTTTGAGTCTATTTTTTTTTCCTGTTGTGGTGTAAGTTCTTGCACTTTTTGGAATTTCAATGGCTTTACCCCGAGCTCATTTTTCAATATTTGTCGAATGGAATATTACGATATGTTCAGCTCACGAGCCATTTTTCAGCCACGCGGGCTTCTTTACTTTTCGAACCATTTCTGCTGATGTTGCTGTTTTCTTCCGTCCACTTCCTTGAGTTCGGGCTACATTACCGGTATCACGGTAACGAGTGATGGTACGAAACACAAAAGATTTATTCACCTTTAAACGCTGGAGTGCTCTAACGATAGCCACTTGAGGTTTTCCATCAAAATATAAAGAAATCACTCTATCTCGCTAGAATTCGGTCACGAATAACTTTTTTCTGGAAAATTCTCACCAAAATCCTTTTGTACGTTTGTAAACAATATAATGAGGTGTCACTGGAATAATTACAACAGCTGTCGAATGTGTGGCTTAGAAATGACAGCAGTCTGAAGTTGGCTGCAGTTTTTTCATGTTACCATGTAATGGTTTCACACACTTAATTGGCCGAACCTAATGTTATTTACTTGTTTTTAACACTTTGATGTGTTGTTAACGAATTTAATATTCAAACAAGTAAGCAAAGGCTACAGTCGAGCGGGGCCGACCGTTGAATACCCTACAACACTATAATAAACGATACAGTTTATATAGGCGAGATACTCGAAAGAATTCCACAAGATATTGTGACAAATAATAAGAGAAAACCATCAGGTTTTGTTCTCTATGGAATGTACATTTTCCTATTTTGTCTACAAAAGTTGGCAAACTATTTCACACATTGAATATTTTTGGATGGCCATCCAAAACTGCTTGGCTTTTGCAATGTCCGGTAACCCCCATTCAAATGTGCGTGTGGATCGGGCGATAATTACTACCTGTTAACAATTTTGCAGTTTTTTGGTCCATTTAAACCCCTAAATGGCGATCATCTCCAAAATGAGTAGGCTTCTTTTCTGACCCTCATCTTATCCCCATGCAAAATTTCGTAAGGATCGGGCCATAAATGCGATCTGTATATGATATCCTGATATCCTAACTACTTAGTTTTGTTAGCTATAGAAATATTACCAAATGTTTAATTCAAAATGAAAATATGCCAAAATTGAAAAAATATGAGAAAATATTACAAAATCAATATTTTCATCTTTAGAGAGATATTTTTATGCGATTTTTTTAGACGTTTTTTCTTTCCTGCCAAGAGGCCATTTGGAATTAATGAGAACTGTCGAAATCAGTTCAGCCGTTCTCGACATATAAGAGATCTTTCAAGCATATCTTCTTTGATAGACATATATATCGCACATATTTTGCTATATATCCGATTTGTTGGATGTTAACATCAATGTAATGATCAGAAGTAACCTTGTCATGGCTTTGTGATTTCGCCGGGATTTAAAATATTCGCGGTTTATTAAAAAATTTTGAATTTTTACAACACAAAAGATATGGTCTATTTTAACCGCTAAATATTATCCGATGACCACCCAAATTGGTAGGCTTCTTCCCCGCCCTAAACTCTAGCTACATGCAAAATTCCGATTTGGTCTTTAATTGCGACCTGTACAGCTACTGCAAAATCCGACATTTTTTCAGTATTTGGTCCATTTCAACCCCTAAACATTTGACGATCACCTCCAAAAGAAATAGGATTCTATTCTGACCCTAACCCCACCTTTGTGCAAAATTTCGAAAGGATCGGGCTATAATTGCGACCTGTAGCGTGATTACAAATTAACATGGACAGACGGACGGACGGACGGACATACATAGCTAGATCGACTCAGCTCGGCGAGCTAGGAAGATCCATATATACTTTCCTATATGGGAAACCAATATTTCGAGGTGTTACATAAATTCTGGCTCAATCAAACTTATAATACCCCAACACATAGTGTTGTAGGGTATAAAAACTACTCTTTTCTCAAGATAATAAACGTCACTAATGCGTCCATTTGTTTTCTGTCTGACATTCTAAGCTCCTTGGCAATATCTTCATGTTATTTGTGTTCATTGTGCGTCTTTTCAAGAGTCCTCTATTTTTTGTATTTGTTTTCCAGCCGGAATTGTGATGAATCGAATGGCTCCTAGGATAGTGGATCCGCCTATGGTTTTTAACGTGGATCATCCATTTTTCTATAAAATCGTAGACAAGAATTTAGTAACACTATTCGAGGGAGATATGAAAGCTTTCTAATATAAAACGGCGCCCTTTATACATGTTTTTGATTTTTACATCATTTGAATTGAAAATTAAAAAAAAACTAATAAATTAATTAATATTTTATATCTGCAAACTTATACACTTGTTTGATTGCTTTGGGAAAATATGAACTATTTCAGGCTTTAAAATAAAAAAGTAGAATTTTTTTATTTTTATTTTTAACCCTAGTTGTGTGCAAATGTAGCCGTCCCGTTTATTTATTGCTTTTTAAACTCCTTTTGTTCAGTAGGTTTTCAAATTTCCAAAAATTTCTTTAATAATTTTGCCATTGCTTTTCTCTCGTCCTGCAGCTGTGGAAATTGTGCTGGAATGTGCCTTCATATCCTTCGATATTCCGAAGCAATTTAACGTCGATCACCCCTTCTATTATGTTGTGAAAAATAACAAGGATTGTAATCAATTATTTTTTGGCAAAATTGAAAATTTCTAAATTATATTCAGTTTTTTATACATATCATGTGTAAATATGTTTAATAAAAAAAATTCTTTTAATATAAGTTTTTTTTTTGAAAATAATTTGTGAAAATGCATTGTATTGAAAATTTTGGGAAACTTAATATTAACATTGTTTTGTCCTTCATTGAAATTGCAAGTGTTTGCGTCTGGGGAGTTATTGCATGTCCGTACAAAAGTTGGAATGAACATTGGGTTCGTATAGTTTTAATACCCTTGCCGATCATACATCTAATTATTATTTATTTTATTTTGTAGGTATTAGAGCAGGCTCTGTAAGTTTTTCACGGCCGAAACGTTTCAATGCCAATCATCGTTTTATTTATGTAATCAGAAGTACAAACCGAGTAGCCTGGTTCTTTGCCAGATACATGGGATGATCAGTGCCAAAAAATACATTTAATAATGCCTTTATAAAATAGCTAATAGCCTTTCCCACAATTATTGCAAATTTCCAATGTAAAAATGAGTAGATATTTTTAGCTGTAATAACCATAATAAATAGTACATATTTCCATAATAATAAATAAATAAATATGTTTTAATTACAACTTTTGAATATATGTATTCTGAAAGGAATGAATGATATTGCCTAATTTTATTATACTGTGCAACACAAAAAATAATAAAAGAAAAAAATCAGGAGATTATGAAAGTAGACATAAACAAGTAAAAAATCAGTAAGATCAGCCGGGTCGAACCAACCGAACCGAATACCCTCCAACATTTGGAAAAAATTTGAAAATTTTCAAAAAATAACATTCGCCAAAATTTCTGTTAAAATCTTTAAAAAAAAAAAATTGTTAAAATCTTAAAAAAAAATTTAGTCGTTATATTGGGGTCTATACGAAGACGTGGACCTGCATAGGCAATTTTTTTCATAAGCCATTACAATATGGAAATACGAAAATTGAAAAAAAAAAAAAAATCGTGAATAATGTAGCCGAAATCATCAACATATGTGGGCTATACGATATCTTTAGCCAATATAGATATTCCTGTTCCAGGGAGTAATGTGCTTGGAAGGAACTTCTAGTATGGATTTTTAGACAATTCCATTGAAAAATGTTCCTAAAATTATCAAAATACCGAATATAGGGAGGTGCCGTTATATTGGGGATAAACGATATCTTAATCTTCCAGGGGATGGACTTCTCAGAAGAAAATGCTTATGTGAATTTTCAGACAATTTTATTGAAAAATTTGGCTACAATCAACAAAATACCGAATATCGAGGGTAGCGTTGTATGGGGCTATACGATATAGTGGACCTATATGAACAATTATCTTCCGGAGAGTAAAATACTCAGAAAAAAGTTCTTGTGTAGATTTTCAGACAATCCCGTTGGAAAATGTGGCTGAAATCATCCAAATACCGAATATCGGGGGGTACCGTTGTATGGGGGCTATACGATATAGTGGACCGATATAACCCATCTTCGCACTTGATCTGCCTCAAGACATAAGACTGATATGTGCAAAATTTTAGCTTTTAGCTAAAATGATTGACGAACTTAATACACCCTCCATACTATGTATAGTGGAGGGTATGAAATTGGTGACACATATTTGTATAGAGGTTTAAAAAGTTTGCATTGCAAAGTAAAATATTTAGAGGGGCAAATTCCCCTCTTTTCCACATTTTTTGAAATTTTCGAATTAAGATTTACTAGATTCCGTTGATTATATTACAAACAAAAACACTGGGGTTTTCTCAGAAATGTTAAACGTAAAGTGGTCAAACTTTTTTTTGGTCCTGTTTTTTTAAATGTCGTTAAAAATATTCGAAAAAATTATTTGTCATAAAATTCTACAATGCGGATGTCAATAGTCTAAATCTTACCGAAAACCACATTTCTTTCCCAAACCATCATGTATTCTTTTCCAAATTTCATTATACAGGGTGAGATGAAAAAACTACAACCAATTTCAGACTGCTGTCATTTCGAAGCAACTCGGCCGAAGGCTGTTAAAGTTATTCCAGTGACAGCTCATTGTATTGTTTACATAATTTTTTACATATTTTCAAATTTTATTGAATGAAAGCAAAAAATGTCGAAAATAGAATAAATTTTAAAATACTTTTAGATTTGTTCGAATTGGTCACCTTTGGCAGGAATTATGGCCTTCAAACGGCCAATGAAACCGTCACACGATACCCAAATGTTGATCTGCGGTATTTTGGCTCATTCCCGGCGAAGTGCTTGCTTGAAGTGATCGACACTTCGGTATTTTTTTTGTGCCAACCTTGCTTGACAATATACTCCAGACACAATAGTCCAACGGATTGGTATCCGGAGATTTTGGTGGCCATTGTGCGCTGGAAATAATGCGAGGAACTTAATTTTGTAACCATTCTTGGGTGGCGCGTGCTGAGTGCGATGGTGCTGAGTCCTGTTGGAATGTACAGGTCTGTGGCCAAAATGATTGCATGCCCAAGCCTTCAATACACCCTCCAGAATATTTTCGCGACAATATTCGGCCTTTATTTGGATGTCGCGGTCAATTAATACGAGCGAACAGCGACCATCAGCCGTTATAGCGGCCCAAACCATCACCATGGCCGGCGCTTAAGTACTGGTACCCAAACAAAGGTGGGCATTTTGAGCTGTCCTCTTTGGCAAGCAAATACGATAATTTTGTTTGTTGCTGCTGGACAAGGAATGTGTTCTCATCGGAGAAAACCAAATTCGGCAGTTCACCTCTTTCGGCCAGCTCTTTTGAGGCTAGTTTCTTTATGTTGCGGTGTAAGTTTTTGCCCTTTTTGGAATTTTAATGACTTTACCCCGAGCTTATTTTTCAATATTTTCCGAATGGAATATTGCGAAATGTCAGCTAATGAACCATTTTTTGCCCACAGCGACGAAGGTTTCGATCGCTTGTTTACTTTTCGAACAATTTCTGCTAAAAAATGCTGTTTTCTTCCGTCCACTTCCTTGACGTCGGGCTACGCTACCAGTGCCACGGTAACGAGCGTAGTACGAGACACAAAATATTTATTCAGATTTAAATACTGGACTGCTCTAATGATAGCCACTTGTGGTTTTCCAGCCAAATATAAAGAAATCACACTATTACGCTTGAATTCCATCAAGAATAACTTTTTTCTGGAAAATTTACACCAAAATGCTTTTGTACGCTTGTAAATAATATAATGAGCTGTACCTGAAAAAATTTTAACAGCTGTCGGATGAGTGGCTTAGAAATGACAGCAGCCTGAAGTTGGTCGCAGTTTTTTCATCTTAACCTGTATATAATAATTCATTCCAACACTGGTCCATCTTCTTACATGTATCTTAAATTCCAATCTATTGTCCATATTTGTGTCGTTCGTCTATATTTAGATTAAAGTAAAATGAATTTTTGAACATATTTTTCTCTTTTAGCAATGCTAATGATGAGATGTTCAATGGTCATGTTCGAGGAACCTCCTATGATATTCACAGTGGACCGTCCTTTCTTATATATGATTAAGAGTTCAGACGATGTAATTTTATTTAAAGGGCAACAAAAACAGTTGTAAGGTACTATTCCGTAAATGAGCTGTGAATTATTTAAAAAAAAAAATATCTAAGCAAATAATAAATTGGGCCCGCTGTAGAGGTCATAGCATTGAATTAGAAATGTTTTGACAAACACTTATAATTTAAATAAATCACTTGTATAACATTTATGGTTGAATGGTGTATGTTTAAATTTGGATTTCTTAAACTTGATTTCAATTCCGTCGCAAAGCTATATCATACAATATATACAAATAAAACATATTATTCAATTCTATATTCCCGAGTTATTCTTCTATATTCCTGAGAAATGTTTTTGTCATATGTGTAAATAACATACATGAATCACCAAACATTGAGCTATGGAAAAATTTATTTAATTGATATTAAAAAAATAATAAATGTTTTTTCCACTAATACTTTAATTTATTCCATGCTTCAGAAATGTATCACAAATTCAAAGTGTTTTCAAAATGTAAATATTTAAAAATCTATATTTTTAATTCCTTTTTATTTCAGCTACATTCATGGTTGGTTGCTGTATGCCCATGTTCGAAGAAGAGCCAAAACTGTTTGATGTCGATCGACCATTTTTATATATGATAAAGAGCTATGATGACCTAACTCTATTCAAGGGAGTTCAATTGAAGTTTTGAAATGTGAAATGAAAAAAAAAAAAAAAATATTGATATTATGATATATATTTATTGCACAATAAAATAATTAAAAAACGAAAACAAGTAAAAAGGCAGTAAGTCCGGTTGGTTCCGTTCGGTTTTTCAAAAAAAAAAAAAAAAAAATAAATAAATAAATAAATAAACACCCTTAAAAATTTTGTTAAATTTTAAAAATTTCGAATGTAGCCATTATATAAGAGTCTATACGAAGATGTGGACCTGCATAGGTAACTATTGTCATAAACCATTACAACACTCAAATGCGAGACTTGAAAAAAAAAATTCGGTGAATAATGCAGCTAAAATCATCATAATACCGAATATAGGGATGTACCATTATATTGGGGCTATACCAAAACGTGGACCTGCACAGACAATTTTCTGTCTAAGGCTGTAGTATCCATTACAAACTTCAAATACCTAATTTGATAAAATTTCGGTGAATAATGTCGCTAAAATCATCAAAATATCGAATATCCGGAGGTACCGTTATATGGAGGCTATACGAAGACGTGGATCTGCACAGACAATTTTTTGTCATGGGCTGTAGTACCCATTACGAATTTGCAAATACCAAATTTGAAACATTTCCGTTGATAATGTCGCTTAAATCACCAAAATACCGAAAAAGGGGAGGTACCATTACATGGGGGCTATACCAAAACGTGGACTTACATGGCCCATTTTCAGTACCAAAAAGTCCTGCAGATATAATATACATTTGAGTAAAATTTTATCAATCTACTTCATTTTGTTCGGAAGATAGAGTGAGTTCCACTTCCTGTTGCAAAATAAAGAGGTCCAATGAAGGGTTTACTGTGCTCCCATTACTCCCTTTACATTACTGTACCTTTCGATGCAATTTCAGCACGTGTATACATATTTGTGAAGGGTATTTCCTTGATGGTACAGGTTAAAAAAAGTTTGACTCGGCAAAACTGCGTTTTTATACCCTTCACCTTGAAAGAGGTGTCGTAGACACCTAAATATCCTTAAATATTCGTCGTAGACCCCATAAAGTATTTATATTCCCGATCAGCATAAAATTCTAAGTCCGTCTATCTGTTGAAGAACACGATACAGCCCACATTATTTTACGTAGAGCTCTAAAATTTGGCCCTATAACTTGTATTGTGTCTAGGATGGTTGGTATTGAAAATGAGATATTGGTCTACATTTTGGTATAGCCGTCATATGACGGCACCTCCCAATATTCGGTATTTAGATGATTTTCTCCACATTTGTTTACGTTTGCTAAAAATTGGTATTTGTAGCTTATAATGGGTTCTAGCTCAAGGGGCCAAAATTAAATATCTAGGTCCATGCCTTTCTATAGCGCACATATAACGGTACCCACTGATATTCGGTATTTCGATAATCTTAGTCACATTTACTTTCGAATTTTTTTAAAATTTGCTATTAAAAAGTCGCAATAGATAACAATTCTTGTAGTATAATGTGATCTAAACCGGTTCCCGTTTCGGTATGCTCTCCCATATTACGGCCTCACTCACCTTATGATTTTTGGGAAAGTTTAAAAGCATTATCCAAACGATCCTTCTGGTTTTTCTAGTTTAAAGTAGAACACGCTTGAATTCCGATTCTTTTATATAAAAACCCAATGGTGGAATTTTTAAAAGTTCTACGGTGCGCTGTGTTTGATACATCCTTTCAATACGACTATTTCTTTGTGGGTTATATAGGGTGAGATCAAAAAACTGCAACCAATTTGAGGCTGCTGTCATTTCTAAGCCACTCTTCCAACAGCTGTTAAAATTATTACAGTAACAGCTTATTATATTGTTTACAAGCGTACAAAAGCATTTTGGTGAGAATTTTCCAGAAAAAAAGTTATTCGTGATGGAATTTTAAGCGTGATAGTGTGATTTCTTTATATTTGGCTGGAAAACCACAAGTTGCTATTGCTGGAGCACTCCAGCATTTAAATGTGAACAAATCCTTTGTGTCTCGTACCATCGCTCGTTATCGTGATACTGGTAGCGGAGCCCAACGTCAAGGAAGTGGACGGAAGAAAACAGCAAAATCAGCAGAATTCGTTCGAAAAGAAAAGAAGCGATTTGATCGAAATCCGCGTCGCAGTGGTCGAAAAATTGCTCGTGAGCTGAACATATCGCAATATTCCTTTCGGCAAATATTGAAAATGGGCTCGGGGTAAAGCCATTGAAATTCTACAAAGTGCAAGAACTTCTATCGCAACAGAAAGAAAATAGAATCAAAAGATTTAAAGAGTTGCTTCGCTTGGCCAAAAGTGGTGAACTGCCGAATTTGGTTTTCTCCGATGATGAGAAAACATTCGTTGTCCAGCAGTTTGAAAACAAACAAAATGATCGGGTTTACTTGCCAAAGAGGTCAGCTGAAAACGTGCATCTTCGGTTGGCCACCAGAAATCAAGCGCCGGCCATGGTGATGGTCTGGGCCGTCATAACTGCCGATGGCCGCTCCCGCTCGTATTCAAATTTGAACAAATCTAAACATATTCTAAAATTTGATAATATTTCCGACATTTTTTGCTTTGCTAATAAATGTAACACCTAGAAATATTGGTTTCCCACATAGGAAAGTATATATGGGTCATAAGTATATATGGGTCTTCCTAGCTCGCCGAGCTGAGTCGATCTAGCTATGTATGTCCGTCGATCCGTCTGTCCATGATCATTTGTAATCAAGCTACAGGTCGCAATTATGGCCCGATCTTCACGAAATTTAGAATGGAGGTGGGGATAGGGTCAGAATAGAACCCTATTTCTTTTGAGATGATCGCATAATATTTAGGTTGAAATGGACCAAAAACTGAAAAAATTCCTGATTTTGCAGTTGCTCTACAGGTCCCAATTATAAACCAATCGACGCGGAAGTTAGCATGGGGCTAGAGCTTAGGGTCATCGGGTAGTATTTAGTGGGCGAAATAGGCCACAACATTTGTGTTAAATACAAGACTTCTTTTCCATTAAAACGCGAATATTTTTAATCTCGACGAAATCACAAATAGACGAACAGGTCAATTCTGACCGTTACATAGATGGCGATAGTAAATATATCAGATATATATATAGTGAAATATATACAATGTCTATATACAAAGGAAGGGGATGTTAACTAGAATGTTTATATCTCGATTTTTACAAATTTTGTCAATTCAGAATGCCCTCTTGACATAAAAGCATCGCGTGCGATTTTTTCAATTTGACTTATAATATTTTGTAATATTTTTTTTACCTTACAACACAGGTAGGGGTTATTACATACAGATTGCAAATATCGTCCGATCCTCACGAAATTTTTCAAAAGGATAGGGTTGGGCTCAGAAGGGCTAGGCCTATTGTTATAAAAGATGTCCGCAATATATAATAACTAATAATTTTCCTCATTTTGGACACGAAATCTCGCATAAAATTAGAGTTTGGGACAGCGGGTACAATGGACCTATAATTTTTTGTAAAAAAATACCAGCATTACTTACAGGCGATATCCGATATTTTTATACCCTACAACACTATATGGTGGGGGTATTAGAAGTTTGATGGGCCAAAAATTATGTAACACCTCGAAATATTGGTTTCCCACTTAGGAAAGTATAGTCGATCTAGCTATGTATGTCCGTCCGTCCGTCTGTCCATGTTAATTTGTAATCATGCTACAGGTCGCAATTATGAACAAATCCTCACGAAATTGAAATTGGAGGTGGGGTTAGGGTCAGAATAGAACCCTATTGTTTTTGGAGATGATCGCACAATATTTAGGGGTTGAAATGGACAAAAAACGTAAAATATTCCTGATTTTGTAATTGCTCTATAGGTCACAATTATGAACCAATCGACGCGAAAATTTACATGGAGTTAGAGTTTGGGACTGGGAAGAAACCTACCAATTTGAGCGGCCATCGGATTAACTATTGTCCGGGTAAATTATTACCCGGGTAAATTATTATTATTTATATATATATATATATATATATATATATATATATATATATATATATATATATATATATATATATATATATATATATATATATATATATATATATATATATATATATATATATATATATACTAGCTGAACCCGGTGCGCTTCGCTACCCCTTTTGATTTTATATGCATTTAAAATTTTATATACGAATATATGTTGGATAAAGAAACACAAATTTAAAAATTAAAAAAAAAATATTGCACTAATTTAATGCGTTAATAAACAAAATCATTACAAAAGCAGTAACATGACATGCATACACGAAGGGTTTGTCATTTGGATTTATTTATTTCATAGCAAATACCAAGCGTGCAGGAAACTGCAATTTTTTTAAGTAGAGTGGCATTTCTATTGCAATTAGTGAATTCGAGATGGACCGGCTGGACCGATTTTGACAAATTTTGTCAATTCAGAATGCCCTCATAATCCAGAATGCATAAAAGAATAAAATCTAAAAATTCGCATAAAAATGCCAATAATGATGTTATTATAGATTTTGTAGTATTTTTTTGACATTTTTTTTTTTTAATTCTTCAAATTTTTTATCGCATGCGATTTCAATTTGACTTATATGGGGTTATTATATACAGATTGCAATTATCGTCCGATCTTCACCAAAATGTTCACAAGGGTAGGGTTAGGCTCAGAAGAGCTAGGCGTATTATTTTTAAATATGATCATTTAGGGGTTGAAATGGACCCACAACTAAAAATGTTCCTGATTTTGCAACTGTTATAAGGTCGCAAATAGAAACCAAAGGACACGAAATATTGCATGTAGTTAGGGTTTAGGACAGCGGGTAGAATGGACCACTACCTTGTGTGAAAAAATACCAACATTTCCATTCTGAAACGCTGAAAATAACACACAGGCAATATCCAAAATACACAAAAAGCGAACTTCTGGCTTTTTTATTCGGATTTCGATGAAGAATATAGCCAAATATCGTAGACATATCATATAGATGAATCTAAATTTAGAGATTAGTGAATTCGAGATAGCAACATACTTCGCCGTAATAAGCGTATTTCAAATAAATTGTTGTGTTGTGTTTTAGTGTTAACCTAGGGCGTTGTGGGTCAATGGTTCTTATTAAAACCATATCCCAATCTGATCCGATTTAAATATAATTTTAAAAATATTACTTTTACACCAAACTCCGCCACACCTTTCATATTTAATTGAAATTGGTGCGTCAAATATGTGAAATCGGCCGAGAATATATATATATATATATATATATATATATATATATATATATATATATATATATATATATATATATATATATATATATATATATATATATATATATATATATATATATATATATATATATGGGAGCTATATCCAAATCTTAACTAATTTCCAATTAATTTATCACATTTATTATTATAACCAAATTCCGCTACACATTCTGAATTTCATTGGAATCGGTCATATATATCGTGTTTGGTGCATAATATGTATGAAATCGGCCGAAATATATATGTTTGCTATATCCAAACCTCAACTGATTACAATATAATTCGGCAATTTTTGCTGGTGCCAGATTTTGTCTCTCTCGCTTTGGGTGCATCAAATATGTGAAATCGGCTGAGTATATATATGGGAGCTATAATCACATCTGAGCGTATTTGAATATAATTTGTCAAACTTAATTTTTGTACCAAATTTAGCCACTCATGCCGAACTTCGTTGGAATCGGAAATACGTATCGTGTTTTGTGCATCAAATATGTGAAATCGGCGGAAAATATATATGGGAGCTATATCCAAATCTGAACCGATTTTAATATAATTTGACTAATTTATTTTCTAATCAAAATCCCGTTACATATTCCAAATTTCTTTGGAATCGAACATACATGTCGTGTATGGTGCATAAAATACATGAAATCGGTCGAAAATATATATGAGAGCTATATCCAAATCTGAACCGATTTTAATATAATTTGACAAATGTATATTTGTTTTAATTTCCGCTACACATTCCAAATTTCATTGAAATTAGAGATATATAGCGTGTTTGGTGCATCAAATACATGAAATCGGTCGAAAATATATATGGGAGCTATATCCAAATCTGAACCGATTTCAATTTAATTTGACAAATTCATTTTGGCTCCCAATTCCGTTACTTATTTTAAATTTCATTACAATTGGAAATACATGTCGTGTTTGGTCCACCAAATACATGAAATCGGCCGAAAATGTATATGGGAGCTATATCCAAATCTGAACCGATTTCAATATAATTTGGGAAATCCATTTTTTAGATAAAATCTATCACACGTTTCAAATTTCATTGAAATTGGGGATACATAGCGTGTTTGGTGCATCAAATGCTTGAAATCGGCCGAAAATATATATGGGAGCTATATCCAAATCTGAACCGATTTCAATATAAGTTGACAAATTTATTTTCGGATTAAATCCCGTCACACATTCCAAATTTCATTGGAGTCAAACATTCATATTGTGTTTGAGGCATCAAATGAACGAAATCGGTCGAAAATATATATGGGATCTATATCCAAATCTGAACCGATTACAATATAATTTGGCAAACTTATTTTTGTTCCAAATTCCGTTACGTATTCCAAATTTGGAGACTGTATCTTCAACCAATCAATAGATATGTGCATATAAAATCTAAATTTTTGGGACGTACCTCCGATTCTGATGCTATATCTCCAGTTCCAAGTGGAAATTCAAAATGTATATAGCCTATGTTACTTTCAGGCGATGTTGGAGTATATATGGAAATTTTCAGGAAAATCTATTCAGCGGTTTTCGAGTCCATAAATTACAAACAAACAAACAAACAAACAAACAAACAAACATACAAACATTTTCCTCTTTTATAGATATAGAAGAAGAAGATATATATATATATATATATATATATATATATATATATATATATATATATATATATATATATATGAAAAAGAAGTGATCTTATATATTCTGCTTATAAATTAAGAACCGCTGGGTCGATTTTCACAATTCAGATCAATTCGGAATGGTCTCTTGCCAGAAAAGGATAAAATCTAAGAAAATCGCGGGATAATATGTTTGTCATATTGTCATTTTCATGTTTGTCATATTTTTTTATCGCATGCGATTTTTTCAATTTCACTCACAATTTTGAATTTTAAATTTTCTAAATTTTTACACTCCCCAACACTACGTTTTGAGGGTATTATATGTATGTCGCAACTATCGTCCGATCCTCACGAAATTTTGCATGGGGATGGGTCGGAATTGAAGCCTATTGTTCTTAGGATGCGCATTTAGAGGTTTAAATGGCTACAAAAATTTAAATTTTTCTAATTTTGTGGTCGGTTCTGTAGGCCACAATTGAAAACTAATCGACACGGATTTTCGCATCGGAAGAGAGTTGAGGACAGAGAAGAAGTCTAGCATTTTGGATGACCATTGGATTATATTTAGCTGTAAAATGGACCACAACTTTCGTGTGCCATTATTTGGAATACTTCACAATACTACAGAGTGCGTAAATATTGGCCAAATTCTCCGGGTCAAAAACCTAAGGGTAACCTCTGGGCAGGGCATTATTTCAAAAATGAAATCTTCCAAAATGGATTTGCATATAAAGGGACTTCGAACATATTGTAGTGTTGTATGGTATCACATGGTCGGCCCCGCACGACTATAGCCTTTGCTTACATCTTTTTATCTCACCCTGTATAAGTGTGATAGAACGTATTTGTTCGGTTTCAACTTCTTTTAAATACTCCAGTGAATTTTCGAAGGGAGTTGTCTGTAGTTGGTATTTTTTTAAGTCAGAAGGGAGAAAAGTTCCACATGAAATAGTTCCCTGTAAGTTCAGTATATTTCAGAGAGAATATCTGTAGTATTTACTGTCTTGCAACAATGCACTCGTTTTACTTTGGACACTATTAGATGTAAAAACACAACACAAACAAAAGATTGTCAAAATTATTTTCATAAATCTTCAATTAATAAAATATACAAATCTATTTATTTTGAAAATATTTTTTGTTGATAACCTTGTTGTGTTTATTTTGTGTGTTTGAAGACTTTTCACAGACAATTTCATCTTAAAAAGTTGATAATGAATTAAATGTGAAGTACCGATGCCATGAAGCATCTGTTTATTTGTTCATTATTTTGGTTTCGTTATTTCAGTAGTCTGCGCGTCTGGCTCACTGCCAGATCAAACCATTGTAAACTAAAACGTTACTTATTCGGTCTGAGTGGTGCTGATAAGCTTGAATCTAAGTCGTATTATATTTATTTGTGAATAACCAACAAATTGATTTAGTATCGTATAATATGAGTGGTAAGTATTGGTGGGTGTGTATATTTACAAAAATAATATTGACATTTTTATTAAAATGTATGAAAACAAAAGGAGTGGCTGGCGATTTGAATAAGAAAATATATAGTAAATTTTCTAATTTTAATGAAGTATTTTTTAAAAAGGAGTTGGCCAATTTTTTTCAAATTCGTATCTTACCTATGCCTGATACAAATATTACGACGTGTCAGATTCGGACAACATCGACTTTATATGAGATGTGTGAAAATTTTTGGAAAACAAATTGGAAATATTGAGATGTACCAAGTCCGAATAGAATCGGACGTTAATTTCATGTTTTATAAGCTTCATGGTTATTCCAAGATTTTTTGGGGGATGTACCGTACGAAGTGCCCCCATATATCCCATTCCAAATCCCACAGCTGATCTTGTATTAGCAAAAAATAATGGTTATTTAAAAAAATTTGGTTATTTAAAATGTTGACCATTTTGGTGGGGGAGATATCAGGAGGAATGCTCCGAAAATCTTTACCGACAACCGATCTCTACCATCTTTATAACAGATCTTGTGTTGAAGAAATATTGAGATGTGCTGAATGGAATTAAATTTTAATGGAATCGGTTGTTAATTTCGTGTTTCATGAGCTTCATGGATATTCAAAATGCTGACCCTTTGGGTTAATAAAAATGTTGTAGGATTTAAAATTTGAAGACAATCCCGCTCTTAAGTCACATTTTATTAGAGTTATAATTATTCTAAAATGTTGACCCTTTGTGGGGGAGGTACCAGAAGGAGTGGATCGATATATCCTATCTTCACACCATATTTTGGGTTAATAATAATATTGTAAGGCTTGAATTTGAAGACAATCAGACTTTTAAGTCATATTTTATTAGAGTTAAAATTATTCTAAAATGTTTACCCTTTGTGGGGGAGGTACCACAAGGAGTGGACTCGATGAACTCGATCTAAGTTTGAAAATATTATGTACCAAGTTTGAACCAAATCTTCGAGAGTTATCCAGCCAGACAGACGGAGGGACGGACAACTCTTTGCACCAAATCCGTTTCAGGACATTTGGAGTCTATGTCCTGAAACAGATTTGGTCGAAAGAGACATTTGGTTTAAAACCGTTATTTCGTTAAGACACCCAATCTAGCCATATGGCTGAGGGTATAATAAACTAAAATACCAAATAAACTCCCGGACTAAGAAAGATAAGACTATTCTCTTCTAAAACCTAACGCTATTTGCTCTATTATTCTCATTTCAGTTAGTACCACCTTAAGGGTAGTCATTTTCGCCTTGATAATAACCATCACCTTGGCTAGCCCAACTACCACCCCAAATGATGCTACCTCAAATGTTAATTTCTCCAAGTCTTTGGAAAACTTTGGCGCCAAACTTTACTCAAAACTTGCAAAGACAGGTACTGATAAAAACATCATATTTTCTCCCTTCTCAATTGAGACCTGTCTGGCTATGGTTCGCATGGGTGCTGAAGGTCCAACTGCGGCTGAAATTGACACCAGCTTAAATATGAAATTTAACAATCAGCAGGATTTAGCCAACAACTTTCACGAAGTCCTCTCAAAATATGAAAATAGTAATATTCTGCAGATGGCCAATAAAATGTACATTATGGAAGATTTTGAGGTCCAAGAGACATTCAATAACTTGTTGGCGAACAAATTTTTAACATCGGCGGAAAACTTGAATTTTACACAAAATATTATGGCAGCCCGAACAATGAACTCATGGGTGGCACAGAGAACGAATAATTTAATTAAGAACCTCATCACGGCCAAGGACTTGAATGAAAAGACCCGCATGGTGCTGTTGAATGCAATTTATTTCAAGGGTGAATGGGCTCAAGCTTTTCCCGAACATGCCACCAGGCCACAAAAGTTCTATGTGGATGAGGCGAATAGCATTAATGTGGATATGATGCATCTGAAGGGAAGGTTTTACTTTGGAGACATATCCAAATTGGATGCCACGGTTTTGCAAATGCCCTACAAGAACTCAGATCATTCGATGATTGTAATTCTACCAAATTCTCGTACTGGTTTGGGTGGTTTAAGGAGTAAATTGAAAACGTTTTCTTTGAAAGAACTGAGAGAGGAAATGTTTTCCACCACGGTAATGGTGGAAATGCCAAAATTCAAAACTGAATACGAAATTGAATTGAGTGACATTTTAAAAAGGGTAAATATGTGAAATCAGTCGAAAATATTTAAAACGAAATTATTTTTAACCATATGTCGCTTATAAGGGCGAAATTCAAAAATTCCGATTTTCAACCCTCCTCAGGTCATTTTAGTTTACAACACTTATAAGCGAATTTGGAAATTTTAAATTTCGCTGTTATAACCGTTGTATATACTTTATATACATCTATATAGATACATTGTTTAATAAATTGAGTGCGGAATTCTTACAGCTGGGCATGGAACGTATGTTCACCAAGGAGGCAGAATTTGGAAAAATACTGAAATCACACGAAAACTTTGAAGTGTCAAAAATCATCCACAAGGCATTTATTGAAGTCAATGAAAAGGGTACCGAAGCTGCAGCCGCAACAGGTAAGTAATATGGAGCTAAAAGTTGAGATGGAGCTAAAAGAGTCCCTTTTTTTTCTTAATCCAGGCGTAATCGGTCTTGGTATGATGCGTGCAGCAGCTCCTGAAATTATTCAAAGATTTATTGTTGACCATGGATTTTTCTATATGATTGTAAACTCGGACGGCATAATATTCTTCCAAGGATCACAAGCGAACTTTTAGGAAAAAAAAAAAAAAAATAAAAATATGGAACATTAAAAAAATTAATTTATTTTTATTCACATTAGCATGTATCTAAGTCGATCAAGCCAGAATACGTAGTCAACATCATCTAGGCTTCGAATGACTTCGAAGACTTCTTTGAGCAGAATTTCTGCTCTTCTAGGAGCAGAACTGTCGTTTTTCTCTTAGGAGAAGAAGCTTTGTTCCTTTCATGAGAAGTCCTTCTGGCCTACAAGGGGAAGAACTTCTGGTCTTCTAGGAGAAGAACTTCTGGCCTTCTAGAAGAAGAACTTCTGGTCTTCTAGGAGAAGACCTCCTGGCCTTCTGGGAGAATTCCTCCTGGCCTTCTATAGGAAGACCTCTTGGCTTTCTATAGGAAGACTTTCAGGTCTTCTCTGAGGAGACCTTCTGCCCTTCTATAGGAAGACATTCCTCTTGGCCTTCTATAGGAAGACTTTCAGGTCTTCTCTGAGGAGACCTTCTGCCCTTCTATAGGAAGACATTCCTCTTGGCCTTCTATAGGAAGACCTCCTGCCCTTCTATAGGAAGACATTCAGGTCTTCTATGAGAAGACATCCTGGCCTTCTATAGGAAGACCTTCAGGTCTTCTATTAGAACCTCTTCTGGCCTTCTGTAGGAAGACCTTCTGGTTTCTTCGAGAAGACCTCCTGGTCTTCTAGAAGAAGACCTTGTGGTCTCTTCTATGAGAAGACCTTGTGGTCTCTTCTATGAGAAGACCTTCTGGTCTTCTATGAGAAGACCTTCTGGTCTCTTCTATGAGAAGACCTTGTGGTCTCTTCTATGAGAAGACCTTGTGGTCTCTTCTATGAGAAGACCTTGTGGTCTCTTCTATGAGAAGACCTTCTGGTCTTCTATGAGAAGACCTTCTGGTCTTCTATGAAAAGAACTTGAGGTCTCTACTACGAGAAGATCTTGTGTTGTCTTCTTCGGGAAGACCTTCTGGTCTTCTATGAGAAGACCTTCTGGTCTTCTATGAGAAGACCTCTTGGTTTTCTATGAGAAGACCTCTTGGTTTCCTATGAGAAGACTTTTTGATATTCTTCTGAGAGAAGAACTTCTAGATATGGTCTTCTATGAAAAGTTCTCCTTGTCTTCTATGAGAAGTCCTTTGGTCTTCGTTGATAAAACTTTCTGCTTTTCTATGAGAAGATCTTCTGGTCTCCTTATGGTCTTCTATGAGAAGACCTTATGGTCTTCTATGAGAAAACTGTCTTGTCTTCTATGAGAAGTCCTTGTGGTCTTCCATGGGAAGACCTTGTGATCTTTTACGAGAATACCTTGTGGTCTTCTATGAGAAGACGTTTTGGTCTTCTATGAGAAGATCTTTTGGTCTTCTATGAGAAGACCTTCTGGACTTCTGTTTTTTTTAAGTCCTTGTGCAATTCTATGAAAATACCCTTTGGTCTGCTATTTGAAGATCTTCTGATCATCTGGCTTTCTATTAGAAGAACTTCTGGTCTTCCGTTTATCTATGAGAAGTCTTTTATGAGATAATATGAGATAATACGAGATTTCTGAGATTTTGTATTTAAAAAAATTGGATGAGAGACAACCTTGGGTGATCATAAACTTAAGTAGTCATATATCCTAAACTAAACATAAATTTTGTTTGACATCAAAAATTAGTCATATACTGAAAGTGAATACATATATAAATACATGTTTGTAAAATCGGTACATGCTATCAAACACGTCGCTCTAATTGCCGCAAAAAAAACGAGTGGACAATGAAAGCAAAGTTAACACATGATTTGGAATTTGGAGATATTAGATCACCTGTGTTCAAAGTGGGGGAACCCTTGCAGATCACTTGCTGAGTATGTGAGACGTTATGTAAATAATAATGTTTTTTTTCGGAAATTTAAGGTCTCAACTTTAGCAATTTATTTACCTTAATACTGTTTTTGTTTGAACAATTGTTAAATCCAAAGTGTCGTTTTAAATTGCCGACTTACCTTTTGCTAATTTTTCTCATGAAAACAGCAATTTTGTCAAGAAATCCCAAAGAAGAAGTCAATAGTCAGTCATACATTGGGAAAACACACAGCTTTTTATAGCGATTTCAAGAAAATAAGGCGTAATTACTTTTCAGTGTTTCAGTCTTCTGTACAGGTGGAAGATTAATTACCCCACATTTTGAAGAAATAGAAAAAAAAATAATTTTTCGAAGCACTGCAATTGGGTATTTTCACAACGTCTAGAACTTTGCTTGCCAAAACGGTTTTAGAAAGTCAGGCGATATGTCGTGCCTGTGCATCACAATAACGGTTACTTTAAGTTTACTTGCAATAGCTGTGGTTATAACTGTACCCATTCTCTTGACCATACGTTCTCATGCGAAAGCATCGAATTCCTCGGACAATTTTGTACATGTCAACGATGTGAAACAGGAATTTACCCGGGCAGATTTTCTCAACAGTTTGGATGTGTTTGGTGGAAAACTTTATGGTGAATTGGCCAATGGAAATCCAGGAAAAAGTATTTTCTTTTCCCCGTTCTCGGTACAAACTTGCCTCACAATGACCCGTATGGGGGCTGAGGGTCAGACCTCCGTGGAAATGGATGCCAATTTAAATACTGTGGGAAAATACTTGGGAAGTGTGGCTGATAAGTATCATGAGCTGTTGGAAAAATATGAAAATAACTCAGTACTCAATGTGGCCAATAAAATCTATGTCATGGAAAATTACAAAGTAAAAGAGGATTTTAACAAAACATTGGTCCAGAATTTCCTTGCTTCCGTGGAAAACATGGATTTTACGAAAAGTGTATTTGCTGCCTCTGCCATAAACAAGTGGGTGGAGCATAGCACGGGTGGGGCAATTCGAAATATGGTCTCTCCCCAGATGTTAAATTCGGATATGAGAATATTTTTGCTTAGTGCCATACACTTTAAGGGTGAATGGGAATCAGAGTTCCACAAGGAGGCAACGAGTCCCCAAGATTTTTTCTTGAATAGTGCTAACAAGGCATTAAAAATTCCCATGATGTATAAGAGAGAACTTTCATATTATAATATATTCCCGGAGTTGAATATGACCGCCTTACGTTTACCTTATAAAAACTCAGATCTTTCTATGCTTATCCTCCTACCCGATGCCATGGATGGTTTGGCTGATATGCAGGAAAAACTGAAACACATTCCCTTTGAGAATATTGCCAATCAAATGATGGATCGCACCTATGTTCATATTTATTTGCCGAAATTTAAGACGGAATTCGAGGTGGAGCTGAAAGATGTTCTTATGAAGGTGAGTTAGAAATTCGGGATCGAGGAGTTGCTTTAAAGAAAATGATTGAATTTTATTTATAATTATACATTTAATTTTGTTTATTATTATTCTCAGCTTGGCATGAACAAAATGTTTAATTCTGGAGAATTCGGACGAATGTTAGACTCAGCCGAACCAATGCAGATATCGAACGTAATTCACAAGGCATTCATCGAAGTCGATGAAAAGGGAACAGAAGCTGCGGCTGCAACGGGTGAGTACATTTCAAAGAAGTGAACTCGAATTGAAGGAGAATATCTCAGCAAAGCTTTACATTCAATACCAGACTTCCTCGAAGGTATTTCTGCAAGATATACACACCAAGAACTTTAGCGATCCTTTTTCACAAATGGCCTCCCTAAGGTTATTTAAATTTCCTGTTTTTTGCTAAAACTCAGTAGCTTTGAACTGATAGTTAAGAAAATTTTATTGCGGATACTTTGTCTTATTCTTAAATAACGTTCATTGGCTTCTGAGGAATTCAAGAGGAACTCCAAGATTTGATTTCAATTTTTTTGTTATAATGAGGTATTTCACATCTGTTTTTTTATCTTTCATTAGGCTATAATTTCAAAATACTTCATTAAAAAATTGGAAGAAAAATTAAAAATTAAAAGGTATACCTATGAGCTCTACGAAAGTATCACAAACCCTTTCATTTTTTTTTAATAAAAAAAAAATCAATTAAAAAACAAACACTCACTAGGGTCGTGAAAATGTTTTCTGAATGCTTTTCCTAATAATTTCACGATTTGTGTGTAGGAGAAAATCCAAGATACAGGAAGAAAAAAAAACTGCAACAAAATCAAACGCCATATTTATAATTTTTTTTTTAAATATTATTGAATGACAACAAAATATGTCGGAAATAGCATCAAATTGTAGAATATGTTTAGATTCGAATTGGTCACCTTTGGTACGAATTATGACCTTCAAACGGCCAATGAAACCGTCACACGTTGCCCGAATGTTACTCTGCGGTATTATGGCCCATTCCCGGCGAAATGATTGCTTGAGGTGATCGACACTTTGGTATTTTTTAATACTCCAAAATACTCCAGACACAATTGTCCAACGTATTGGTATCTGGAGATTTTGGTGGCCAAGTGCGCTGGAAATGAAGCGAGAAACCTCATTTGGTAACCATTATTGGGTGGCGTGTGCTGAGTGCGATGGTGCTGAGTCCTGTTAGAATGTCCAAGGTCTGCGCCGAAATGTTTGCGTGCCCAAGGCTTTAAGACACCCTCCGGAATATTTTTTTCGGCATTTATTCTGATGCCACGGTCGATTAATACGAGCGGAGAGCGACCATCGGTTGTTATGGCGGCCCACACCATCACCTTAGCCGGCGCTTGAGTTCTGGTGGCCAGGCGAAAGTGCGCATTTTCAGCTGACCTCTTTGGCAAGTAAATACGATCATTTTTTTTTTTTTTTTTGTTTATAAACTGCAGGACAATGAATGTTTTCTCATCGGAGAGAACCAAATTCGGCAGTTCACCACTTTCGGCCAAGCGAAGCAATTCTTTAGCTCTTTTGAGTCCATTTTCCTTCTGCTGCGGTCTCAGTTCTTGCACTTTTTGGAATTTCAATGACTCATTTTTCAATATCTGCCGAATGGGATATTGCGATATGTTCAGCTCACGAGCCATTTTTTGGCCACTGCGATGCGGGTTTCGATTAAGTCGCTTCTTTACTTTTCGAACCATTTCTGCTGATGTTGCGGTTTTCTTCCGTCCACTTCCTTGACGTCGGGCTACGCTACTAGTATCACGGTAACGATTTAGGTATTGGCAGTTTCTGCATTTTTTTCTTTAAACCACGCTTTTTTTGTCCCGGAAACATTACATTTTTGGCCCGGTGTCATGAAATAATTTTAGTCCTTAATTCTTTTTTACTAGAAAAGCCAAAACTTTTGTCTGGACAGTCCTTACAAGTTTTATTTAACAAAATCACAATTTGTGTCTAGGAGGTGATTTTTTGGTAAGAAATAATTTTCAGAGCTAAGTGCTTCTAAATAATTGGGAACTATAATATCTTTGGACTGGGTGTCCCTGAAAAAGTTTCGGATCCTTGTACTTTTTAGCATCTATAATCTTTTGTTTACATTTTTTCTAAAAAACACGATTTTCGTCCAGAATTTTCTTGAATTTTTATTTATTTTGGTATAGAACCCGTATGACGGTACCTCCCGATATTCGGTATTTTGATGATTTTAGGGATATTATTCACCCGAATTCTTGGGGTAAAGACATTGAAATTCCAAAAAGTGCAAGATCTTACACCGCAACTGAAAGAAAATAGACTCAAAAGAGCTAAAGAGTTGCTTTGCTTGGTCGAAAGTGGGGAACAGCGGAAATTGGATTTCTCCGATGAGAAAACATTCGTTGTCCAGCAGTTTTTAAACGAACAAAATGATCGTGTTTACTTGCCAAAGAAGTCAGCTGAAAATCTGCACCATCGGCTGGCCAAAAGAACTCAGGCGCCGGCCATGGTCATGTTGTGGGCCGTCATAACAGGCGATGGTCGCTCTCCGCTCATATTAATCGATAAATGCTGAATATTATCGCGAAAATATTCTTGAGGGTACAAAAAACAGGTTTTGGACACAATCGCACTCAGCACGCGCCACCGAAGAATTGTTACAAAACGAGCTTCCTCGTTTCATTTCCAGCGCACAATGGCCACCAAAATCTCCGGATACCAATCCGTTGGACTATTGTGTCGTAAGTATTTTGGAAAGCAAGTTTGGCACTAAAAAATGCCAAAGTGTCGATCCTCTCAAACAAGCACTTCGCCGGAAATGGACGCAGAGCAATATTCGGGCAGCGTGTGACGGTTTCATTGGCCGTTTAAAGGCCATAATTCGTGCCAAAAATAACCAAATCTAAACTTATTCTAACATTTCATGTTATTTCCTACATTTTTTGCATTCATTCAATAATATTGAAAAAAAGAAATGTACAAATTATGGCGTTCGACTTTGTTGCAGCTTTTTATCTCACCCTGTATATAGAGGTCTATATAAAGCACTTAACTTTATTTTTCGATATATATATATGTTATTATTCAATATTTTCTATTTTTTTGCAGGACTCACAATAACTACACGAGATGGTGGTGGCATCCACTCGATTATGTTCAATGCCGATCATCCGTTTTATTACACCATCATTAATGCCGACAACGTTCGTCTGTTCGAGGGGACATTTGTGGGTTTTTAATTTTATATGTATTCTTGTTAAAAAAATAATTTGAGTGTAATTTCTAAAAAAATATATATTTTACAGTGTAGCACACGTACATAGTGATTATTAAAATAAATTTGTACATAAATAACAAAAGAGTTCCGATTTAATTGGAGTCTTGATACATTCTTTAAAGTTGTATAAAGGTAGATCTTTTTGTTCTTATAAAGTATTTTGAAAGCTATATTGATGTACAGGGTGAAATAAAAAAACAAGTTAAAAAGTATCTGTCGGTTTTCCGACAGATGTATACCCTCTGTCACTTCACTTTACATGACATACATGATACTTTTTAGAAAATGTGAACATATCTAATTTATGAAAAATCATAAATTTCATATTCATCGCAGATTTCTGGAAAACAGGGATATATTTAGATATAGTTGTAAAGAATCGCTAACTTGTTTCGCAAGTCATTACAGATAAAAATTGGGACCCTTTGTGAGTGGGATACAAGAAGGAGTTCACAGATACATATAATCTGCACAGCAGATATTGTATTAGCAACAAGTAAAAAAGCAGTAAGTTCGGCCGGGCCGAACTTTGAATACCCTCCACCATTTGGAACGAATTAAAAATTTTTCAAAAAAAAAAAAAAAAAAAATAAAATCCATTAAAAATCATTTTAAAATCTTTAAAATATCTAATATAGGAAGGTGCCGATATGGGGGATATACGATATTGTGGACCTATAAAGACAAATCTATGTCTGCGTGTAAAGTGCTCACAAAGAACTCCGTGTGTGGATTTTCAGACAATACGATTGGAAAATGTGGCTAAAAACATCAAAATACCGGATATCGGGGGTACCGTTATATGAGGGCTATACGATATCGTGGACCTATATAGATAATTCTCCGCCGAGGTATAAAGTACCCACAAGGAACTCCTTGTGTGGATTTTCAGACAATCCCGATGAAAAATGTGGGTAAAATCATAAAAATACCGAGTATTGGGGGGTACCGTTATATGGGGGATATACGATATCGTGGACCTGTATAGAAAATTCTCTCTCAGGGGTGAAGTATTCACAAGGAACTCCTTGTGTGGATTATCTGACAATTCCATTGAAAAATGTGGTTAACATCATCAAAATACCGAATATCGGGGGGTACAGTTATATGAGGGATATACGATATCGTGGACATATATAGACAATGCTTTTTGAGGCGGTAAAATGTCCACAAGGGACTCCTTTTGTGGAATTTCAGACAATTCCATTGAAAAATGTGGCTAAAATCATCAAAATACCGAATACCGTGGGGGTACCGTTATATGGGGGCTATACGATATTGTGGACCTATATAGATAATTCTCTGCCGAGGTATAAAGTACCCACAAGGAACTATTTGTGTGAATTTTCAGACAATGAAAAATGTGGCTAAAATCATCAAAATACCGAATATCGGGGGTACCGTTATATGGGGGCTATACGATATCTTCGAACTTAATCTGCCTGCAGACAAAAGAGAGATCTGTCCAAAATTTTAGCTTTCTATCTTAATTCGTTTAGACTGTAGCGTGATTACAACAGACGGACGGACAGGGCTAAATGGTCTCAGAATTTTACGCTGATCAAGAATATATATACTTTGGTGGGTCTAAAATGATTATTTCGATGAGTTACAAACGGAATGACGAACTTAATATACCCTCCATACTTTTTTTGGTGGAGGGTATAAAAATGTTTGTATGTGTGAAATTTGGAGAGTGTTGAATGCTAATTTCGCTTTCTTTGATCGTTTTTGTTTTTCATAATCTTGATCCCTATGGGCAGGTAGCAAAAGAAATGGTCCGATCTTTACCAACTTTATAGCAGATCTTGTGTTGATGGAAATATTGAGATATACCAAGTCTTGAATAGAATTGGATGGTAATTTCGCTTTTTATGAGCTTCATGGTTATTTAAAATGTTCAGCCTTTTATCCTTTGGAGGTACGAGAAGTAGTGGACCGATATGTCCCATCTTCGAAACAGATCTTTTGTTAGTGGAAATAATGGGATGTGTGAAATATAAAAAGAATTTGAGGCTTATTTTGGATTTTATAAACGTTTTGGTTATTCAAACCTTTGACCCTTTGTGGGAGAGGTACCAGAGGGAATGGCCCGATCTCTACTGTTTTTATAACAGATATTGTGTTAATAGAAATATTCAGATGTGGCAAGTCTAAATGGAATCGGATATTAATTTCGCGTTTTATGAGCTCAAAGGATATACAAAATTTCGACATTTCGCGGGAGAGGTACCATAAGACCATCCCGATGGATTATATTTAACTGTAAAATGGACAACAACCACTAACAGCACGACAAATGTCCCTGGTCAAAATGCTAAGGGTAATATCTAGGTAGTGATCGGTGATACAATTTAATAAGCGAAATCTTCCAAAGTGGATTTGGACATAAGGGGCCTTCTAACATTTTGTAGTGTTGTAAGGTATCACATGGTCGGCCCTGCACGACTATAGCCTTTGCCTATTTGTTTGATACATGAGTTGGCGGACCAGGTGCAGGGAACGATTCGACATGGGGGAGTTTCGGTTGCCGACTCCTTCCAGCGCCAAGTCAGGTTGGTGGTGGAGGGGATTAAAGACCATTCTCCTGCCGTGTCGTTTAGCAGTTCATTCACTGCAAATGGCTCATCTGTGGACAACATCTCTCTTTGGGAAGATAGCGGGTTTGTCTATCCCAGGAAGGTTGGTTTTGCGCTTTCACGCCGACCAGCCCGTAAATCCTGCGGTATGGACCAAATTCCCGATGTAGCTTTGAAAAGGGCAGGAAATGTAATTCTGTCCTTTTTGACAATTGTCTTTAATCAATGTCTGAATTTAGTATACTTTCCTACCGCTTGGAAGGAGGCCAAGATGGTTCCCATACTGAAGCGGGGTTCCGATACCTCTCAGTGTGGTAACTACAGGCCTATTTCCCTCGTATCGCCGTTTGGAAAGTTACTCGAATCCTTTATTCTGGCAAGGATTAGAAGAACCGTAGAAGATAGGAGAATTCTACGGGATTGTCAGTTCGGTTTTAGGTCTGGTCTCTCCACGACCCATGCCTTAACGGCTTTCAGTAGCTTCGTTGGGAAAGGCTTCGATAGGAAGCACGGAACTATAGCCGTCTCCCTAGATATCGCCAGGGCTTTCGACTCTGTCTGGCACGATGGGATTTTATATAAATTCCAATCGTTTGGCTTTGACAGACAATTCTGTAGAATGGTCGCTAGTTTTCTTAGGGATCGATTCCTCAGGATTAAGGTGGGTGAGCTACTCTCTAGTCGCCGCCCTGTGTTGGCAGGCGATCCTCAAGGTTCCCTTCTTGGCCCGATGTTACATAACATATTTTCTTGTGACATCCCGCCTCCTCCTCCTGGTGGTCTTCTCCTGACCTATGCCGATGATGTCCTTTTAGCCTTTTCCGGTCCGCTTGCTAGGTCGGTTAATAGGCGCGTTAACGAGTACCTCGATGCCCTCCATCGGTACTTCGTTACATGGCGCCTAAAGTTGAATGTAGGGAAATGTTGTGCTACGGCCTTCCTTGGTCGGCCAGGCATAGTATACCCTAATTTCAGAAGGTTTCAGCCGGTTCTTAGAATAGGTTCTGAGCAGGTTCCAGTTTCAGCTGAGTTGAAATACTTAGGTGTTATATTTCAGGAGAGGTTCGACCATATTCGGAATATAGACTACGTCCTGACTAGGGCGACATACAAGATACTTTTTAGAAAATGTGAACATATCTAATTTATGAAAAATCATAAATTTCATATTCATCGCAGATTTCTGGCAAAGAGAGATATATTTAGATATAGTTGTAAAGAATCGCTTTTAAAATCTTTAAAATATCTAATATAGGAAGGTGCCGAGATGGGGGATATACGATATTGTGGACCTATAAAGACAAATCTATGTCTGCGTGTAAAGTACTCACAAGGAACTCCTAGTGTGGATTTTCAGATAATTCCATTGGAAAAAGTGGCTATAATCATCAAAATACCGAATATAGGGGAGTACCGTTATATGGGGGATATACGATATTGTGGACCTATATAGACAATTCCGTTTCTGGGATAAAGTGCTCACAAAGAACTCCGTGTGTGGATTTTCAGACAATACGATTGGAAAATGTGGCTAAAATCATCAAAATACCGAATATCGCGGGGTATCGTTATATGGGAATATAGACTACGTCCTGACTAGGGCTAAGGGTCTATATTTCGGATATAGTCGAATCTTGAGGATGAGGTGTGGTCTTTCCCACGATGTTAGGCTTTTGATATACCGGCAGGTGATCAGACCTATCGTCGCCTATGCTTTCCCCGTCTGGTTTAACATTTCGTCACATCAGATGGAAAGGCTAAGGTTGTGGGAAAGAAAAATACTTTTCTCTTGTCTGATGGGTCCTATTGCCTCCAATTGCCAGATGGGTCCTATAGCAGCCGTTCTTGCAGGTCTATCTACGATATGGCGCAGATAGATAGAATAGATGTCTTCTATTTTACCATAGAAGATTTTTATCCTCGGACTGGAGTAGACTGGTGTACAACACCGCCCAACTCACTTAAGTTAGGTTAAGTAGTTTTAAGTGTATTGTAAATATTTAGTTTTAATTTTTCCTATCTAGTTCGTAAGATTTTCATAGCCCTTTTTTTATATTATTCTATTTTTCGGCGCATAATTTAAGTTCTAGCCATAAGGCATAATGTAGCTTGTTGTGATCACAAACTTGTTGTGACACTTTCTGTTAACGTAAAGTAGGCGTTGTACAAATGCATGTTTATTTATAGTATAGTTAGGTTTAAGCCATTTAACCTATGTTAGTATTAAGACCTGAATTAATAAAATGGCCATAGGCTAAAAATGAAATGAAATGAAATTTGATACATGAATATATGAAGTTAATAGTGAAACACGCTTGAATACAGATACTTCTATATAAAAATGTTTCCTTTACACTAAGGTGAATGGTATAAAAAGTTCGGCCCGGCTGAACTTAATGTTTTTTTATACCCTACAACACTATGTGTTGGGGGTATTATAAGTTTGATTGGGCCAAAAATTATGTAACACCACGAAATATTGATTTCCCACCGAGGAAAGTATATATGGATCTTCCTAGCTCGTCGAGCTGAGTCGATCTAGCTATGTACGTCCGTCCGTCCGTCTGTCCGTCTGTCCATGTTAATTTGTAATCACTCTACACGTCGCAATTATGGCCCGATCTTCACGAAATTTAGAATGGAGGTGGGGCTAGGGTCAGAATAGAACCCTATTTCTTTTGGAGATGATCGCCAAATGTTTAGGGGTTGAAATGGACCAAATACTGAAAAAATGTGGGATTTTGCAGTAGCTATACAGGTCGCAATTATAGACCAATCGACGCGGAATTTCGCATGTAGCTAGAGTTTAGGGCGGGGAAGAAGCCTACCAATTTGGGTGGTCATCGGATAATATTTAGCGGGTAAAATAGACCATATCTTTTTCATTAAACCGCGAATATTTTATATCCCGGGGAACTCACAAAGCCATGACAAGGTTACTTCTGATCTTTACATTGATGTTAAGATCCAAAAAATCGATATATAGCAAATATATGCGATATATATGTCTATCAAAGAAGATATGCTTGAAAGATCTCATATATGTCGAGAACGGCTGAACTGATTTCGACAGTTCTCATTAATTCAGAATGGCCTCTTGGCAGGAAAGGAAAAACGTCTAAAAAACGCATACAAAAAGATGAAAATATTGATTTTGTAAAATTTTCTCATATTTTTTCCATTTTGTCATATTTTTGGCATATTTTCATTTTGAATTAAACATTTGGTAATATTTCTACAGCTAACAAAACTAAGTAGTTAGGATATTAGGATATCATATACAGATCGCATTTATGGCCTGATCCTTACGCAATTTTGCATGGGGATAAGATGAGGGTCAGAATAGAAGCCTATTATTTTTGGAGATGATCGCCATATATTTAGGGGTTGAAATGGACCAAAAAAACTGCAAAATTGTCAGAAGGTCGTAATTATCGCCCGATCCTCACGCACATTTGAATGGGGATTACCGGACATTGCAAAAGCCATGCAGTTTTGGATTGCCAACTTTTGTAGACAAAATACGAAAATGTCCATTCCAGTGACTTTTTGGAGAATTCACAAATACAGGAAAGACGCACTTCTGACTATTTCGTTAACGCAGATTTCTTTGAAGAATATAGTCAAATGACTGTATCTCATATAGATGTGTTTCAGTCAAAAACCAATAATAAATGTTAATATTTTGCCACTTCTGAGAGATTATAGGTCTTTGGGAAATATTGGTTCCAGATCTAGGAAGACCATTTAAGTGCAACATCTACCAATAAATTGGAAATGAACAAATTAGTTAAAGTTGCTATTATTCGAAAATTAGAGAACGAAACCTGGTGGTTTTCTTTTATTATTTGTCACAATATATTGTGGAATTCTTTCGAGTTTCTCGCCTATATAAACTGTATCGTTTATTATAGTGTTGTAGGGTATTCAACGGTCGGCCCCGCTCGACTGTAGCCTTTGCTTACTTGTTTTTAACTTATTTCTGTAATTATGGAAAATTATTGAATTTAATCGTCTAGTCTAATAATGGGTTTGGAAAATTCCCAATGCAAAAATATTGAGTGATTTGGTTATATATATATATTTTTTTTTAACTTAGTATTGCGTTCTGGCTCATTCTTCCAGTTGCTTTTATGTTTTCGGCGTTAAATATTGTATTTACACAAGTGTTTCGTCTTAAACAGAGGGGATTTACGTTCGCCAAAAAATCCCCATTATTTACGTTAATCCATATTGTTTTAAGTACGGTTAAGAAATAATAACAAAACATATACACTTTTTCTACGAAATGCAATTCTCCGCATCTGTATTGAAAGTTTGGCTGCACACTATCATCCGTTGTTAGGCAAAAAAATAAAACATTATTCATCTATATTTCAAACTTGTTTGTATAACATAAATAATAAAAATAACAACAAATGTTCTAAACAAATTCTGAAATATACAGTGAACACGGGCTGTTAGCAACCACTACTGGGGCATTGTTTTCTCTATTCAATTTCGGAAAAAAGCAGCTAAGTTCGGCCGGTTGAACTTTTTATACCGGGTTGAACATTTTATACCATCCACCATTTAGAAGAAACTTGAATGATTTCCAAAAAAATTTCTTCGGAAAATACCGCTTGAATTAAAACCCTTATATGGGAGCTTTACGAAGACGTGATCCTGCATAAATAATTTGTGTCATAGACTGTAGTAAGTGTTCCGAACATTATATAAGAAATTTGAAACAACTCCGGTGAATAATTCCGCAAAAATCATGAAAATACCGACTATCTGGGGGTACCGTTATATGGGCGCTATACTGAACAATTTCCTTAAAAATATGGCTTAAATCATAAAAATACCGAATATCGGGGGACTATACGATATCCTGAACCGATATAGATAATTCTCTTCGAGGGGGTGAAATAGTCACAATGAACTTCTTGTGAGAATTTTCGAAAAATTCTCCATTGAAAATGTGGCATAAATCGTTAAAATACAGAATATCGGGGGGATCTGTTACATGGGGGCTATACGATATCGTAGACCTATATAGACAATTCTTCTCTTCTAGGGGATAAAGTACTCACAAGGAACTCCTTCCGTAGAATTTCAGACTATTCCATTGAAAAATGTGGCTAAAATCATCAAAATACCGAATATCGGGTGGTACCGCTATATGGGGGCTATACGATAACCTGGACCGATATATATATAATTCTCTTCCAGAGGGTAGAGTAGTCACAACGAACTCCTTGTGTAGTTTTTTAGACAATTCCATGAAAAATCATCGAAATACCGCATTTTTTTTTTTGGGGGGGGGGGGGTGGTTTCTTTTATATGAGGGCTATACGATATCGTGGACCTTTATAGACAATTATCCTTCAGGGGGTAAAGTACTCATAAAGAACTCCTTGTGTAGTTTTTTAGACAATTCCATGAAAAAATCATCGAAATACCGAATATGAGGGGGAGGGGTGTGGTTTTTCTTATATGTGGGCTATACGATATCGTGGACCGATATAGCCCATCTTCGAACTTGACCCGCCTGACAGACAAAAGACAGATCTGTGCAAAATTTTAGTTTTCTATCTTAATTCGTTTTGACTGTAGCGTGATTACAACAGACGGACAGACGGACGGACAGGGCTAAATCGTCTTAGAATTTTACGCTGATCAAGAATATATACCTTTACAAACGGAATGACGAACTTAATATACCCTTCTACTTTGTATGGTGGAGGGTATAAAATATATACTTTCCACTAGATTAGATTTCCACTTGATTTTGATTTTGACCATTTTATAGGTCGAAATCTTTTTAACATTGTTTGACTGTACAACAAAAAATGATGACTGTCATAAACGCTATTCTTCGCAATTAATCAATTTGAAAGAGATATTTTGAGTTTCTCAACTGAAAAAGCAACATGTGGGGTAAGTCAATTAGTAGGTAACCACAAAAAAAAAAAAAAAAATATATATATCGTATTCAAAACGGGAATTAAAACAAAAAAATCATTTGTTTGCAGTTAAGATTCCATTATTTGTTGCTATTTTGGCCATAAGCTGGTCTACTCCAATGAGCACACTATCCGATGCTACCTTCAAAACTGCCCTATCACAATTTGGCAGAAACATTTTCAATGAAATACAGCTATCAAGAAAAGAGCAAGGGAATCACATCTTTTCTCCCTTTGCCATTCAGGCCTGTTTGGCAATGCTACGATTGGGTGCTGAAGGCAAAACCGCCCAAGAATTGGAAAGGGGTCTTAATTTTACCAATATGAATATTCAAAATCTTGCCTCCAACTACCATAAATTATTGGCCACATATCAACAAGGAGATACATTAAAAATTGCCAATAAAATCTATGTCAAGCAAAATGAAGAACTTAATGAAAATTACAATAATCTGCTCTCCCAAAATTTCTATACAACAGCTGAAAATATTGATTTCACAAAACCGAAAAATTCCACAAAAATCATTAACGATTGGATTGCCTCGAAAACAGATAATATGATTGAAAACCTAATTTCCGAGGACAATATCACCCCATTTACCAAATCGTATATTTTAAGTGCAATTCATTTCAATGGCAAATGGGCCACAGCATTTCCTCTAGAATCAACTACAGAGGATTTTTTCTACATGGATTCTAAACATTTTACAAAAGTTCAAATGATGAGGGTACGATCGCAGTTAAAATTTGGTTTCATTGATGAACTGGAAGCAACGGCGTTGCTTTTGCCCTACAAAGATTCGAATCTATCGATGTTGATCATACTTCCCAATGCCATTGATGGGCTATCGAAAATTTTAAAGAAATTAACAAATTTCAAATTAGCCGACATAATTTCCAGAAATGTCAAATATTCGATGAGCCTAGATATACATTTGCCGAAATTCAAAGCTGAATTTAAGATCAAGCTAAGCGATGTTCTCAAAAAGGTAAGCATGGTATTAATAAGACTATAATTACACTATGAAATTCAAATAATTATTACGGGGAAAATTCTGCAGATTCAGGAAGTAGAGCAAAGATTCCAAGGGGGTTTAAAAATAAAATCTCAAACCATTTGGAATTCGCAGGACCTTCTCTTTTGCCTTCAGGTTACTTTGAGATATAAACTTTAAACATGCCCATACACTTGCCTTCTATTTATACCCTACACCACACTGTGGTCTCACGGTTTTATATCTTTGCGCATTTGTATGTAACGTGAAGAAGAAAACGAGGTAGATCCACAGTTTCTTTTGAGGGTCCTCATAGAATCACTTTCTGAGTCGATTTATGGATGTCCGTCCGTTCTTTCGTCCGTCTGTCCATGAATTTTCATAGACTAAGTCCGAATTTATTGCAGACTTGGTATGACATTTTGCGACCGAATTGAGCCTAGAAGAAAGTATATTAAATTTGGTTAAAGTCGGTTGGTTAATGTCGGATGGAGAAGGAAGCGAAGTAGACCCATAATTACTTTTGAGGATCTTCATAGAATTACTGCCAGGGTTGATTTTTGGCTGTCTGTGCGTCCGACTGTCCATTTATTTTTTTGAACAAAATTACTGCCGGATTGGGATGAAATTTTCCAAACAATATTTGTTTGGCCCAAAGACGACCAAATTGGTGATAATCGGATCAGATTTAGATATCGCTCCCATATACAGCTTCAACCGATTTCGGGTTATTTGTGCACAAAATGGCTAATATAAGTCCAAATGACCTGTATTTTGGTACACCTTACCGAATTCATTCTAGAAGCAAGAACTTCAAATTTAGTGAAAATCGGTTCAGATATAGCTATAGCTCCCATACATGCGTAATATGCACTTTACAAGTTTTTATTTTTTTATTTTAGCCAAATTTTTCAATTAAAATGTCTGAAAATTCACAAAATGAATTCCTTCTGAGTACTTTACCCCCTGTAAGACTATTGTCTATATAGGTTTACGATATCGTATATCTCCCATTTAGCAGAACCTCCCTACATTCGGTATATTAATGATTTTAGGTACATTTTTTAATGGAAATGTCTAGAAATCCGTGTTAGAAGTTCTGTCATAGCTCTTCGCCTCCTGGAAGAGAAATGTCTATATAGGTCCGCGATATTGTATAGCTCACCTACAACGGTACCTGCCGATATTCGATATTTTGACGACAATTTTCACCGAAGTTGTTTCAAATTTCATATTTAGAATTCGTAATGGGTAATACAACTTAAGACAAACAATTGCTTATGCCGGCCCCTCGTCTTCGTGTAGCCTTCATATAACGGTACCTCCCAATATTTAGTAAGTTGATTTTAGCGACATTATTCATCGGTGTTGTTTAAAATTTCGTATTTAGAGTTTGTAATGGGAACTACAGTCTATGTCAGAAAATTGTATGTGCAGGTTCAGGTCTTCGTATAGACCCCACCTTTCTATCCTCGGTATTTTGAAGATTTTAGATAAAATATTCACCGAAATTGTTTGACATTACGTATATGAAGTTTCTAATAGGTACTACAGCCTGTGACAGAAAATTTTCTAAGAAGGTCCAGGGCTTCGTTTAGCCCCGATATAACCGTACCTCCTTATATTCAGTATTTTTATGATTTTACCTGCATAATTCGGACGATTTTTTCTTTCAAGTTTCGTGTTTGAATATTGTAATGGTTTATGCCAAGAGTTGCCTATGCAGGTACACGTCTTCGTATAGACCCCAACATAAGGGCTTTATTCGGTATTTTTAATTTTCAAATTTATTCCAAATGGTGAAGGATAGTCAAAGATCGGCCCGGCCGAACTTACTGCTTTTTTACTTGCTTTAATATAATACTTCCCGGTGTCATATCATGCACTCTATAGCCTCAATCAAAATTCGTAGAAATCTAAATCGATTTAACAAAGTTTGGTATGATATACCTTACATAAATTCGAATAGCTTACTATTATGAATTGTGGTGTAGGGTATCATATAGTCGGACTCGCCCGATTTTTGACCTTTCAACTATGCTGCTGTAATTGTTATTATTGAAAATAAAAAAATTTCTTACAGTGTTACTATAAATATATTTCCATTACAGATGGGCATGGAGAAAATGTTTTCCAGCGGCGAATTTGGAAACATGTTGAAGTCGCCAGGACCTCTGGCACTTTCCGAAGTAATCCATCAAGCTTCAATTGAAGTCAATGAGGAGGGTACAAAGGCTGCTGCCGTGGCTGGTAATTAATAATAATTGTTAATCCTGAAAATATATATTATACCAAACATATTGCTTTGTTTTTATAGCTGCTGATGTCTATCTGCGTTCCTCTTTGCCGATATTTGATTTCAATGCCAATCATCCATTCTATTATGCCATAATAAATGATGATTTTATACCATTTTTCGAAGGAACATTTGTGGGAGTGTAAAGGACATGAATATCTACAGTCCATTTTATTTGGCATGTTATACAAAGGCAATAAATAAAAATAATATTCAAATTTAATATTGTATTGCTAAAATTCTATAGAATATGGGCATGTACTTAATTCAAACCACAATTATACTTAGGTATAGGTTTCACAATCACGAGAGAAAAATCACCGAATATTTGTCTGTTGCATTATTTTGAGTTTGTGCAACAGGCAAATTCATTTTAAAAGTAAAATAATTGTTCTCTTCCAGAACCTGCATTAATCCCTTTGTTTTGTAATTTTTTTCGATGTCATTGAGAGATAATCGGTTATCGTAGTAAATATGTTTACATTCTTGAAATTCTGGAACATACCAAATAATTATATTATAATTATGTAGTCGGTCCAGAGAGTAGGAAATAATAGATATGGGATAGAAAATTGTACTTTGTAAAGGTAGACATTTAATTTTGGCTTCAAATTTATCAAGTTTTTGACCACATTGATCCTTCACAATACTTTCGAATGCCTTTGACAAATTTCGTAGATCTTTCTAAGATATCTTTCCAAGATAATATGGCACTTTTATCAGTTTTAGAATTCAAATGTTTTGTTTTCAATCGTATTGGGCATTTTTTAATTAGAAGAGCCATTATTTATATATATATGCCCTGCTCTGCTCTTATGAATAATTTCCCCATCTACAGTGTGAGATGAAAAAAAAGCAACCAAATTCAGACTGCTGTCATATCTAAGCCACTCGTCCGACAGCTGTTAAAATTATTTCAGTGACAGCTCATTATATTGTTTACAAGCATACAAAAGCATTTTTGTGAGAATTTTCCAAAAAAAAAGTTAATTGTGTTGAAATTCAAGCGCGATAGTGTGATTTCTTTATATTTGGCTGGAAAACCGCAAGTGGCTATCGTTAGAGCACTCCAGCATTTAAATGGGAATAAATCTTTTGTGTCCAGTACCAACGTGATACTGGTAGCGTAGCCCGACGTCAAGGAAGTGGACGGAAGAAAACAGCAACATTAGCAGAAATCGTCCGAAAAGTAAGGAAGCGACTTTGTCGAAACCCGCGTCGCAGTGGCCGAAAAATGGCTCGAGAGCTGAACATATCGCAATATTCCATTCGGCAAATATTGAAAAATTAGGTCGAGGTAAAGCCATTGGAATTCCAAAAAGTGCAAGAACTTACACCGCAACAGAAAGAAAATAGACTCAAAGGAGCTAAAGAGTTGCTTCGCTTGACCGAAAGTGGTGAACTGCCGAATTTGGTTTTCTCCGATGAGAAAACATTCGTTGTCCAGCAGTTTGTAAACAAACAAAATGATCGTGTTTACTTGCTAAAGAGATCAGCTGAAAATGTGCACCTTCGGTTGGCCACCATAATTCAAGCCCCGGCCATGGTGATGGTGATGGTGTGGGCCGCCATAACATCGGATGGTCGCTCTCCGCTCGAATTAATCAACCGTGACATCAGAATAAATGCCGAATATTATCGCGAAAATGTTCTGGTGGGTCTATTAAAGCCATGGGCATACGTACATTTTGGCCGCAGACCTTGGACATTTCAACAGGACTCAGAACCATCACACTCAGCACGCCCCACCCAAGAATGGTTACAAAATGAGGTTCCTCGCTTTATTTCCAGCGCACAATGGCCATCAAAATCTCGGATACCAATCCGTTGGACTATTGTGTATGGAGTATTTTGGAAAGCGAGGTTGGCTCTAAAAAATACCAAAGTGTCGATCACTTCAAGCAAGCGCTTCGCCGGGAATGGACCAAAATACCGTAGAGCAACATTCGGGAAGCGTGTGACGGTTTCATTGGCCGTTTGAAGGCCATAATTCGTGCCAAAGGTGACCAATTCGAACATACCTAAACTCATTCTAAAATTTGCTGCTATTTTCGATATTTTTTGTTTTCCTTCAATAAAATATAAGAACAAGTAAGTAAAGGCTATAGTCGTGCGGAGCCGACCATGTGATACTCTAAAAACTGCAATATGTTTGAAGCCCTCTTATGTCGAAATCCGTTTTGGAAGATTGCGCTTTTGAAATTATGTTACGGAGCACTGCCCAGATATTACCCTTAGCTTTTTGACCAGCGACATTTGCCCAATATTTACGCACTCCGTCGTGTTATTAGTTGTTGAGGTCTATTTTTTACAGCTAAATTTAATCCAATGGTCATCCAAAATGCTAGACTTCTTCCCTGTCCTCAACTCTCTTCTCATGCAAAATTCCGTGTCGATTGGTTTCAATTTCAATTAATTTGAACCCCTATTTATTTTGCGATCATCTCCAAAAGCAAAAGGCCCCTCAGTATCTCTAAATTTAGTCTCATCTATAAATTATATTCGTTATAATATACTACGAAATGAGCATAACAACGCCAGAAGTTCACCTTTTGTGTATTTCGGATATCGCCATTAAGTAATGCTGATATTTTTTTCACACAAACGTAGTGGTCCATTCTACCCGCTGTCCTAAACTCTAACTTTATGCGAGATTTTGTGTCATTTGGGTTTGGGTACAAATCAGGAACATTTGTAGTTGTTGGTCCATTTCAACCCCATCTTTGAAAACAATAGGACCAGCCCTTCTGAGCCTAACCCTACCCTTGTGAAAATTTCGTGAGTATAGGACGATAATTGCAATCTGTATATAATATCCCCAACCTGTGTTGTAAGGTGAAAAAAAGATTACGGAGTATACACTTCAATATTTTAAGTCAAATTGAAAAAATCGCATGCGATAAAAATAGGAAAAAAAAAATAAAAAAAATGTCATAAAATACTACAAAATCTATATTGATATCATTATTGGCATCTTTTTATGCGATTTTATACTTTAATGCAAAGAGGGCATTCTGAATTAACAAAATTTGCCAAAATCGGTTCAGCCATTCTAGAGATATAGGCATTCTAGCTAACATTCATTCTTTTTTATATACACATTGTATATATTTCGCAATATAAATCCGATCTACGTAACGGTCAGAATGGATCTGTTCGTCTATTTGTGGTTTGGCCGGGGTTAAAAATATTCGCGGTTTCATGGAAAATTTGACTTTTATTTAACACTAAATATTACCCGGTGACCATCAAAATTGGAAGGCTTCTGTCTAGCTCTAAGCTCTAGCCTCATGCTAACTTCCGCGTCGATTGGTCAATAATTGCGACCTGTAGAGCAACTGCAAAATCAGGAAATTTTTCTGTTTTTGGACCATTTTAACCCATAAATATTATGCGAGCATCTCCAATAGATAGACTCAGCTCGGCAGGCTAAAAAGATCCATATATACTTTCATATATGGGAAACCAATATTTCGGGGAAACCAAAATTTATAACAAAATTTATAAATTCAGATCTATGATTTATTAGGCTTTTAAAAATATTCTTTAAAGTCTAAAAGTACGTCCCGGCAACGCCGACCGGGTCAGCTAGTTTCTATATATTTATGCTGCTCTTATGAATAAATTGCCCATCTACAGCTTTTTGCTATCATTGCCGTTGTTGCTATACATTCCCTCTTCAAAGAAAAGAAAAAAAATCGACATTTTCACCCTACTTTCGCTATTTATGCTCTAATTTAAATACGCAAACAATTGATGTGTTATTCAATATTTCAACGAATTTCAATGTCGCATCGGAATGACAAAGTGTAGCAATTTATTTATAAATAAACAACATTTGCAGTAAAACAAACTAGTGACACGCGGAACATTTAATCATTAAGACAGTTCAGCAGGCAAGAGAAACCTAAAAATGAGTGTTAGAGGTAAGTGGGAAAATAAGCAAGAAAGTACTTTAAAATTCAATACAAAGTTTCTGTTTCATTGTTTAAACATTTATTGTTAATAATGGCGAATAGTTGAAATATGTAAGTGAGTGTATGAGTGATACACCGTTTTCGAATGTGAAATGGTATTTAAGTACCGCCCGGGGAATATGACACCAAACCACAATCTTGTGGTTTAATTTCAGGAAAAATCTTCTTTGATGAAAGTTATATGAGTGGTATTTTTTTTAATGCAAAAAATATATTCAACCCTACAAACGTGCGTACCCATGCCAAATAGCCATTACATCAAGGCCAAGTCGTGAGTAGTTAATTTTTGGCCATAAATAATAGATAAATATGTACTTTGTTATAACTTTTGGTGGTCAAGGTCGGTAACTTGGCACATATTTAATTGACGAAAAACTAACTTAATAGAGTTTTCGAAATGGGTTATATTCAAAACCAAGTTAGAAAATATCGGTCGGTTTTGCCGACAGATGTATACCCTCAGCCAATGTTCGATTATTTAAATATATTTTGATTTTTGTTAAGATCAATCAAATTGTTGACCCTCTATAGAATAGATTCCGAAGGAATGGACCAATATTGTCCATTTCGTATAGGACCTTAATAAATATTGAGATGTGCCAGCCTTGGACTATATCGACTGCTTCGTCCACCTTATATGAAGTATATGTGATAATTATAGCCAACAACACGATGTGCTGGGGTTATTATAAGTTTTATTGGCCCAAAAATTATGTAACACCTCGAAATATTGGTTTCCCACATAGGAAAGTGTATATGGATCTTCCTATCTCGCCGAGCTGAGTCGATTTAGCTATGTATGTCCATCCGTCCGTCCGTCCGTACATGTTAATTTGTAATCACTCTACAGGTCGCAATTATTGTCCGATCCTCACGAAATTCAAAATGGAGGTGGGGTTAGAGCTAGAATAGAAGCCTATTTCTTTCCTAGATAATCGCATAATATTTAAGGGTTGAACGGGACCAAAAACTGAACAATTTCCTGATTTTGCAGTTGCTCTACAGGTCGCAGTTAGCATGGGGCTAGAGCTTAGGGCTGAGCAGAAGCCTTCCATTTTAGATGGTCATCGGGTAATATTTAATGGGTGAAATAGACCATAACATTTGTGTTGATAAAAGTTAAAATTTCCATTAAAATCGAATATTTTTAATCCCGTCGAAATCTCAAATAGACGAAAAGGTCAATTCTGACCGGTACGTAGATGCCGATAGCAAATATATCAGTTGTATATAGCGAAATATATACAATGTGTATACGAAAAGGAAGGGGATGTTAGCTAGAATGCTTATATCTTATATATGGTTACACCGATTTTGACAAATCTTGTAAATTCAGAATGCCCTCTTGGCATAAAAGAATAAAAAAAAAAAATAAAAAAATCGCATAAAAATATGCCAAAAATTATTTAAATATAGATTTTTTATTATTTTATTTTTTCAAATTTTTTATCGCATGCGATTTTTTCAATTCGACTCATAATATTGAAGTATACATTTAGTAATATTTTTTCACCTTTCAACACAGGTTGGCGTTATTATATACAGATTGCAAAAAAAATTCCACAAGGGTAGCGTTAGGCCTATTGGTGTCAAAGATGTCCGCAATATATTTAGGGGTTGAAATGGACCAACAACTAAAAATGTTCCTGATATTGCAGTGTGAAAAAATACGAATATTACTTGCATTCGATATCCGAAACACATAATAGGCGAACATCTGGCTTTTTATGCCTATTTCGTTGACGAATATAGCCAAATATCGTGGACAAGCAAATCATAAAGATGAGTCTAAATTTAGAGATGCAGAGGGGTATCTTGCTTTTGGAGATGATTGCCTAATATTGAGGCGTTCAAATGGCCCAAAAACAGGAAAAATTTCCTAATCACACAATTGAAGACAATCGACACGCCTGAGAAGAGAGTTAAGGACAGGGAAGAGTTTTAGCATTTTTTATGACCATTGGATTATATTTAGCTGTAAAATGGACCACAATAGCCAACTGCACGACGGGGTGCGTAAATATTGAGCATATATCCCTGATGAAAAAGCTAAGTGTAATATCAGGGCAGTGCTCCATGACATTATTTCAAAACCAAATTTTCCAAAATGGATTTGCACATATGGGGGCGTCTAACATATTGTAGTGTTGGAGGCTATCGCATGGTCGGCCCCGCACGACTATAGCCTTTGCTCACTTGTTTTTAGAATAGAAACAATTGAATGTCTGAAATACAAAGAGAACCTGATGCTTATTTCGAATTTTTTAAACGTTTTGGTTATTCAAAACTTTGACCCTTTGTGGGGGAGGAACCAGAAGGAATGGTTTGATTTCTATCGCATTTACAACAGATCCTGTGTTGATAGAAATATTCAGATGTGTCAAGTCTAAATGGAATCGGATGTTTATTTCCCATTTTATGAGCTTAATAAATATTCAACTTTGTGCGAAAGAAACCAGAAGGAGTGGACCGATATATTCCAACTTAACACCAGACCTTGGGTTAATAAAACTATTGGGATGTGTGAAATTTGAAGACAATCGGACCCTTACATCACACTTTATAAGAGTTGTAATTATTCAAAATGTTGACCCTTTGTGCGGGAGGAACTTCATATTGTCCATTTTGTCCATTTTCGCACCTGACCTAGCGCTGACGTAAATATTTAGATTTGCTTAGTTGGAGCAAAATCGGATTATCGTTCCTCTTTCCGTTCAAAGAATATATTTTTGTAAAAATTTAGACTTTTTTTGTGGGAGGTACCAGAAGGAGTGCACCGGTATATCCTTTCTTCACAGCAGCTCTTGTGTCAGTAGATATAATGGGTAGTGTGAAATATGAAGACAACCGAATGCTCATTTCGGATTTTATTATACCCTCCACCATACATAGTATGGAGGGTATATATAGTTCGTCATTCCGTTTGTAACTCATCGAAATAATAATTTTTATATATATTCTTGATCAGCGTACGGTACCACCAATATTAGGTATTTTGATGATTTTACCCACATTTTTCAACGGAATTGTCTGAAAATCCACACAAAGAGTTCCTTGTGGATACTTTATACCTCGGAGAAGAATTATCTATATAGGTTAACGATATCGTATAGCCCCCATATAACGATACCCCCCGATATTCGGTATTTTGATGATTTTAGCCACATTTTCTAATGGAATGGTCTGAAAATTCACACAAGGGGTTCCTTGTGAGTACTTTATCCCTTGAAAAAGAATTATCTATATAGGTTCACGATATCGAATAGCCCCATACAAGGGTACCCCCGATATTCGGTATTTTGATGATTTTAGCCACATTTTTCAATTGAATTGCCTGAAATTCCACACAACGAGTCCATTATAAGTATTTCACCTCCTGAAAGAGAATTGTCTATATAGGTCTACGATATCGGATATACCCCATATAACGGTACCTTCTGATATACGGTATTTTGATGATTTCAGCAACATTTTCCAGTTGAATTGTCTGAAATTCCACATAAGGGGTTCTTTGTGAACACTTTAACCCCTGAAAGGTATTTGTCTATATAGGTCCGCAATATCGTATATCCTCCCATATATCGGCACCTTCTGATATGAGGTATTTTAAAGAATTTAACAGAATTTTCAATGGGATTTATTTTTTTGAAAATTTTCTAATTCGTTCCAAATAGTGGGGAGTATTCAAAGTTCGACCGAACTTACTGTTTTTATACCCTACAACACTATGTGTTGGGGGTATTATAAGTTTGATTGGGCCAATAATTATGTAACACCACGAAATATTGATTTCCCACATAGGAAAGTATATATGGATCTTCCTAGCTCGTCGAGCTGAGTCGATCTAGCTATGTATGTCCGTCCGTCCGTCTGTCCGTCTGTCCATGTTAATTTGTAATCACTCTACAGGTCGCAATTATGGCCCGATCTTCACTAAATTTAGAATGGGGGTGGGGCTAGGGTCAGAATAGAACCCTATTTCTTTTGGAGATGATCGCCAAATGTTTAGGGGTTGAAATGGACCAAATACTGAAAAAATGTGGGATTTTGCAGTAGCTATACAGGTCGCAATTATAGACCAATCGACGGAATCGGAATTTCGCATGTAGCTAGAGTTTAGGGCGGGGAAGAAGTCTACCAATTTGGGTGGTCATCGGATAATATTTAGCGGGTAAAATATACCATATCTTTTTTGTTGAAAAAATTTTAAAAATTTTCATTAAACCGCAAATATTTTATATCCCGGGGAACTCACAAAGCCATGACAAGGTTACTTCTGATCTTTACATTGATGTTAAGATCCAAAAAATCGAATATATAGCAAATATATGCGATATATATGTCTATCAAAGAAGATATGCTTGAAAGATCTCATATATGTCGAGAACGGCTGAACTGATTTCGACAGTTCTCATTAATTCAGAATGGCCTCTTGGCAGGAAAGGAAAAACGTCTAAAAAACGCATACAAAAAGATGAAAATATTGATTTTGTAAAATTTTCTCATATTTTTTCCATTTTGTCATATTTTTGGCATATTTTTATTTTGAATTAAACATTTGGTAATATTTCTAAAGCTAACAAAACTAAGTAGTTAGGATATTAGGATATCATATACAGATCGCATTTATGGCCCGATCCTTACGAAATTTTGCATGGGGATAAGATGAGGGTCAGAATAGAAGCCTATTATTTTTGGAGATGATCGCCATATATTTAGGGGTTGAAATGGACCAAAAAAACTGCAAAATTGTCAGAAGGTCGTAATTATCGCCGATCCTCACGCACATTTGAATGGGTATTACCGGACATTGCAAAAGCCAAGCAGTTTTGGATTGCCAACTTTTGTAGACAAAATACGAAAATGTCCATTCCAGTGACTTTTTGGAGAATTCACAAATACAGGAAAGACGCACTTCTGACTATTTCGTTAACGCTAATTTCTTTGAAGAATATAGTCAAATGACTGTATCTCATATAGATGCGTTTCAGTCAAAAACCAATAATAAATGTTAATATTTTGCCACTTCTGAGAGATTATAGGTCTTTGGGAAATATTGGTTCCAGATCTAGGAAGACCATTTAAGTGCAACATCTACCAATAAATTGGAAATGAGCAAATTAGTTAAAGTTGCTATTATTCGAAAATTAGAGAACGAAACCTGATGGTTTTCTTTTATTATTTGTCACAATATCTTGTGGAATTCTTTCGAGTATCTCGCCTATATAAACTGTATCGTTTATTATAGTGTTGTAGGGTATTCAACGGTCGGCCCCGCTCGACTGTAGCCTTTGCTTACTTGTTTTACTTGTTATCGTTTTGATATTTAAAACATTGACCCTCTGTAGGAGAGATACCAAAAGAAATTATCCTATCCCTCCCAATTTTATAACAGATTTTGTGTTGATGGAAATATTGAGATATTGTAGGTCTGAATGCATTGAAGTATTAATTTCGCGTTTTATGAGCTTGGATATTCAAAATGTTGAAATTTTGTGGGGGAGGTACCATAAGGAATGAGCCTATATATTCCATCTTCACACTAGGCCTTGGGTTAATAAAAATATTAAGCTGTGTGTAATTTGAAGAAAATCGGACTATTACATCACATTTTATAAGACTTACAAGTATTCAAAATTCTAACCCTTAGTGAGGAAGGTACTTGATCGATATTCTCCATTTTCGCACCTGAGCACAGATGCAAATGTAAGGATTCGCAAAGTTGGAGCAACATAGGATTATCCTTTCACTTTCTGGGCAGTGAATTATTTTCTTTGAAAATGTTGACATTTTGTGTGGGAGGTACCAGCAACATTTTTAAACTTGCTGTTGGTTCATAGTGAAGGGTATCGAAAGTTCGATCGAATCAACTTCTCCCCTCTTTTTACTAATTCTTATATAAAAATGTAGTTACAAACGTATACTTTTTGTATTCAATAATTCCTACCCTTATTCCAATATTTTCCAGTTAACATACTAAAGCTCATAGCTATTCTGGGATTACTCTCATTCCCTGCATCATCATTGGCAAAATCGGAAATAAACTACCGCCAAGGCAGTTTCAATAGACAACTGCTTTACGATGTGTTTACAGAGAGTGACAATCAAAACACGCTTGTCTCGCCTTTTGCTCTTCGAACGGCTCTCACAATGGCTCTAATGGGTACCAATGGTGAAACGGCTGATGAAATAGAACAAGCTTTGCGACAATATGACAATGGCGAAGCAGATATACCCGATAAATACAAAACGATGCTGAGCAAATACAAATCAAATACAAATTTCAAAATGGCCAACGTAATTTGTCTCAATCACAAATTTCGCCTAAAGGAGAGCTTTTTACAACTGCTATCGGATAAGTTTTATTCAACCCCTCTTTTGGTGGATTTCGCACAGCCAAATCAGGCAGTAAATGCTATGAATAGAGCTATTGAAAAGGATACAGATTTCACAATCCGAAATATGGTAGAACGTAGCAATTTGGGTTATAATCCCGAAGCTTTACTGTTAAGCGCTGCAGCATATAATGGAGATTTTGCATTACCCATACCCGCTGAGGGTATGCAGGAAAAACCATTCCGTGTCAGTCCAACCAGCAGTGTTGATATTCCAATGATGAAATACAAGGGAAAATTCGATTATGCCCTGCTCACTAAAGATCTATTGTCCACAGCCATAAGGATACCTTACAAGGATTCGGATTTATCGTTGATTGTTATAAAGCCAGCAGACAATGTGGCCCTGAAAAGATTTATGAGAATTTTCCACGAAATTGATTTTGATTTAAGATCACTGAAGAGAAAGTTCTCGGAGACCGAGGGATATGTGATTATGCCGAAATTTAAAACGGAATTCCAAGTGGATTTGAAATATTTCCTTAATAAGGTAAGTGATGGAAATAGAAGTCAAAGAATAAGTTTTTTGGAAGGCTTTATTTGGAGATAAAAAAACTGCAACAAAGTCAAGCGCCATCATTTTTACATTTTTTTTTTAAATTTCATTGAATGAAAGCAAAAAATGTCGGAAATAGTATCAAATTTTTGAATAAGTTTAAATTTGTTCGAATTGGTCACCTTTACCATGAATTATGGCCTTCAAACGGCCGATGAAATCGTCACACGCTGCCTGAATGTTGCTCTGCGGTGTTTTGGCCCATTCCCGGCGAAGCGCTTGCTTGAGGTGATCCACACTTTGATATTTGTAGTGCCAACCTGGCTTTCTAAAATACTCCAGACACAATAGTCCAACGGATTGGTATCCGGAGATTTTGATTTTTTGTAACCATTCTTGGGTGGCGCGTGCAGAGTGCGATGGTGCTAAGTCCCTTTGGAATGTCTAAGGTCTGCGGCCAAAATGTTTGCGTGCCCAAAGCTTTAATACTCCCTCCAGAATATTTTCGCAATAATATTCGCCATTTATTTTGATGCCACGGTCGATTAATACGAGCGTAGAGCTACCATCGGCTGTTATGGCGGCCGACACCATCACCGTGGCCGGCGCTTGAGTTCTGGTGTCCAACCGATGGTGCAAATTTTCAGCTGACCTTTTTGGAATCATTTAGCTGCTGGACAACGAATGTTTCCTCATCGGAGACGGAGAAACCCAAATTCGGCAGTTCACCACTTTCGGCAAAACGAATCAACTTTTTAGCTCCTTTGGGCCTATTTTCTTTCACTTTTTGGAATTTCAATGGCTCATTTTTCAATATTTCCCGAATGGAATATTGCGATATCCGTCACGATTCATTTTTCGGTCACTGCGACGCGTTTTGATCAAGTCACCTCTTCACGTTTCGAACCATTTCTGCTGATGTTGCTGTTTTCTTCCTTCAACTTCTTTTGTACGCTTGTAAAAATATAATGAGCTGTCACTGGAATAATTTTAACAGCTGTCGGACGAGTGGCTTAGAAATGACCGCAGTCTGAATTTGGCTGCAGTTAAGTATTCAAAATTTTTACGATTTAGACTATATTTCTATCTGATTTGTTTCAAAATCGGTATTTGTAGCTCATAACTGGTGTCAAAATATTGGCCATATTTGTCCAAAATTTCCATATATTTTGGACAAATCGGTAACCACTGATATTCAGATTTTTATGAATTTGGTAGGACTGGCAGTAGACAACAATTCTTGCAGTAGAAAATTGTTCCCGCTTTGGTGTGACCCCATATAACTTTAATCTGATATTTGCAGATTACAGTAGAACACATTTAAATCCAGATATTTTTATACCCTACACCACACTGCGGCCAGGGTTTTATGTCTTTGTGTATTTGTTTGTAACATTAAGAAGGTAGCGAGATAGACCCGTACGTAATTTTGGGGATCTCCATAAAATCACTTCCTGAGTCGATTTATACATATCAATCCGTCCGTCCTTCTGTCCAAATATTTTTGTGAACAAAATGCATGTCGCATTTATTATTTGATAGGGATGAAAATTTCCAAACAATATATATTTTATCCAAGGAGGAACCCTATTGAAATTGTTGAGAATCGGTTTAAATTTAGGTATATCTCCCACATATATTTTTTATCGGATATAAGGTTATTTGTGCACCATATGGCCAATATCGGCCCAAATTACATGAATTATGGCCCAACCGATTCAGTCTAGATGTAAGTACATCCAATTTTGAGAAAATCGGTTCGAGTTGCTGTAGCTCCCATATATGTGTTTAAACCGATTTGGGGGTTAAAGTCCCTCACATGTCTAGTATAAACTCAACAAGAATGCTATTTGGAACCAGATAACTTATGAATCTCAAAAATACCTCTGTCAAATTTTATAGAGATCGGATCAAATTGGGATATAGATCCCATATATATCTTTATGGGATCTCTGGTTTATTGTGCACCAAATGGCTAATATTTAAACCAAAAAATTGTAGCAATTCAGTCCATTTGGGCTGAATTCATCCTAGAAACAAGTACTTAAAATTTGGTGAAAATCGGTTCAGATATAGCTATAGCTCCCATGTATATGTTCTATCCGATTTGGCGTAATATTTACTTTACAACAATGATATTTGATACCGGGCATCAGATACTGCTCGAAAATACCTCAGCCAAATTTTACCGAGATCGGTTCAGATTTTTACATAGTGTCGATACACATCTTCATCCGATCTTACGGTTATTGGCCACCATATATATTATGTCATCCCAAATTGAATAATTTCATATTCAACCGAATTTTACCATTTGATGAAAATCGGTCCGGCATATCTATTGCTCCAATAATTTTTATACCCTCCACCATTCTATGGAGGGTATATTAACTTTGTCATTCCGTCCAGTAGGCAGGTTAAGTTCGTAAATGGGCCATGTAGGTCCACGTTTTCATATAGCCCCCATATAACGGTACCTGCCGATATTCGGTATTTTAATGAATTTAGCGACATTATTCACCGGAATAGTTTCAAATTTGGTATTTAAAGTTCGAAATGGATACTACACCCTAAGACAGAAAATTGTCTGTACAAGTCCACGTCTTCATATAGCCTCCATATAACGGTACCTCCCGATATTCGGTATTTTAATGAATTTAGCGACATTATTCACCGGAATAGTTTTAAATTTGGTATTTGAAGTTCGAATTGGATATTTCACCCTAAGACAGAAAATTGTCTATGCAGGTCCACGTCTTCGTATAACCCCTATAAAACGGTACCCCCTATATTCGGTATTTTGATGATTTTTGCGACATTATTCACCGGAATTGTTTCAAATTTGGTATTTGAAGTTCGAATTGAATACTACACCCTAAGACAGAAAATTGTCTATGCTGGTTCAGGTCTTCGTATAGGGCCCACATATCAGTACATCCCTATATTCGGTATTTTGACGATTTAAGGTACAATACCCACCGAAATTGTTTGAGGTGTGGTATTTGAAGTTCGTAATGGATGCTACAGCCTGTGACAGAAAATTGTCTATGCAGGTCCACGTCTTCGTATAGCTCCGATATAACGGTACCTCCCTATATACGACATTTTGATAATTTTAGCAACATTATTCACCGTTTATTTCAAGTTACGAATTTGAATATGGTAATAGCCTATGACAAACAATGCCTATGTAGGCCTACATCGTATACACCTCAATATAATGCCTATATTTGGTATTTTTAAAATTTTAACAGAATGTTTTAATGATTTTATTTTCTGAAAATTTCCAAATTCGTTCCGAAGGGTGGAGGGTATTCAAAGTTCGGCCCGGCCGAACTTACTACTTTTTGACTTGTTTTTGTATACCCTCTACCTTGGAAAGGAGGGTATATTAACATTCTCAATCCATTTGTAACACCCCCCAAATATTCATCGTAGATCCCATAAAGTATATATATTCTCAATCACCATAAAATTCTAATTTGGCAGAACAATTTGTATTGCGTGTAGGATAGTTGGTATTGAAAATGAGATATATCGGTACTCGTCTTGTTATAGCCGCCATAACGGTACCACCCGATATTCGTTATTTTGATGATTTTTTCCAAATTTTTTTTAAGAATTTGTCTTAAAATAGGTTTTTGTAGGTCATAATGGGTTTTAGCTCCGGTGGCGAAATATTGTATGTATAGAAACACGTTTTGGTATAGCCCCTATATAACGGTAGCTCCCGATATTCAGCATTTTGATGATGTTTGCCACTTTTTTTCACGGATTTGTCCAAAAATTGGTATTTTAGTTCATAATGGGTTCTAGTTCCCGTGGCAAAACATTGAATATTTAGGTCCACATTATTCTATAGCGAATATATAACCGCCGATAATCGATATTCCTTGTCACATTTATCCACGAAATATGTTCCCAATATAAACCTGTTTGTTATGAGATCTCTAATAAATACGCATAGTGGTGTAGGGTATTATATATTCGGTCCAGCTCAATTTTTGACCTTTCCCTGCGGGTTTTTAATGTGTGTTTACCTAATGGTGGAGGGTATTAAAAGTTCTGTCCGAAGTTAATATTTCTTTCTTGTTTTTCTTTTTTGTTTGTCTTTCAGATGGGAATGACAAAATTCTTTACCACCGCTCGTTTCGATGAAATGATTCAACAAAATCAAGCCATACACTTTGCTAACGTCATTCACAAGACTTCAATTGAAGTCAAAGAATCGGTTGCGACTGCTGTACCCTACAACTGTAAGTAAAATTTGAAAACATTTCGAAATTATTTATTTTTTTTTTTTTTTGTTAATTTTATTTTTCTCCCCTCAGTTGCCAAGAGCCTGCATCCTCAGTTCGAAATATTCGAAGCTGATCGCCCATTTTACTATGCTGTAGTTAATTCCAACTTTGAGCCCCTATTCGAGGGAACTTTTGCCGGAATGTCGACGTAAATACTGCGACGTGTATAAATGTATGAATAGAAATAAATCGTGGTAAATAAAACAAGGTTGAGATGCACCAAGTTGATCCGTATTTTACAGTGGGTCGCAGGGGCGAGCACGCATATAATTGCTGTATGGGGGTTTCCATATAAATAAAAAATAAATGATATTCTTGAACAGAGTAAAATGTAATAAACAGGAACCATTTTTTGAAAACAAAATTGAGGGAAAAATATGGCAGGTCCATTTTTAATTTGGTAATGGGACAAATATGTAGTATCATAATTAATTCTTTCCAATGGAACCTATGCATCCAACATTTTGTCCACATAAAAATAACACAAATACAACAACTTCTTCGTCGAAAGATTACAGATAACCTCTCAATCGCAAATATTTTTTAATCCACTGTACACGTTTTGCGGTTTTGTTTTTTTTTTTTTTGCATTTTGCAAAACAGCAATAACAACAACAAATTGATAAATCAGCGAAAATTGCAAATATGACACATGATTTGTAGTTTCCGATTGATAATTGAATCAGTGCCAAGACAACATTTGCTATTTAAACAACGTTACTAGAAATATCGCACTATCCGCGAGCAGAATGGGACTAAATGGTAAATAATCTTCTTTTCGCGTTCGATGTGAAAGGTCATGGCCGTCGCTCTGTGTAAGATGTGTTAATGAAATTTTAGAAAAAAATGTTCCAACGCAAACATATACAGTGAAACCTCCCAACAATGGACAGCGACGCAGGATCGAAATGTCTCCATTGTAAGAAGGTGTCCGTTTTTGGGAGCTTAAATGAAAAATGTTTAAAAAGTTTTTATTTATTTCTTTATTTAACAAAATGGGATCAGGGGACAAACCCTCACAATCTGAGTCGATTTATACATGTCCATCCGTCCGTCTGTCCATGTATTTTTGTAAACAAAGTACAGTTCGCATTTATTGTCCTATCCAGATGAAATTTTGCACAAATCATTTGTTTGGCCCAAGGACGAACCCTATAGAAATTGGAGATATTCGGTAAAAATTTAGATATAGCTCCCATAAATATCTTCGTCCGATTTATTTTATTGTGCCCCAAACGTGTAATATCAGGCCGAATGGTATGAAATTTTGCACATACATTAGATTAGACCTGAAAATTAGTATGCCAAATTTGATGGAAATCGGTTCAGATATAGCCATAGCTCCCATATATATTGTTCATCCGATTTGTTCTTTTTGTCCTCCGCAGCCGTAATATGCACTCTGTAACAACAATATTTTGGGAAATATATCAAATATAACTCAGAAATATACTTGCTAAATTTTATCGAGATCGGTTCAGATTTGGATATAGCTCCCACATATAACTTCGTCCGATTTACCTTTTTTTGTGCACCAAACGTCTAATATTTGTCCAAATTTGATGGAATTCGGCACATACGACCGAATTGAGTCTAGAAGCTAGTATGTCAAATTTGGTGAAGATCGGTTCAGATATAGCTATAGCTCCCATATATACTCTTCATCCGATTTGTTATATTTGTTACTCACAGCTGTAATATACACTCCGTTACGACGATTTTCTGGGAAATATATCAAATACAGCTCAGAAATATCTTTACCAAATTTTATCGAGATCGGTTCCGATTTGGATACAGCTCCCATATACATCTTTATCCGATTTCAAGTTAATTGTGCACCAAATGGGTAATAAAAGTCCGAATTTAAATAATACAAATGCATCGGCATATTCAGTTCTTTGAACTTTAAATTATAATCATAGCGTGTATGAACTTTTAATTGCTATGCGGAGCTCTACTAAATTAGCAAAGTGGTGTAGGGTATCATAAAGTCGGCCCCGCCCGACTTTAAGACTTTCTTTACTGGTTTTAATTTCCCATCTGTATATAAAAGAGTAAAGAAATAACTAAATGACTGACTGACCTAACATCAAAGCCCAGACGAAACGGCTATGATAAGTTTGGATATTGTGAAATTCGTACTGAAAGGACACGAAAAGTACTACAACGTACTAAAAAATTATAACATGAAATGAGTTAGAATTCTGAAATTTGGAATGAGAGTCACTGGAATCCTTAAATTTGATGTAGATGTTACTCCTCGAAATATGAAGGTGGTTTTCGAAATGTCTTTTATAATTGCTCGAAAAGTACTAAATGTAACTAAATTTGGTGTTCGGTGGAGGGTTAGGACTGGAATCCTTAAGTTTGATATTGAGGTCTATGTTGGTGTCTGGAATCGAGATATAGAGGTTGGAAATATATAATCTAATTGTGGTAGAGGTACTAAATTGTACCATATTTTGTACTAAGTAAAGAAATAGAGCACAAGTAAAAAGTTTAAAGGCGGGCCGAACTTGAAAACCTTTGGAAAAGAATTTGGCAATTTTGCAAAAAAAAAAAAAAAAATAATAATAATAATAGTAAAAATAATAATAATAATAATAATAATAATAATAATAATAATAATAATAATAATAATAATAATAATAATAATAATAATAATAATAATAATAATAATAATAATAATAATAATAATAATAATAATAATAATAATAATAATAATAATAATAATAATAATAATAATAATAATAATAATAATAATAATAATAATAATAATAATAATAATAATAATAATAATAATAATAATAATAATAATAATAATAATAATAAAAATAATAAAAATAATAAAATAATAAAAATAATAATAATAATAATAATAATAATAATAATAATAATAATAATAATAATAATAATAATAATAATAATAATAATAATAATAATAATAAAAATAATAATAATAATAATAATAATAATAATAATAATAATAATAATAATAATAATAATAATAATAATAATAATAATAACTAAAATAAAATAAAATCCGTTAAAAATTCTTTTAAAATCTTAAAAATATCGAATGTAGCCATTACAATATTCAAATGCGAAACATGAGAAAATCAGTGAATAATGTAGCTAAAATCATAAAAATGTTGAATATAGGGAGGTACCATTATATCCAGCATCCATTACGAACTTCAAATACCAAATTTTAAACAATTCCGGTGAATAGTGACGTTAAAATTATCAAAATACCAAAAAAATGGAAGGTACCATTGTATGGGGGCTATACCAAAACGTTGACCTACATTGCCCAATTTCAGTACTCATTTTTTTCGCCCACCCGTTTATGTTCCCATTCGTTTTGGACATACCAAATATGATTATAATGGGATTATAATCGACTTTTTTCTTGGAGGGTATGACCGAAAAATATGTCACAATCCCCATAATTGTAATAGGGATTGTGTCCGTGGTGACTATGATGCCGCACCGGTATTTATCTGTTTCCCATCAAAGTAAAATCATTCTTTTAAATCTAGAAAAACTATATAATTTATTTATTTTCAGAGAAATTCTTCAAAATCCTGTGCACCTTTGCCACACTTCTTGTCGCCGCCGATTCCGTCACAAGCGCAGGCAATGTGGAATTCAAGACTAGCCTGGGCAGCTTTAGTCAACAGCTCTTTGGCGAATTGTTCAAGACAAATAGTCAAAAGAACATCATCTATTCACCATTTTCCATACACAGCTGCTTGGCCATGACACGAATGGGGGCGGGTGGCGAGACAGCCACTGAAATGGATCAGGGGTTAAAATTCAACGGACAAACACCGGAAAGTGTGGCGGAAAACTATCACAATCTCTTGGCAAAATACGAAGATGGTAAAATGTTGAAGATTGCCAATAAGATCTATGTTAAGCAACACACCGTACTCGAGGATGTTTTCCAAAAAACACTTGAGGAGAAATTCTTCTCTAAACCGGAATATGTGGACTTTGAGCGTGCCAATGAAGCTGCTGATAGCATTAACAAATGGGTGGAATCGAAAACCGACAATAAAATCCACAACATGGTCTCGCCCGCAACATTGGGCATTGATACCTTCCTGGTGTTGGTGAGTGCCATACACTTTAAGGGCGAGTGGAAAACGAAATTCGATGTGGAATACACAAGCGATCAAGATTTTTTCATTAATGACAGCGAAAGTGTTAAAGTTCCCATGATGGTGACCGAAGATTATTTCGAATATGCCGATTTACAAGATTTGGATTGTAGCGTTGTCCGCCTGCCCTATAAAGATAGCGATATTTCGATGCTAATTGTATTGCCCAACTCGAAAACGGGTTTGAGTTCTTTGGAAGAAAAACTGCGAACTGTTTCGCTGAAGTCCCTGAAGCCACGTTTGTCTAAGGATCATGTTGAGGTGTTGATGCCCAAATTTGAGGCGGAATTTGAAATTAATTTATCGGAGCCACTGATGAAAGTAAGTTTTAGGAAAAAACAAAGAGAAAATATTTAAACATTATTTCTGTCTATAGATGGGCATGAAACAAATGTTTGGCCGTGCCGATTTCACCAAAATGAAAAAATCTCCCGAGCCTCTGTACATCTCAAGTGCTGTTCACAAGGCTTTTATTTCGGTTACCGAGTATGGCACTGAAGCCTCTGGAGCAACAAGTAAGTTTGTTCAAATTTGAAATTTACTACAAAAATTTGCTATTTCATTTTAAAACGCTACAATTTAGTCTAAATTTATCCATATCTATATAAAATGAAAACTATCTATTTAATTTATTGAAATGTGAATTTATTTTTTTTAAAACAGAAATATTGATTCCATAACAAACAAAATCTTAAAAACATAATTTTATGGACATCTTTCTAATTTAAATGTTTCGTTTTTATTTCAGGTATTGTTGCAAACTCCCGTTCACTGCCCATTTTCTTCACTGTCAACCATCCATTCTACTATGCCATAATTAATGAAGATTTTATACCCATTTTCCAAGGCACAGTTGTTAATTTTTAAAAAAAGATCGTGGTCATTATTGTTTATTAGAATATTTGTGAGAAAAGTGTATTTATTAAATTAAATTCAGCTTATCCTTAAGCTTAATTTTAATTTTTTTGAAAAATTTTTATCATTAAAAATAAAACAAAAAAAAATATTCCTGATTTCCCAAATAGTGATGCATTGGTTTGTCAATAAAAATAACTAAAAATTCGAGTCCTTGTGGTGATCAAAAAATGATTAACTCACGTATACGATCGAAAAGCGACTCGAAAATGACTCTCTTTAATGAGTAAAAAGAGGTCAACCAAAATACAACAACAAAATGTAGGGGAATCGCAAATCAATCATTGAGATGTGCAAAATGTGACTATTTTTTCCGTTATTTATTGTACATATTGCGATCATGTACAGATTGAAAAATGATTGGTCTTAAAAAGATCATGCAGTTGTTTCGAGTCCTTTTGGTGATCAAAAAATGATTAACTCACCTGTACGATCACAAAACGACTCGAAAGTGACCCCCCTTAATGAGTAAAAAGAGTTCATTTAATTTTATAAAAAAAAAATGTATGGTAATCAAAAATCAATCATTGGGATGCGCAAAATGTGACTGTTTTCCGTTATTTATTCATATCATATTGCGATCATGTGCAGATTGAAAAATGATTAGTCTTAAAAAGATCATGCATCTGTTTGAAAAGTGATCGTATTGATTTATTTTTTATCATATTTCGCACAGACAAGTGCTTAAATGCTGCTTGTTTTTCTATGCATAACGGGTCATTTTGTTGCGTTTCTGGAGTGGCTATAAAAAAGTTGACTTATTGGTCATTTATAAAAAGTGCGAGGAAGCGTCAACAGCAAAAGTGTTAAATATTAAAAAGTGATAAAAAAATATTAAAAAGTGTACGTTTATCTAATTGTTTGTTTATTTATTTATTGTTTTTATAAAGAAAAAATGTCAGCAAGCCAATTTAAAAAAAAATAGAAAAGGCTAAAATAAAAAGTATGGCAAAAAAGGATGCTGAAAATTTAATTTTGGAAAAAAAGATGTAATACTGAAGATGTGAATAATGAAGGAAATGTCCCGGAACTTGAAGAAATCGTCGAGCCAATTCAAAATTTTACTGAAGAAGGAGCTGAAAATGAGGGTTTGTACGAGTCAAGTGATGAAAGTGATTCTGATGACTTTAGTTTATGCGACGAACTTGCTAAATGGGCTATTCAGTTTCAAGTTAGCTTTGTTGTAATCAATGCACTTTTGTCACTATTACTAAAATTTAACAAGAAAGTTCCAAAAGATGCCAGGACACTTTTAAAAACACCTTGTTCTGTTATTGAAAGAAAGGTTGGGACAGGGAAGTACATTCACTACGGATTAAAAGACGCTTTAACCGATTTCTTTGAAAGAAATAAATGGAATTTGAAAGATATAGTTCTTGATTTTGGCATCAACGGTCTACCGTTATTCAAAAATAGTTCAAAACAAGTTTGGCCGATATTAGGAAGTGTTGTTGGATCTAGTTATGTTTTCATTGTAGGCATATTTGAGGGAACTTCAAAGCCTTACTGTCCGAATGATTTTTTGAGCGAATTTGTCAAGGAACTTAATGTTTTGATGAATGAGGGGTTGGTTTTTGCTGAAAGGTTCTATAATATTAAAGTTCGTTGTTTTGTTATGGATGCACCAGCAAAGTCTTTTGTTTTGGGAACTAAGGGACACAGTGGACACTCGCTGCACCCAGAAAGGAGAAATACTCAAGCACCGTCTTATTTTTCCGACGGAAAGAGAGTACGCATTAAGAACTAGCGAAACCTTTCGAAATCGCCTTCAACCAGAACATCATTTGAAGCTGCCAATTTCGCCATTAGAAAAACTGAACATAGATATTGTATCCCAATGTTCCCTAGACTATATATCCTTGTAAGTAACACTGATCGATTGATCAACTTTAATGTCTTATCATTTCTCAAAAATGTTATTTGCAGTGCAAAATGTGTACACAACCCAGCCTGAAAATAGCGTTTTGAATTTATTAATGGAAATGCGTGCTGAAATAGCCTCATTAAAAAATGAGGTTACAGACTTGAAGAAGGAAATCAAGGACATGAAGGAGACTACAAAGCGTCAATTTGTCAAATTAACGGAAGAAGTTGTTACCGTCAAATTAGAGGCACGCAAACAACATGGATTAGATATGGTAATAGACGAACTTAATGACACTCACAAATTTCCGTTCAACGAGGTAAAGGATTTGCAAGCCTTCGATGTATTGGTGCAGCAAAATGAAACGATACTTAAACAATTTGTAAGTATACAAAATTGGGTCTTTGATTCATAAATTCACTACTTTGCAATATATTAATACTTATATAATTTTTGATAATCTATTTCCAGAAAGAATTTATTGCAAAAACCGGCGGTAAAGGACCCCTTCAATTCCTTCGGGCTGCCGTTCGAAAGATTTTTTCTAACAATTTAGCCTGCCAATACAGCTGGAAGGGCACCAGTGTAAAGCCAAGTGCAGAAAAGTGTTAGTAATTTTGTGTTTTTAACACGTATATAAAGAATTAGTAAAATGGACAGACTTGTACATATTTAATTTCAGATATTTGTCATCTAAAATACACAAGTAACGACAAGGATATGAAGACAATCCTTCAGAAACATTTTGTTCACGCTCGAGACCGGGTTACAAAAAGAAAACAATTAGATTGAAGTTCCTGATTTTTTTATTTTTTTGGTTTTGCTTTTTTTATTTAATTTTTTACTATATTTTTTAGCAGTGGCATTTACTAAAATACAACTGAAAATGAACTAGTACAAATTATAATTATAAAAGTTGCATTATTTTTATTTTAAATAAACTATTTTATAAACAAATATAAACAAATTCTTTTTTTCACGGTACATCCCAATATTTAGAAATCACGTGCGAGATTCGTATGATCGTAAACACTCATATAGGACTCATAAATAACTCGAATTTAAGACAAAGGCGACTTAAAAAAGACTCATAAATGAATATAAATATGAGTGACATATGACACTTAAAAGACTAATAAATGACTCACTAAGGACTCATAAATGATCAAAAAATCAGTTAAAAAAGACTCGAAAAAGATTCACAAATTAAAAGTTTTAGCACAATAAATGATTAAAAAACGATTCGAAAACGACTCGTAGAACGATCAGAAAATGGTCGAAAAAGACTCTTAACTAATCTAGAGGAAGACTCATATGTGATTTATTATATTATGCGGGAGGTCACGTTTTTCTCCCGACAAATGTGTCTTTTATGATCAGAAAATGTGCGCATATTCCACATTTTTAATCGCGCGACCGGATCAAAAAAGACTCGAATGTGATTAAAAATTTCAAAAAATGTTGACTGGGTAATGATTCCTATACACAGACATGTTTTTTACTCTGCACCATATAGAGGTAATGGTATTATGTCTTTATATTTAGGAAGATAGACCCATAGTTACTTTTGAGCATCTTCATATGTCAGTTCGTCCGTCCGTCTATCCATGTATTCTTGTGAAAAAATGCAAATCGCATTTGAGATGAAATTTCTCAAACAATATTTGTTTGGCCCAAGGACGAGCCTTATTGAAATTTGTGGCAATTGGTTAAAATTTTGATATAGCTCACATATATAATACTTTATCCAAATGTCCAATATAAGTCGAAATGACATGCATTTTGATACATTCAACCCGAATTCAGTCTAGAAGCAAGTACATCAAATATTTAGAAAATCGGATATAGATATAGCTATAGCTCTCATATATGTGTTTCATCCGAGTTGGGGCTTTATGTTCCTCACATGTGAAATATGCACTCCACAAGAATCAGACATCAGAAACCACTCGAAAGTACGCATGCCAAATTTTATCGAGATCGGTTCAGATTACGGTATAGCTCCCCTACATGTCTTTATCCGATATTAGGTTTATTTTTCACCTAATGTCTAATATCAGCTCTGGTCTTTAGACCAGTACTTCAAATTTGGTATAAATCGGTTAAGATATAGCAATAGCTGTAGCTCCTATACCTATATTTTATTCGATTTGGCGTTCCAGTCCCTCACACGGGTAATATGCACTTCACGACAATGATATTTGGTACCAGATATCAGATACAGCTCCGAAATAAGTGTTTCAAATTTTGTCAAGATCGTTTCAGATTAAGAAATAGCTCCTAGATAAATCTTCAACCGATTTTAGGTTAGTTGTGAACCAAATTGCTAATGTCAAATGGACTGAGTTTTCACATTTCCGGCGGAATTCAGCCTGGGAGACAGCGTTCAGATTTCGGTGAAAATCGGTTCAGATATAGCTATAGCTCTCATATATATGTTTCATCCGATTTGGTGTTAAAGTCCCTCTCATGCGTAATATGCACTCCTCAACAATGATATTTGATACCGGGCATCAGATATTGCTCGAAAATACCTCTACCAAATTTTATCGAGATCGGTTCAGAATTTTATATAGCTTCGATATACATCTTCATCCAAGTTTACAGTCAACATATTTTATTTTTATTTTATTGCTCTCCTCATATGTGTAATATCAGCGCAAATTGAACAGATTTTTTATATTCAACCGATCTTCATCATTTGGTGAAACTCCGTCCGATATATCTATTCCTCCAATAAATATTTTTTTAAAAATAGGCTTATAAAAGTCATATTATGCATTTTACAGCAATCTTATTTGGTTCATAGTTGGTATAATCTACTTCACTTAAATTCTAAATATAATTTTTTTTTGTTACGGGAGCTCTACTAAATACGCATAGTGGTATAGGGTATCATATGGTCGGCCCCGACCGACTTTTGACCTTTTCTTACTGGTTTGATAAAAAAAAACGTTTATCTATTTTACCTCTTAAATATTGTCCAATGACCTCTATATGTATTAGTGGCCTGTAGAGCAACAGCAAAATCAGCACAATTTTCTGTTTTTGATCCATTTCAATTTCTCTAGTGGAACTACAAAATCGAGAAATCATTCTGTTTCTGGCCTATTTCAGTTCCCTTTATATTTTGCGATCATCTCCAAAACCAATATGCTTTCATTCTGACCTTAACCCCACCTCCATGCAAAGTTTCGTAAGGATCGAAGCATAATTGCAGTTTGTTGGGTGATTAAAATTAAGCATGAACAGGGAGATGTACGCACACAAATAGAAATATATAAACTTGGTTCGGCTAGATAGACCATATGCAACATCTTATGTCTTGGACTAATATTTTGAGGGGTTACGAACTTTTTGGCCCAATCAAACTTATAATACCCCCAACACATACTATTGTATGGGACTAACATTAATTCCGAATCTAAACGAATCGACTGCACTAAGACGGTAGACAATAAGTAACTTCTAGATTTTATTGAAAGCCTGTATGATTACTGAGCTGAACTTTACTGTCAATCTCGGAACTCAAATTTTCCAGTGAATTAAAAGTTCGATCCGTTGGAAATTTTTCGCCCATGCCAAAACTGAAAATTTGTGCCAAAGGTAATGCAAAATACTAGTTAGTGTTTTTGGAATTCCCATAAATTAATCGACACTACAAACAGCTGTTTGAAACATGACAACAACCTCTCGAAATAATTTCAAATTTCACATTTTATTCAAATATTTAATTAGGGTGCACAAATACTTTTGTTTTCATGGCAAGTGTTTCTTTGTTATTTTTTTTTTTTCAAACAGATCGATCGAGTGCAGATCTTAAGTAAATACAGCTGTATGATTTGTTTTTTGGAATACCTTACTATTTCTTTGGCATTTATTGTTCAATTTCTTTGCTGAATTTGTCGAAATGGGAACGGGTGAGTGCAATTAATTATTTTTATATTATAAATGTTAAATATTTTATGAAGAAAACATTTTAAATTTAAAAAAAGAGAGAAAAATGTCCGTATTCCAACTCTATGTTCAATGATAAATTCTATAACTTTTCTAAATTTCAGCAATGTGCTGAGGTGCAAATAAAAAAATTAAATCTAATGATTCAGACAATTTCGTTAAGAAATCGAAAAAAACGATTATTAACAATCTTTTTACAGTATACGAAGTTCTAATACGGAATTTTAAACAATTTCCTTTGGTGATGTAGTAAAAATCGTCATAGTACGAAATATCCGAAGATGTCGTTATACGTTACTACTTTGATTTCCGATATCAGTTGAATATTTATACCCTACACCACAAGGTTGTCAGGGAAGTACGTCATTGTGCATTTGTTTGTAACAGGCAAAAGGAGACGAGATAGACCCATAGTTCCTTTTGATAATCTGCATAGAATCACATTCTGAGTCGATTTATGCATGTCCGTCCGTCCGTCTGTCCATGTGTGTTTTGTACAGTTCGCATTTATTACCCTATCCAGATGAAATTTTGCACAAATCATTTGTTTGGCCCAAGGACGAACCCTATTGAAATTGGAGTTAATCGGTCAAAATTTAGGTATAGCTCCCATATATATCTTCGTTCGATTTGCCTTTTATTTGCACATAGAACCAAATTAGGCCTAAAAATAAGTATGCCAAATTTGATCGAAATCGGTTCAAATATAGCTATAGCTCCCATATATATTGTTCATCCGATTTGTTATTTTTGTCCTCCGCAGCCGAAATAAGCACTCTGTAACAATAATATTTGGGGAAATATATCAAATACAGCTCCGAAAGACATTTGATAAATTTTATCGTGGTCAGTTTAGATTTGGATATAGCTCCCATACATAAGTTCGTCCGATTTACCTTATATTGTGCACCAAACGTCTAATATTTGTCCAAATGGGATGGAATTTGGCACTTACGACCGAATTGAGTCTAGAAGCTAGTATGCCAAATTTGTTGAAGATCGATTCAGATATAGCTATAGCTCCCATATATATTCTTCATCTGACATGTTATTTTTGTTACCCACAACCGTAATATGCACTCCGTAACAACTATTTTTGGAGAAATATATCAAATACAGCTCAGAAATATCTTTGCCAAATTGTATCGATATAGGTTCAGATTTGGATATAGCTCCCATGTATATCTTTATCCGATTTCAAATTAATTGTGCACCAAATGGGCAATACAAGTCCGAATTTAAAAGATACAAATGCTTCGGCATATTTTGTCCTTTGAACTTTAAATTATAATTATAATCATAGCGTGTATGAATAATTTTATCAAAATCATAAAAAATGTATTGAATTCAACATTAAAAGCCAAATTTAAAAAGATCAAAAAAAAAAAGAAAAACCAATTGAAAAAAGAAAAAAAAACTTCATCAACTTGTTTAATGATTTCTTATAGCAAATGTTTAAAGGTCCTTACGAAGTTTGTCAAAGGAAAGTACTATTATTTTGAAATTCGATTCAATTAATTTTTTTTCGATTTTTTCTCAATTTTTTCCCGATTTAAGAAATTTTGGCGGTCAGACCTTTTTTTGGTGATTTTTAACTATTTAGAAAAAATAATAATCCTTTAACTTTAATGTGACCGCATTAAATTATTTCGACATCATCTATTCCGTTTCGCCACCACATAATTGGGTACTACACTTCAATGTAACCCGCCTGCAATTTCAGTTCTCAAGAAATCGAGTCAATTAAATGAATTTGTATTAATGCTAGAATTCAAACATAAACAATTAAAAAAATTGTGAGTTTGGTCGGGACGAACTTTGAATACCCTCCACCATTTGGTACAAATCTGGCAATTTTCAAAAAAAAAAAAAAAAATCCATTAAAAATTCTGCTAAAATCTTAAAAATACCGAATGTAGCCATATATTAAGGTCTATACCACGACGTGAACCTGCATAGGCAACTTTTGCCATAAGCTATTATAATATTCAAATGCTTAATTTGAAATAAAATCTGTTTATAATGCAGCTAAAATAAATAAAATACCGAATATAGGGAGGTACAATACGTGGACCTGCACAGACCATTTTCTGGCTTAGTAGTATCCATTACGAACATCAAATACAACGTTTGAAATAATTCCGGTATATAATATCGTTAAAATCATCCAAATACCAAATTTCGAGTGTACTGTTATATGGGGCTATACCAAAACGTGGACCTACAGGGTCCATTTTCAATACCAAAAGTCCTGCAGACATAACACATTTGAGTAAATTGTTATCAACTTACTTCATTTCCTTTAAGAATATATATATACTTTGTGGGATCTAATATGTATATTTCGCGGTGTTCCAAACGGAATGACAAACTTAATATACCCTCCATACTATGGTGGAGGGTATCAAAAAACACTACAAATGTACCTTATTTTTTTTTAAATTTTCTTGAATGAAAGCAAAATATGTCGGAAATAGCATCAAATTTTAGAATAAGTTTAGATTTGTTCGAATTGGTCACCTATGGGACGAATTATGGCCTTCAAACGGCCAATAAAGCCATCACACGCTGGCCGTATGTTGTTCTGCAGTATTTTGGCCCATTTCCAGCGAAGCGCTTGCTTGAGGTGATCGACACTTTGGTATTTTTTAGTGTCAACCTTGCTTTCCAAAATACTCGAAACACAATAGTCGAACGGATTGGTATGCGGAGACTTTAGTGGGCATTGTGCGCTGGAAATGAAGCGAGGAACATCATTTTGTAACCATTCCTGGGTTTCGCGAGCTGAGTGCGATTGTGGTGAATTCTGTTGGAATGTCCAGGGTCTGTGACCAAAATGTTTGGCTTTACACACCCTCCAGAATATTTTCGCGATAATATTCGGCATTTATTCTGATGCCACGGTCGATTAATACGAGCTGCCGGCGCTTGAGTTCTGGTGGCCAACCGAAGGTGCACATTTTCAGCTGACCTCTTTAGCAAGTAATCACGGTGATTTTGTTTGTTTATAAACTGCTGGACAACGAATGTTTTCTCATCGGAGAAAACCAAATTCGGCAGTTCGGCCAAGCGAAGTAACTCTAAAGCTCTTTTGAGTCTGTTATCTTTCTGTTGAGGTGTAAGTTCCTGCACTTTTTTGAATTTCAATGGCTTTATCCCGAGCTCATTTTTCAATTTTTGCCGAATGGAATATTGCGATATGTTCAGCTCACGAGCCATTTTTCGGCCACTGCGACGCGGGTTTCGATCAAGTCCCTTCTTTACTTTTTGAACCATTTCTGCTGATGTTGCTGTTTTCTTCCGTCCACTTCCTTGACGTCGGACTACGCTACCAGTATCTCGGTAGCGAGCGATAAATACTGAAAATGATTTAAATACTGAAATGCTCCAACAATAGCCACTTGTTGTTTTCCAGCCAAATATGAAGAAATCGTGTAATTTATCACGCATAACTTTTTTCTGGAAAATTCTCACCAAAATAAGTATAAAATAAAAAAAAAATAATACTGGTCACTGGAATAATTTTAACAGCTGTCGGACGAGTGGCTTAGAAATGACAGCAGTATGAAGTTGGTTGCAGTTTTTTTTATCTCAACCTGTGTATATTTCATCCGATTTGGTGTTTAAGTTCCCCACTATATGCACTCCACAAGAACGACATTTGGTACCAGATATCATATACAGCTTAGGAATAACTCCGCCAAATGTTATCAAGAATGGCCTCTTGGCAGAAAAGAAAAAACGTCTAAAAAAATCCCATAAAAATATCTCTCTAAAGATGAAAATATTGGTTTTGTAAAATTTTCTCATATTTTTTCAATTTTGTCATATTTTTGGCATATTTTCATTTTGAATTAAACATTTGGTAATATTTCTACAGCTAACAAAACTAAGTAGTTAGGATATCAGGATATCATATACAGATCGCATTTATGGCCCGATCTTTACGAAATTTTGCATGGGGATAAGATGAGGGTCAGAATAGAAGCCTACTCTTTTTGGAGATGATCGCCATATATTTAGGGGTTGAAATGGACCAAAAAACTGCAAAATTTGTCAGCAGGTCGTAATTATCGCCCGATCCTCACGCACATTTAGATGGGGGTTACCGGACATTGCAAAAGCCAAGCAGTTTTGGATGGCCATCCCAAAAATATTCAATGTGTGAAATAGTTTGCCAACTTTTGTAGACAAAAAACGAAAATGTCCATTCCGGTGACTTTTGGAGAATTCACAAATACAGGAAAGACGCACTTCTGACTATTTCGTTAACGCTGATTTCGTTGAAGAATACAGTCAAATGCGTGTATCTCATATAGATGCGTTTCAGTCAAAAACCAATAATAAATGTTAATCTTTTGCCACTTCTGAGAGATTATAGGTCTTTGGGAAATATTGGTTCCAGATCTAGGAAGACCATTTACGTGCAACATCTACCAATAAATTGGAAATGAACAAATTAGTTAAAGTTGCTATTATTCGAAAATTAGAGAACGGAACCTGATGGTTTTCTTTTATTATTTGTCACAATATATTGTGGAATTCTTTCGAGTTTCTCGCCTATATAAACTGTATCGTTTATTATAGTGTTGTAGGGTATTCAACGGTCGACCCCGCTCGACTGTAGCCATTGCTTACTTGTTTTTTTATTAACATCTATATATTCCTTTGTATTTTCAGTAAAAACCTTTACAACTACGTTTGTAGTTGCTTTGTTATATACAATAACAACTGCAACGGAAAACATTGGAAGCAGCTTGTTAAAAGATTTAGTGCCATCAGGCTATGATAAAAATGTCATCGTGTCACCCTTTTCGGCTGAGACATGCCTGGCCATGATACGCATGGGAGCTGAAGGAAAAACTGCCCAAGAGTTAGATAATATCCTGAATTTAGGCAAATTTGTTTTAAACGTTTTGCCGGATAATTATCACAACGAATTGGCGAAGTACGTTAAAGCCGAACATTTTAAATTTGCCAACAAAATCTATGTGAAAAATGGTCAATCCATAAATGAGGATTTCAAAACATTGCTCGCCGGTAAATACTTTTCATCAGCTGAGAACATGGATTTCACTCAAACGGAAAAGACAGCCGAGGCCATCAACGAATGGGTTGCCTCAACGACAGGAAATACAATCAACAATTTGGAAGAAAATCTACAACCCAACACAGATCTGCTTCTAGTGAGCTCAGTTAATTTCAATGGTCCTTGGAAGACTGGATTCAATGCGAATTGGACGAAGCCAGATAAATTCTATGTTGATGAAGATGATAATTTTGTCATGGTGCCAATGATGAAAGTTCGTTCTTATTTTCGCTATGGCAGACAAGCGGCAATGAATGCTGGTGCCATACTGTTGCCATATCGCGATGCGGGTCTATCGATGTTGGTGGTGGTGCCATTTAGAGCTGACGGCTTGGATAAAGTTTTGACAACAATGAAATCGATGGATATGCCAACGTTTATTGAAACTAAAGTTTTTCAAAGGAAGAATATCGAATTTCGTATGCCGAAATTTAAAATGGATGTTACAGTCAACTTAAAGGATAGCCTTAAAAACGTGAGTATATATTCAAGGACAATGTAATACAATCCATCGCGAGACGAATTCAGACCATAGTCTACTGTTATAAGAAAATTTAATTTTCTAAAATGCATTTGGTTGTTATTTATTGTATAAGAAATAAATTCGGTTGAGGAATCACCCTTAGGAATGAACCTCTATTAATCTAAAAAGGATTCTGGAAAAATATGTTTTTTTAAAAAGCATAATAATTTACAACGCATTAATTATTTGTGTAATGTATGGATCAATTTTTTTTTAAATATTTGTAATTATACCCTCCACTATAGAATGGAGGGTATAAAAAATTTGTCATTCCATTTTTATTACCTCAAAATATGCATTTTAGACCCCACAAAGTATATATATATTCTTGATCAGCATAAAATTCTATGTCGATTTAGCGACGTCCGCACCCTTATAACGGTACCTCCCGATATTCGGTACGTTGATGATTTCAGCGACATTATTTACCGGAATTGTTTCAAACTTTGTATTTGAGATTCGAAAGCTTAAGACAGAAAATCGTCTATGCAGGTCCATTTTTTACCGGAATCATTTCAAATTTGGTATTTGAAGTTCGTAATGGATACTACAGTATATGACAGGAGATTGTCTGTGCAGGTTCACGTCTTCGTATAGCCCCCATATAATGATACCTCCCGATATTTGGTATTTGGATGAATTTAGCGAAATTATTCACAGGAACTGTTTCAAATTTGGCATTTGAAGTTCGCAATGAATACTACAGCCTAAGACAAAACAAGTAAGTTCGGCCGGGCCGAGCTTTGAATACCCTCCACCATTTGGTACAAATTTGGAAATTTTCAAAAAAATAAAATCCGTTACAAATTCTGTTAAAATCTTAAAAATACCAAATGTAGCCGTATATTAAGGTGTGTACGATGACTTGGACCTGCATAGGCAACTTTTGTCACAAGCTATTATAATATTCAAATGCGAAACTTGAAAAAAATCTGTTTATAACTAAAATCATCAAAATTCCGAATAAAGGGAGGAACCACGGGAGTTGTAAAACGTGGACTTGCACAGACTATATTTTGAAACAATTCCTGTAAATAATGTCTCTAAAATCACCAGAATACCGAATATCGGGAGGTACCGCTATATTGGGGCTATACGAAGAAGTGGACCTACATGGCCCGTTTTCTGTTTTAAGCTGTAGTATCTGTACCGAACTTCAAATACCAAATTTGAAACAATTCCGGTAAATAATGTCGCTAAAATTATCAGAATACTGAATATCGGGGGTACCGTTATATGGGGGCTATACGAAGAAGTGAACCTACATGGCCCAATTTCTGTTTTATGCTGTAGTGTTTATTACGAACTTCAAATACATGGCCCGCTTTCAGACATAATACACATTTGAGTAAAATTTTATTAACCTACTTCATTTCATTCGAAAGCTAGAGTGATTTCCACAGACGGACAGACCGACGGACATGGATAAATCGACATAGAATTTTATGCTTGGTGGGGTCTAAAATGTATATTTCCAGGTATTACAAACGGAATGACAAACTTAATATACCCTCCATACTAGCGTGGAGGGTATAAAAAATATCTTTGCAAGTCTACGTCTTCGTATTTCCCCCATATAACCTCCCGATATTTGGTATTTTGATGATTTTGGTGACATTATTCATCGGAATTGTTTCATATTTAATATTTGAAGTTCGTAATGGATACTGCAGCCTAAGGCAGAAAATTGTCTGTGCAGGTGCACATTTTGGTATAGCGCCTGTATAAAAGTACCTCCCTATATTTGGTATTTTCATGATTTTAACTACATTATTTATCGATGTTTGTTTCAAGTTCCGCATTTGTGTATTGTAATGGCTTATGACAGAAGTTGCCTATGTAGGTCTACGTCGTCGTTTAGACATTTGGTATTTTTAAGATTTTAACAGAATTTTTAATTTTTATTATTTTTTTTTCTTTTTGAAAAGTGCCAAATTCGTTCCAAATGGTGGAGGGTATTTAAAATTCGGCCCGACCGAATTTACAGCTATTTTACTTGTAATTTTTATTTTTATATTTTTTTGTAGCTGGGTATGATAAACATTTTTGAAGGTGCTAATTTCGGCAAGATGTTGACATCCTCTGAACCTATACGTGTAACCGATATAATTCAACAAATAAATCTGGAAGTTGGTGAAGAAGGAGATCCAACTTCTCCCATATTGAGTAAGTTAAGAAATCGTATTAATATCCCTTCCATTGTTTTTAATGCCTCTTTTTCTTTAGCTTCGGATCATTACACCCGCAATAATCCATTCTTCAGATTCAGTGCCGATGGACCGTTTTATTATGCCATTCTAAATAAGGCATACAAACCTTTAATTGAAGGTGTATTTGTTGGAGCCTAATTCAGATGTAATCATATTAATTTCAAAGTTTTGATATATATTCATATCAAAAAATATATGTATGTGTATTTTATGACGAGCTTTATGTGTAAATTGATCTATAGTCGTGCGGGGCCGATTATGAGATACCCTACAACACCACAATATGATAGAAGCCCCCTACTGTCCAAATCCATTTTTGAAGATTTCGTTTTTTATTAAATCATGCTGTTAGTTGTTGTGGTCCATCTACAGCTGAATAAATTCCAATGGTCATCCAAAATGCTAGACTTTTTTCCTGTCCTTAACTCTCTTCTCTGGCGTGTCGGTTGGCTTCAATTCTGTGATCAATAACATTTTTCTGTTTTTGGTTCATTTGAACCCCTTAAATATTTTGCAATCATCTCCAAAAACAAGAGGCCCCTCTGTATTTCCAAATCTAGACTCATCTATATGATATTCTCGTGTACGATATTTCGCTATAATCGTCCACGAAATCAGCATAAAAAAGCCGGAAGTTCGCCTTTTATGTATTTCGGATATCGCCTATAAATAATGTTGGTATTTTTTCACACAAAGGTAGTGGTCCATTCTATCCTCTGTCCTAAATCTAACTTCATGCGAGATTTCGCATCTTATGGTTTCTATTTGTGACCTTTATAATGGCTGCAAAATCAGAAATATGTTTAGTTGTTGGTCCATTTCAACCCCTAAATATATTGCGGACATCTTTGAAAGCAATAGGCCAGCCCTTCTGAGTCTAGTAACAATTTTTGAAAATTTTCGTGAGGATCGGACGATTATTGCAATCTGTATATAATAACCCCAACCTGTGTTGTAAGTTGAAAAATATACACTTCAATATTATAAGTCAAATTGAAAAAATCGCATGCGATAAAAAATACAAAAAATGTCTCAAAATACTACAAAACCTATATTATCATCATTATTGGCATTTTTTTACGCAATTTTTTTAGAATTTATACTTTTATGCCAAGAGGGCATTCTGAATTGACAAAAATCGGTCCGGCTATTCTTGAGATATAAGCATTCTAGCTAATATCCCCTTCCTTTGTATATATACATTGTATATATTTCGCTATATATCCGATATATTTACTATCGGCAACGGTCAGAATTGACCTGTTCCTCTATTTGTGATTTCGCTGGGATTAAAAATATTCGCGGTTTGATGGAAAATGTGACCTTTATTTTGCCCAAATGTTATGGCCTATTTCACCCCCTAAATATTACCAGATGACCATCAAAATTGGAAGGCTTCTGCCCAGCCCTAAGCTCTAGCTCCATGCTAACTTCCATGAACCTCAAATTTGGAATTAAATTTGGAAAGAGTTCAAACAATTTAATAAATGATACATATTTAGTATTCGTACATTCAATGCTAAATTTGTATCATTTATTAAATTGAGTTAGATATCTGATTTTTGGTATTGTGGTCAGAATCGGTGTGCAATGTTGACATATGGAGATGGTTTTGAAAATACTTACCGTAGATGTACGAAAAGTACTCACATATGAATAATGATCCATATTCGTGTATAGGGCTGAGATATGAAGTGGATTTTGAAATGAATACATTGCTCAACAAAAAGACGAAGTGGTACTAACGGCGGAAGTTAGAATTTTGCTCGAGGATCAATTTTGGTATGTAGACATGTAGAATTTTGCACTAAAAGAGTGCGAAAAGTACCAAAATGTTCTAAAAATGTAATGCAATTACTGGTGGTATCTGTGTTTGAGATTTGCGGGTGGTTTGAAAATGTGTCTTTTATATATGTACGCAAAGTACTAAATGGTACTACATTTAGTAATGGGTGAAGGAATAGGGCCGGAATCCTCAATATTGATTTTCAGGTCTCTATTTATTTCGGGAGAAATGGAAAATGTATACTACTTGGCCACAGAGTGGTCAACATGATATGTTTATTAAAAAAATGATTGTAGATGTAACCCCAAACTCTTCCGAAAATTTCAAAGCTCTGTATTAAATATTGGGGTACCTGGGGTATATGGCCACGGCTATAAAAAAGTTTCGCCTAAAAATCCAAACCGAATACTTTATCCACACGGTTTTCGCATAGTACAATTTTGAGAAAAGTTTCAGTGCATCGGATGGATGGTCAATTTTTTCGAAAATAAAAACCAGTAAGGAAAGCTCAAAAGTCGGGCGGGGCCGACTATATGATACCCTACACCACTATGCATATTTAGTAGAGCTCTCGTAAAAAGGTTTATACAGGGCATTTCAGAGCTCTATGAGGTATTTGGTACAAAATCGAAATCTATCTAATTCTATCGTGGATTTTACGAATCTCCAAATTTGACGTATTAGCTTCTAGACTGAATTCGGTCTTATGTACGAAAATTCAGGTGATTTGGGCTGATATTGCCCATTTAGTGCACAATTAACCTGAAATCGAATGAAACATATATATGGTTGCTATATCTATTCATATATATATGGTTGCTATATCGATTCTCACCAATTTCAATGGGGTTCGTCCTTGGGCAAAAAATATTGTTTGGAAAATTTCATCTCAATCGGATAATAAATGCGCCTGCATTTTGTTCACAAGAATACATGGACAGACGGACAGACGGACGGACGGACGGACAGACGGACTGATATGCATAAATCGACTCAGAAAGTGATTCTATGAAGGTTCTCAAAAGTGACTATGGGTCTATCTCGTTTCCTTCTCCATGTTGCAAACAACTGCACAAAGACATAATACCCTTACCACTATGTGGTGTAGGGTATAAAGACTCACAATGAAATCTGATCTATTAGATTAGAAACCAATATAATTTTTTAAACTTTTTATACCCTACAACACTATGTGTTGGGGGTATTATAAGTTTGATTGGGCCAAAAATTATGTAACACCACGAAATATTGGTTTCCCACATAGGAAAGTATATATGGATCATCCTAGCTCGCCGAGCTGAGTCGATCTAGCTATGTATGTCCGTCCGTCCGTCTGTCCGTCGGTCCATGTTAATTTGTAATCACTCTACAGGTCGCAATTATGGCCCGATCTTCACGAAATTTGGAATGGAGGTCGGGGTTGGGCCAAAATAGAACCCTATTTCTTTTTGAGATGATCGCCAAATGTTTAGGGGTTGAAATGGACCAAATACTGAAAAAATGTCGGATTTTGCAGTAGCTGTACAGGTCGCAATTATAGACCAATCGACGCGGAATTTCGCATGTAGCTAGAGTTTAGGACGGGGAAGAAGCCTACCAATTTGGGTGGTCATCGGATAATATTTAGCGGGTAAAATAGACCATATCTTTTGTGTTGAAAAAATTCATCATTTTTCATTAAACCGCGAATATTTTAAGTCCCGGCGAAATCACAAAGCCATGACAAGGTTACTCCTGATCTTTACATTGATGTTAACATCCAACAAAACGGATATATAGCAAAATATGTGCGATATATATGTCTATCAAAGAAGATATGCTTGAAAGATCCCTTATATGTCGAGAACGGCTGAACTGATTTCGACAGTTCTCATTAATTCAGAATGGCCTCTTGGCAGGAAAGAAAAAACGTCTAAAAAAATCGCATAAAAATATCTCTCTAAAGATGAAAATATTGGTTTTGTAACATTTTCTCATATTTTTTCAATTTTGTCATATTTTTGGCATATTTTCATTTTGAATTAAACATTTGGTTATATTTCTACAGCTAACAAAACTAAGTAGTTAGGATATCAGGATATCATATACAGATCTCATTTATGGCCCGATCCTAACGAAATTTTGCATGGGGATAAGATGAGGGTCGGAATAAAAGCCTACTCTTTTTGGAGATGATCGCCATATATTTAGGGGTTGAAATGGACCAAACAACTGCAAAATTGTCGGCAGGTCGTAATTATCGCCCGATCCTCACGCACATTTGAATGGGGGTTACAGGACATTGCAAAAGCCAAGCAGTTTTGGATGGCCATCCAAAAATATTCAATGTGTGAAGGAGTTTGCCAACTTTTGTAGACAAAATACGAAAATGTCCATTCCAGAGACTTTTTCGAGAATTCACAAATACAGGAAAGACGCACTTCTGACAATTTCGTTAACGAATATAGTCAAATGTCTGTATCTCATATAGATGCGTTTCAGTCAAAAACCAATAATAAATGTTAATCTTTTGCCACTTCTGAGAGATTATAGGTCTTTGGGAAATATTTGTTCCAGATCTAGCAAGACCATTTACGTGCAACATCTTCCAATAAATTGGAAATGAGCAAATTAGTTGCTATTATTCGAAAATTAGAAACTAAAACCTGATGCTTTTCTTCTATTATTTGTCACATATCTCGCCTATATAAACTGTATCGTTTATTATAGTGTTGTAGGGTATTCAACGGTCGGCCCCGCTCGACTGTAGCCTTTGCTTACTTGTTGATTATTTTTTCGTTGTATGGAATCATTGTGCTGTAGGAGAATTTTCTTCAGAAGATGTAACGATTAATTCATGGTACATTGAATATGAGGAAGAGTAGCAAACATGAGGAGAACTTAAAAATATACCTTCAATATTATGGTGGGTTGTATGAAAACAAACTACGTCATCCAATGCAAGTCAATAGAATTTCTCTTAGGAAACTTTTGGTATAGGTCAAAGTTTGGACTATATTTATGCACGCTCAGATAGCGTTTTTCCCCTGCAGTATCAAGCCAATTCAGAATTTTTAAAATCTATAAAATAAAAAAAAAAATGGCACAAAATACATTCGACCTCAATGCACCTAGAACAACAAATACTGTATTTGACAATCTTGAAGTAAAAACATTAGATTCAATTTTAAACAAAAAAAAAAAAAACTGATAATCAAATTCTGGCCTCTCTGATATAAATGAAGAGAATAGCTTATTTATATTCAAGCGAAAATAATATTTGTTTAGTTTCAACGCGGTCGTGAGTGGATAGAGCAAAGACAAAGAATGGGGCTGAAAGGTAAGACATACGCAAAACATGATGTTTTTTTCAGTAATTGCCCAAATCATAAGAATTACATTGATTTCAGGAAGTATAGCAATAATTTTAGGCACCTTGCTGCTATGCCTGTCCGGAACCTTAGCAGATTCCCAAGATTCGCTGAAATTCCATTCGAGTTTGGAGAATTTTAGCAAAGATATTTTCTCGGAAATCTATCAAAGGAACAGCGATAAAAGCATCATATTTTCACCATTTTCAATTCAAACCTGTTTGGCCATGGTGCGAATGGGGGCTGATGGAGAAACAGCCGCCGAGATGGATGATGGCCTCAGTTTGACAGGTCAACCGGTGGAAAAGGTAGTCGACAATTATCACACAATTCTATCGAAATATGATGATGGAAAAACCCTGAAAATTGCCAATAAAATCTATGTGGCCAAAGACTATGATCTGAAAGATACCTACAATAATGTTTTGACCAATAATTTTTACTCAGCGGTGGAAAATGTAGACTTCGGTCAAGGTGCAAAAACAGCCAAATTAATGAATTCTTGGGTTGAATCGAAAACTGATAACACTATCCATGATATTGTTAGCCCGACATCACTTACCACCGATACACGTCTTGTGCTCTTGAGTGCCATTTATTTCAAGGGCAACTGGGAGAAACCATTCGATTTGAAATACACCGAAGAGGAAGACTTCTATATCGATGATAAGAATACCGTTAAAGTCCAGATGATGTTCAAGTCCGGAATGATGTCTGCCAAGGAAATTTCTGAATTGGATGCCACTGCCATTCGTTTGCCTTACAGAGATTGTGATCTTTCCATGGTGATTATATTACCTAATGAGCGCAATGGTTTGCCTGATTTGGTGGAGAAATTGAAAACATTTTCATTGGCATCACTGGCCGGCCAAGGTCTGAGGAGAAGAGGGGTGCGCCTTTTCTTGCCCAAATTTAAGGCAGAATTTGAAGTGGTTCTTAATGAGCCTTTGAAAAAGGTGGGATATTTGACGACTTTCGTAAAAAGGATTTTCTTAGTTTTGTTTTCTTTTACAGCTGGGCATGAAGCAAATGTTCTCTCAGGCCAATTTGAGCAATATGCTCCAAGGAATTGAACCACTTCAGGTCTCGGAAGTTGTCCACAAAGCCTTCATTGATGTTAACGAAGTGGGTACCACTGCTGCTGGTGTTACAAGTATGAAGTCAAAATTTTCATTTGATATAAGAAAAATATTCAAATATTGTGTTTTTTTTTTAGAAATTGGAATTATGACCCGCACCAGACCTTTGGATTTCAAAGCCAATCATCCATTCTACTATGCCATAGTAAATGAGGATTCTGTTCCCCTCTTCCAGGGAACTTTTGTGGGAAAATAAAAAGATTATGTTTTCCAAAATTAAATCAAATAAATACCCTATTGTTATCAGAACATAAAACTGCTATGATTATCCTGATTAAACAGGATAAAAAGTATCAGCCGATTGTGCCAACAGATGTATACCCTCAGGCAATGTTCGATTATTGAAATATATTTTGACTTCTGTTATGATTATTCAACTTGTTGACCCTCTATGGAGTAGATTCCAATGAAATGGACCAAATTTGTCAATTTCGTATCGGACCTAAAAAAATATGATATACAAGGTAAGATAAAAAAAAAACTACAACAAAGTCAAACGCCATAATTTTTACCTTTTTTGTTTAAATTTTATTGAATGAAAACAAAAAATGTCGGAAATGGCATCACAATTTAAAATAAGTTTAGATTTGTTCGAGTTCTTTGGCACGAATTATGGCCTTCAAACGGCCAATGAAACCGTCACACGCTGCTCGAATGTTGCTCTGCGATATTTTAGCCCATTCCCGGCGAAATGATTTCTTGAGGTGATCGACACTTTGGTATTTTTTAGTGTCAACTTTGCTTTCCAAAATACTCCAGAAACAATTGTCCAACGGATTGGTATCCGGAGATTTTAGGGTCATTATGCGCTGGAAATGAAGCAAGGAACCTCATTTTGTAACCATTCGGCATTAATTCTGATGCCACGGTCAATTAATACGAGCGGAGAGCGACCATAGGCTGTTATGGCGGCCCACACCATCACCATGGCCGGCGCTTGAGTTCTGGTGGCCAATCGAAGGTGCACATTATCAGCTGACCTCTTTGGCAAGTAAACACAATCATTTTGTTTGTTTACAAACTGCTGGACAACGAATATTTTCTCATCGGAGAAAGCCAAATTCGGCAGTTCACCACTTTCGGCAAAGCGAAACAACTCGTTAGCTCTTTTGAGTCTATTTTCTTTCTGTTGCGGTGTAAGTTCTTACACTTTTTGGAATTTCAATGGCTTTACCCCGAGCTCATTTTTCAATATTTGCCAAATGGAATATTGCGATATGTTCTGCTCACGTAGGCCTACATTGCCCATTTTCGGTTTTATACTGTAGTATCCATTACAAACTTCAAATACCAATTTTGAAACAATTCCGGTAAATAATGTAGCTAAAATCATCAAAAAAACACACATATTGAGAGGTACTGTTAAATGGGGGCTATACGAAGACGTGGGCCTACATGGCTTATTTTCTGTTTTAGACTGTATGATTTTTAGACTGATGATTTTAGCGACATTATATACCGAAATTTTTTCAAATTTTGTATTTGGAGTTCGTAATAAATATTTCAGCCTATGACAGAAAATTGGCCATGTAGGCCCACGTCTTCGTATAGCCCACATATTACGGTACCTCCCGATATTCAGTATTTTGATGATTTTAGCGACATTATTTACCGGAATTGTTTCAAAATTGGTATTCGAAGTTCGTAATGGATACTACAGCCATGTAGGTCCACGCCTTTATATAGCCCTTATATAACAGCTCCCCCCGATATTCGGTATTTTGATGAATTTAGCGACATTATATACCGGAATTAATTCAAATTTTGTATTTGAAGTTCGTAATAGATACTACAGTCTATGCCAGAAAATTGTCTGTGCAGGCTTATGACAAAAGTTGCGTATGCAGGTCCACGTCGTCGTATAGGCCCTAATATACGTCTACATTCGGTATTTATAAGATTATAAAAGATTTTTTAATGGATTTTAATTATTTGAAAATTTCCAAATTTGTACCAAATGGTGGAGGGTATTCAAAGTTCGGCCCGGCCGAACTTACAGCTTTTTTTTTACTTGTTTTCAATTTAGTTCCGACTAGAATAAATTTTGTTTGGTACGAGAGATCTCATTTAGGCCCAAATTCTTACTTGAAATCGCTTCAAACTGAATTTCCTCTCAATGGTGTAGGGTTTTCCACAATATCATCAAATAATGAGTGTTTAACATAAATTAAATTTTGTTTCCCATTTGCTTCGTAAATTTTGCAGAATTTATTTCAATTTTACCAGAGCAAGAGAAATGCTCGCGACCTTAGTGCACCTAGAACAACAAATACATGAAAGACAATTTTATAATACTTTTAATAGATTCAGTTTCATCCACTTCAACTGATAACCAAGTATGGTCTATGAAATATAAATCAATCGAATAGCTTGATTATTTTTATTTCACAAATAGTGATCGACCAGGGTCATCGTAATCGTGATCGGACGGGTTCAAGAGGAAAGAAACAATGGGATTGAAAGGTAAGTCAAACTTTCAGAAGAACAAAAAGTTTATTAACAAAAACAAAAAAAAAAAAAATAAATAAATAAAAACCATTAAAAAACATTAAGTTCAGCCAGGCCGAAATTTTAATACCCTCCACCATTTGGCAAAGAAAACATTTGTATATAAAAGTATTTGAATTCAAACGTGTTTCACTTTAAACTATAAATACCAATTAGACCGTTTGGATAATGCTGTTAAACTTTTCAAAAAACAATGAATTGGGTGAGGCCATTATATGGGGGCGATACCAAAACGGGAACTCCACAGATAAACTTGAACTTCAAGAATTGTCATCTATTAAATCTTCTTAAATACCAAATTTAAAGCAATTTCAAAATTATCAAAATAACGAGTTTCGGTTGGTATCGTTATAGGGTAAGTGTACCAGTAGTCGGCACTTTTAGAATTTTCGCGTTTTTAATCGCTCACCATTCTGAGTGGAATATTTCAATTATTACAAAGTTAATTTATTCAGATTCGAAATTTTGTATGTTTTTTTGCCAGTAGTCGGTACTACTTGCCAATTGCCGGTATGGCATTTTCCACCAGTCGGCATACCAATTTTTTTGTAAGAATAATTATTATTAATAATAAATTAATTCATTAAAATACAATATTTTTGCATAGGTAATCTGATTCGACGTCTTTATTGTACTTTTCTTAAGAATATGAATTGTTGAGGACCTTCCCAGACAAAAATTTAATTTTTATTAGAATATATCATCTTTTCTTAGCGAAATTGTGCCCAAAGATAGCTGGCAATATATTTGAAGTAAACAAAATACATTTAGTTGTAATAGTTTCATTTATTTGGGCTTAAAAATAAAAAGTGCCGACTACTGGGACATGCCGAACTTAGGTACACTTATCCTATGTGTACTATAAGAAAACATGGGCCTAAATTTTCAATGTACCGCCGCCGCAGCTAGAACCAATTATGATTTACAAATATCAATTTTTAGACAAATCCGTGGAAACATGTGGCAAAAATCATAAGAACACCGTCTATAGGGAGGTATCGGCCATAGCAAAACGTGAACTTATAAATATAATGTTTCGCCACCGGGGCAAGAACTCAATACGAACTAAAAATACCAACTCCTAGACAAACCCGTTGAAAAAAGTGGCAAAAATTATTAAAATGCCGAACATCGGGAGGTACCGTTGTGTGGGCTATACAAAAACGTGGATCTATACATACAATGTTTCGCCACCGGAGCTAGAACCCATTATGAACTACAAATACCAATTTTTGGACAAATCCGTGAAAAAATGTGACGAAAATCGCCAGAAGGAGTGGCCCTATATATTCCATATATTCACCCGATCTTGTGTTGATATTAATATTGAGATATCCGAACTTCAAAGAAAATCGGACTTTTATTTCATATTTTATAAGAATAATAATTATTAAAAATTGTAACCATTTGGGGATGTACCAGAAGGAGTGGTCCGATATAAGCCTTATACACATTAGACCTTGTGCTGATATAAGTTTTTGTTTTAACTCCAATACTTCCTGAGTTGTAGTATTTTTAAGGCATCTGCCCCAATTTCCATCTAAATCTGACTTTTGTTTTCGCTATGGATAGATTTAATCCTCAAACAAGTAAAAAAGCTGTAAGTTCGGCCGTGTCGAACCTTGAATACCCACCGTTTGGAACGAATTGGACAATTTAAAAAAAATAAAATCCGTTAAAAATTCTGTTAAAATCTTAAAAATGCCGAATATTGGCTTTATATTAGGGTCTATAGGACGACATTAAATACCAAATATCGGGACATACCGTTATATGGGGGCTATACGCAAACGTGAACCTGTACAGACAATTTTCTGTCATAGGCTGTAGTACCCATTACGAACTTCAAATACCAAATATTAAACAATTCCGGCGAATAATGTCGCTTAAATTGTTAAAATACCGGAAATAGGGAGGTACCATTAAATGGGGGCTATATCAAAACGTGGACCTACATGGCTCATTTTCAATACCAAAAGTCCTGCGGACATAATATACATTTGAGTACATTTTTGTCAACCTACTTCATTTCGTTCGGAAGCTAGAGTGATTTGCACAGACGTATAGACGGACAATATAGAATATATATACTAAGTGCGGTCTAAAATGTTTATTTCGAGGTTAAAGCAGAATGACAAACTTAATATACCCCCCATACTATGGTGGATGGTATAAAAAGTAACTTCAGTACCATACAGCAGTACCTTCTGATATTCGTCAGTTTGAGGGTTTCGACCAAAATTTCTAACCAAATCATTTATCATTTTTAATATTTCGCATTCTTTATGGGTAGATTAGCTCCTATCAAAATGTTTTCAAAATATGCATAGTTTACGTTGGATTAATTTTTCAAATTTTTGGGGATTTCGGAGTATCCGATTCAGTCATAATTAAAGTTTTCATATGGCCAAGGTTATAAAACGTCAGGACCAACCGAATTTAACCTCATTTTTTCCGTCTTAAATGAATTTCGTTCCAAAGCGTAGTGTTTGTTAATTCCCCTCAGTATAAACTAAACACTTTTCTAATTTCAGGAAATCTAACAACGATTTTAAGCACTTTGCTGCTATGTCTCGTCGGACATAGCAGGACCACTTCAGGTTCTCCACAATTCTCCGCTAGTTTAGCTAATTTCAGTAAAGATATTTTCTCGGAAATCTACCAAAAGGACAGTGGAAAGAGTATTATATTTTCACCATTTTCAATTCAAACCTGCTTGGCCATGGTGCGTTTGGGAGCTGATGGTGAAACTGCAACTGAGATGGATAATGTTCTCAAGTTTTCTGGCCAATCATTGGAAAAAGTTATGGACAATTATCACAAACTTCTATCAAAATATGATGATGGAAAAACCTTGAAAATTGCCAACAAAATCTATGTAGCCAAAGACTATGCTGTGAGAGATACCTTCAATAATGTCTTGACCAGCAACTTCTTCTCCTCGGTGGAAAATGTTGATCCAAAAGGTCAAGAAACGAAAACTGCCAAAATAATAAACTCTTGGGTTGAATCTAAGACAGATAATGTCATACATGATATTGTCAGCCCTGAATCACTTAGCAACGATACCCGTCTCATGCTATTGAGTGCCATCCATTTCAAGGGCAGCTGGGAGAAGCCATTCGATGCAAAAAACACCAAGGAATCTGATTTCTGTATCAATGAAACGGAAACCATAAAAGTCCAAATGATGTATAAAGCCGGGATAATGTCTGCCAAGGAGATTTCTGAATTGGATGCCCGTGTTGTTCGCTTGCCATATAGAGATTCCGATCTTTCCATGATAATCATTTTGCCCAATGCGCGCAATGGTTTGACCGATTTGGTGGAGAAACTGAAAACATTTTCATTGGCATCACTGGCCGGACAGGGTCTTAGGACAATAGGTGTTCGCCTTTATTTGCCCAAATTTAAGGCAAAATTTGAAATGGTTCTTAATGACTCTTTGAAAAAGGTGAATGTATAATTTTGAATAAGTCTTTCTTATTTAAAATATTTCTTCACATATTTTCCGATTTCAGCTTGGCTTGAAACAAATGTTCTCTCAGGCCAATTTGAGTAAATTGTTGACAGGTGTTGAACCTCTTCGAGTCTCTGATGTTGTCCATAAAGCCTTCATTGATGTCAATGAAGTGGGCACAACTGCCGATGGTGCAACATGTATGCAAACTAACTTTGTCTGTGTTTTTGGGTGAAAAAAATATTCAAATATTATATTTGTTTCAGCAATTGGAATTATGCCCCGTACCGCACCTTTGGATGTCCGAGCTGATCATCCATTCTACTATGTCATAGTGAATGAAGATTTTGTTCCACTCTTCCAGGGAACTTTTGTTGGAATATAAATAGTGTACAAAGTCGAATAAAAATGTGGAACTAAGAAAAAATTGAAAAAAGTAACAAAAAAAAAAAAAAAAAAAAGTGAAGGAAATAGAGTGACAATTTTATAAAACAAATAAAAGAGGGATGAATCGATTTTGTCCAACTTGGACAGACTTTATTCTAGTGGAGACATTATCATTTGAGTCAAAATTCAACCTAATTGCCAAAAGGTAGTACGCATATGGGGTAAGATAATTGTACCCTACAACACTATGTGTTGGGGGTATTATAAGTTTGATTGGGCCAAAAATTATATATATCGAAATATTTATTTCCCACATAGGAAAGTATAAATGGATCTTCCTATCTCGCCGAGCTGAGTCGATCTAGCTATGTATGTCCGTCCGTCGGGTAATATTTAGTGGGTGAAATAGACCATAACATTTGTGTTAAATAAAAGTCATATTTTCCATTGAAACGCGAATATTTTTAATCCCGACGAAATCACAAACAGACGAACATGTCAATGCTGACCGTTACGTCGATGCCGATAGTTAATATATCGGATATATATAGCGAAATATATACAATGTCTATATACAAAGGAAGGAGAGATTAGCTATAATGCTTATATCTCAAGAATGGCTGGACCGATTTTGACAAGTTTTGTCAATTCAGAATGCCCTCTTGACATAAAAGTATAAAATCTAAAAAAATCGCAGAAAAATATGCCAATTAAGATGTTAATATAGATTTTGTAGTATTTTGTGACATTTTTTTATTTTTTCATATTTTTTATCGCATGCGATTTTCTCAATTATACTTATAATATTGAAGTATATATTTTGTAATATTTTTTCACCTCACAACACAGGTTGGGGTTATTATATGCAGATTGCAATTATCGTCCAATCCTCACGAAAATTTTCATACTGGTAGGGTTAAGTTCAAAAGGGCTAGGCCTATAGGTTTTAAAGATGTCCGCGATATATTTGGAGGTTGAAATGTGCCAACAACTAAAAATGTTCCTGATTTTACAGCTGGGCACAAGTACACAAATAGAAACCAAACGACACGAAATCTCGCACGAAGTTAGAGTTTAGAACAGCGAGTAGAATGAATCACTATTTTGTGTGAAAAAATATCAGCATTATCCGAAATACACCAAAGGCGAACTTTTAGCTTTTTATGCTGATTTCGTTGACGAATATAGCCAAATATCGTAGACAAGCAAATCATATAGATGAGTCTAGATTTGGAGATACAGAGGGGCTTTTTTCTTTTGGAGATGATTGCAAAATATTTAGGGGTTTAATTGAACCAAAAACAGAAAAAAAATCCTGATCACACAATTGAAACGTCTGAGAAGAGAGTTAAGGACAGGGAAGGATTCTAGCATTGTGGATGGAAAATGGACCACAACAATTAACAGTATGACGGAGTGCTTAAATATTGGGCAAATGTCCCTGGTCAATGTCTCGTGACATAATTTCAAAATCGATCTGGATATAAGGGGGATCCTACTTTTTGAAGTGTTGTAGGGTATCACATGGTTGGCCCCCACGACTATAGCCTTTGCTTGTTTGTTTTTATTTTTTACATTTTTTTTTTTTTTTTTGTTAATTTTATTGAATGAAAGCAAATATGTCGGAAATAGCATCAAATTTTAAAATAAGTTTAGAATTTTTTTCAAATGGTGACCTTTGACACGAATTATGACTTTCAAACTGCCAATGAAACCGTCACACGCTGCCCGAATGTTGTTCTACTTTTTTTGGCCCATTCCTGGCGAAGCGCTTGCTTGGGGTGATCGACACTTTGGTATTTTTTAACCTTGCTTTCCAAAATACACCAGACACGATTGTCCAACGGATTGGTATCTGGAGATTTTGGTGGCCATTGTGCGCTGGAAATGAAGAGAGGAACCCCATTTTGTAACTATTTTTAGTTGACGCGTGCTGAGTGCGAGGGTGTTGAGTTCTGTTGGGATGCCCAAGGTCTGCGGCCAAAATGTTTTTGTGTCTAGGGCTTTAATACACCGTCCAGATTATTTTCGCAATAATATTCGATTATAGTCGAAAATGGTGCACCATCGGCTGTTATGGCGGCTCACATTTTTACCATGGCCGGCGCTTGAGTTCTTGTGGCCAACCGAAGGTGCACATTTTCAGCTGACCTCTTTGACAAGTAAACACGATAATTTTTTTTTTTGTTTGTTTACAAGCTGCTGGACAACGAATGTTTTATCATCGGAGAAAACCAAATTCGGCAGTGCACCATTTTCGGCCAAGCGAAGCAACTCTTTAGCTCTTTTTAGTCTATTTTCTTTCTGTTTGGGGTGTAAGTTCTTGCACTTTTTGGAATGTCAATGGTTTTACCCCGAGCTCATTTTTCAATATTTGCCGAATGGATTATTGCGATTTTCGGCCACTGCGACACGGGTTTCGATCAAGTCGCTTGTTTACATTTCGAACCATTTCTACTGATGTTGCTGTTTTCTTCCGTCCACTTCCTTGACATCAGGCTACGCTCCAGTATCACGGTAACAAGCGATGGTACGAGACACAAAAGATTTGTTCACATTTTAATGCTGGAGTCCTCTAACGATAGTCACTTCTTGTTTTCCAGCCAAATATAAATAAATCACACTATCACGCTTGAATTCCATCACGAATAACTTTTTTATGGAAAATTGTCATCAAAATGCTTTTGTACGCTTGTAAACAATATAATGAACTGTCACTGGAATGATTTTAACAGCTATCGGACGAGTCGTAAAAGGCAAATAGGACGAAGATATATATGGGAGCTATATCTAAATATTGACCTAAATCTCCAAATTCAAAATGGTCCGTTCGTGAAGGTAGGAATGTGTGACCGAATCCGGTTTAAAAATAAATTTGTCAATTTATATTGGATTTAGTTAGGTTTGGAGACAGCATCCCTGAAAGAGAATCGTCTATATAGGTCCATATAACGGTAACCCCCGATATTCGATATTTTAATGATTTTAGACACATTTCCCAATGGAATTGTCTGATAGTTCACACAAGGAGTACGTTGTGGGTATTTTATCCCTTGGAAGAGAATTATCTATATAGGTCCAGAATATTGTATAGCCCCCATATAATGGTACCCCCGATATTCGGAATTTTGATGATTTTAGCCCCTTTTTTAACGGAATTGTCTGAAATTCTACATAAGAAGTTTTTTGTGAGTACTTTACTCCATGAAAGAGAGTTTTCTATATCTCCCATATAACGGTACCCTCCGATATTCGGTTTTTTTGATGATTTCAGCCACAGTTTTCAATGGAATTGTCTGAAATTCCAAACAAGGGGTTCTTTGTGAGCACTTTACCCCCGGACAGTGAGTTCTCTATATAGGTTAACGCTATCGTATAGACCTCATATCACAATACCCCTCGATATTCGGGATTTTGATGATTTTAGTCACATTTACCAATGGAATTATCTGAAAATCCACAAAAGGAATTCCTTGTGAGTACTTTACCCCCAGACATAGATTTGTCTATATAGGTCCACAATATCGTTTATCTCCCCATATATCGGCACCTTCTAATACTAAGTATTTTAAAGATTTTAACAGAATTTTCAACGGATTTTATTTTTTTGAAAAATTTCTATTTCGTTCCATATGGTGGAGGGTGTTCAAAGTTCGGCCCGGCCGAACTTACTGCTTTTTTACTTGCTAAATCTCTCTTCGGTACAAACTTGGCTAACACAATTTTATTTTTTTAGAGTTGCAATAATATTTCCTTAATCTTAGTCTGCTCACTTGGGCGATAATCTACAGAACAACATTTCTACAACAGTTTAGTTGATATAACGACTGTAAAGGGGGAGCTTCGAAAGAATATAGGGTAATTGTTGAAGAAGTGGATATTTTCAATTGCTAAGTGTTGTTTTCAATCATATCTCGTTTCGTTTTGGATATCCCATTTGCTAGGAATTTTACAACATCCTTTTATAAAATTAGTATTTTATGCAGATATTCCATATTGCTTCTAATCGAATAAATATATCCAAGTTTCATAAAAATATATAAATATCGTTTATTAATTTTTTGAACAAATTTAAAAACTATCGATTTTTTTCGCTATTTATCGGTTATAGAAATTGTATACAATTCTAAAGATTGTACTTTCTAGTGACCATGATGACCATAATGGTCAGCTACGCCATTATCATTGTTGGCTTGACCAATTTTATGGACGGTAGCCTCGAAGCCAGTCTTCTTATCAGAGGTGTATTGTACAATACGAGTTGTTCCATCAGATTCTTTCAGGGAATAGCTTCCTGCAAATAAAAATCCGACATTAAGTAAATCATACTCCCAAATAGATTTTCAAATGCTACCTTGTACTTTATCGCCATCTCGGGATTCCCATTGTTCCTTAATGTCACCGGTTTTCGAGTCCTCAACACCATAGCCGAATTCATATTGAGGATGGCTGTAATAGTCTGCCGAGTGATCACCATCACCATGTCCAGAATGGCCGCCAGTTTTACCGTAATCTTCGACTCCATGGCCATATCCTCCATCATATTTTGCCTCGTAATCTCCGTTATCATTGTGTTGGGTTACAACAGCATAACTACTGGCCTGTCCATGACCAATACCGCCCTCCTTATGAGGAAGAGGTCCAGCCAAAGTCAGGGCAATGCAAGTGGCCAATATGGCAAATAGGGTCATTGAAGAAGCCATGATGTAGGTTTTTAAATGGTTTGTTAAGTAAACTTAAATGTTCGGTGGATAACTGATACCGAATTAAGATTTAGTTGTTTATTTTATACTTTAACGAAATAAGTATTTAACGTGGGGCAGTTACGACTTTCTAATTACATTTTTGTAGAGGGTTAAATATTTTGCCACCACGGTCACGGTCACGGTTTGTATTCGAATAAAAAAGCCCATGATTGGGAAAAAGAAAACGCTAACAATAGAAAAAACTAGTAAGCAAAGGCTATAGACGTGCGGGGCCGACCATGTGATATCCTACAACACTACAATTGGTTCGAAGTCCCCTTATGTCCAAGTCCATTTTGGAAGATTTCGTATTTGAAACAATATTAAAAATAATGCCCCTGTCCTTAACTCGCTTCTGATGCAAAATTCCGTGTCGATTAGTTTTCAACTGTGGTCTATAGAGCGACGACAAAAATAGAAAATTTTTATTTTTTTAGTCCATTTGAACCCCTTTAATTCAGACCCTAACTCTACCGCCATACAAAATTTCTCGATGATCGGGCGATAATTGCGACATGTATATAATACCCTCAAAACGTAATGTTGCGGAGTGTAAAATTTTTAAAAATTTTCAATTCAAAATTGAAAGTCAAATTATGACAAAAATTGAAAAAATTGGAACAAAAGATAATAACTTTTTTCTTGCTATATTTCTCCGCGAATTTATCCTTTTCTGGAAAATTCCATTCCGAATTGATGGGAATTGTGAAAATCGGCCCAGCGGTTCTGTCTTATAAGCGAACCCCATGTAAATTTCCGCGTCGGTTGGTTCATAATTGTGGCTTATAGAGCAACTGCAAAATCATGACATTTTCCTGTTTTTGGTCCATTTCAACCGCTAAATAATGCGCGATTATCTCCAAAAACAATAGGGTTCTATTCTGACCATAACCCCACTTCCATTTTAAATTTCGTGAGGATCGGGCCATAATTGCGACCTGTAGCTTGATTACAAATTAACATGGACAGACGGACAGACGGACGAAGGAACATACATAGCTAGATCGACTCACCTCGGCGAGCTAGGAAGATCCATATATAATTTCCTATGTGGGAAACCAATATTTCGAGGTGTTACATAATTTTTGGCCCAATCAAACTTATAATACCCCCAACACATAGTGTTGTAGGGTATAAAAACATTATTTTAACACTCGAACCCTTTTTTAAGTATTGATCTTTATCACTTTTAACCTCATTTAACACTGTCAAAATAAGCCTCATTTTAAGTTGATCTAGTCATATCCATTTTTCCATCAGCCCCTGGAATACTGAGAACAAACATGTTTGTCATGACCATGGTTGAAATATATTTAAACCCCAATGAGGAATGCAAATTAGAAAGTCGTAACTACCACTGTAAATATTTAGTTAGACTATAAAATGAGCAGCTAAATCTCAATTCTGTATCAGTTGCGAATTGAACTTTTAACTTTACTTTACAAACCTTTTTAAAATCTACACAATGGCTTCTCCAATGATCGTATTTGCCACTTTGGCTATTTGCATTGCCCTAACTATGGCTGGACCTCTTCCTCATAAGCAGGGCGGTGCTGGTCATGGACAGGCCAGCAGTTATGCTGTTGTAACACAACACAATGATAACGGAGGATACGGATCTGAATATGATGGCGAATATAGCCATGGAGTCGAAGATTACGGTAAAACTGACGGCCATTCTGGCAATGGTGATGGTGACCGCTCGGCAGACTACTACAGCCATCCTCAATATGAATTCGCCTATGGTGTTGAGGACTCGAAAACCGGTGACATTAAGGAACAATGGGAATCCCGAGATGGCGATAAAGTACAAGGTAGCATTTGAAAATCTATTTGGGTGTATGATTTACTTAATGTCGGATTTTTATTTGCAGGAAGCTATTCCCTTAAAGAATCCGATGGAACAACTCGTATTGTACAATACACCTCTGATAAGAAGACTGGCTTCGAGGCCACCGTCCATAAAATTGGTCAAGCCAACAATGATAATGGTGGAGCTGACCATTATGTCCATGATGGTTACTAGATGATAACAGCCCTAATGTGCTATCATCAATCTATGAAGAAGACATAAATAATTGTAAATTTCCCCCAAAATATTAATAAACAACATCTATATATGTAGAACAGGTGGTTTCATATGAATGACAAAAATGTGAAAATAACTATTTTCACACAAAAAAGTATAGAAGCAGCTATGTTCCGGGCCGGACCGAACCCTTAGTACCCTCCACCATTTGGAAGGAACTTGAAAAATTAAAAAAAAATCGAAAACGACCACTTTAATAAAAACCTTTATGTTGGGAATAGACCCAACCCCATAGACGATGATATCGATATGGACCTTATCGATATCGATAATTAAAACTATCGATGAGGTCACATCGTTAAGGATTTTTGGTTGGCACTCTTCTTCTTGAAGTTTAGAAATGTGGATCGCCAGATCAAAATTGTGAATTTTTTATAAATAAAAAAATTGACCGACTGAGTCATTTTTAACTTTGAAATAATACTTATTAAAGTGCTTTTTCTTTTGTGCAGACAACAAACGTAAGTATCGCCAGAATACTTTTGTGTTTGTTTGTAGTTTGTTAAATAATATTGTTGTTCGTCTTTGTGCAACAATAAATTCCGGCTTAAAATCTACTCAGTAGAATTTGAACCACAACAAGTCTATACGACGGTATTGGAAATTGTACACTTTATATGGGACTATACCAAGACGTTGACCTGCATACGAATTTTTTTGCCATAGGCTGTAGTACCCATTACGAACTTCAAATACGAAATTTCAAATAATTCCGGTAAATAACGCCGCTAAAATCATGAAAATACCGAAAATATAGGAGGTACCGTTATATGGGGGCTATACGAAGACGTGGACCTGCATACAAAAACTTTTTTCGTAGGCTGTAGTACCCACTATGAACTACAGATGCTAAATTTTAAACGATTCCGATGAATAATATTGCTGAAATCATCCAAATACTGAATATCGGGAGGTACCCTTATATGGGGGCTATACGAAAATGTGGACCGACATTACTCATTTACGAACTTAACTTGCCAACTCGAATATTAGGCATGTATGCAAAATTTAAGCCTTCTATCTCAATTCGATCGAAAGTTAGCTGGATTACAACAGACGGACAGACGAATAGGCGGACCGTGCTAGATTGTCTTACAATTTTACGCTGATCCGGAATATATATATATATATATATATATTTTGTGGGGTCTATTATGAATATTTCGAGGAGTTACAAACGAAAAAACAAAGTTATATGGTTACGAACACTTATTTAAAAAATAAACTTCTTGTCAGCTTAAGGTCAGTCTCCACATCGTGTTAGAGTTTTATAATTTTTTGGCACTTCAGGTTATTGTCCTATCCCAAACTAAAATGTTAGATTTTAGCTAAATCGATTGAAAACATACAGTAAAACCCCTTGAAAGGAGTAAAATCGAGGGTAGAATTATATAGGAGATATATCAAATTGTCGACCCACATTAACATTACTTTGCTAGGATATTCAGAACAGCAGATGTTAAATTTCTGCTCATTTCTATTAAAAATGTATCTAAAAGCATCAACATTTCACTAAAACGGAGGGTTACGTTATATGGCTACTGTGCCTAAACGTGGACCAATCTTCACAATTTTATGGTTACATTATTTTTTACTCATTATGAAGCCATTCTGTATAATGTAGCCAAAAATTAGAACTTCAGGCTGTAGGTTGCGTTTTTTCCCGATATTCCCAAGTGTTCCCTTTTGTACCCTCAGCCATATGGCTACAGAGGATACATACCATTTGGTACGGGCAATATGTGCCTCATCGAAATAACGGCTTTAGACCCTACGTCTCTTTGGACAAAATTCGTTTCAGGACAATTGTACGGGTGTTCGTCCATCCATCTATCTGTCTCACGATAACTCTCGAAGAGAGTATCCGATTTGGTCCACCACTTCTGTTACCTCTCCCACAAAAGGTCAAAATTTTCAAAGGAAATAATTTACCCCAGGAAAAGAGAAAGAATAATTCGATTGTATGTAAACTTTACAAATCCTAATATATTTGTCCTTGCAATGACAATCTGATATTGTCATATGATAAAGAACCTCCTCTAAAAGGGTCATTATTTTAAATAATTATAACTCTTATAAAATGTGAAATAAACATCCGATTCTTTTTAATTTCACACATCCCAATATTTTCACACATATAATATATCGGTCTAATCTTTCAGGTGCCATCTTCACAAAAGTGAGGACCCACAAAGAGTCACATTATACCCCCCATTCATAGTATGAAGGGTATATTATGTTTGTCATTCCATTTGTAACTCATCGAAATAATAATTCTTGCCCACTCCGTCCTTCCGTCTCTCCGCTTGTTGTAATCACGGTACAGTCAAAACGAATTAAGATAGAAAGATACAATTTTGCACAGATCTGACTATTGTCTGCAGGCAGGTCAAGTTCGAAGATGGGTTATATCGGTCCACGATATCTTATAGCCCCTATATAACAGTACCCCATTTTCGGTATTTTGATGATTTTATCAACATTTTTCAATTAAATTATCTGAAATTCTATACAAGGAGTTCTTTGTAAGCACTTTAAGCCCTGAAAGATAATTGTCTATACAGGTCCACAATATCGTATAGCCCCCTTGTAACGGTACCACCCGATATTCGGTATTTTGATGATTTTAGCCACATTTTTCAATGGAATGAGCTGAAATTCTACACAAGGAGTTCTTTGTGAGTACTTTATACTCTGTAAGGGAATTGCCTATATGGGTCCACGATATCGTATATCCCCCGTATAACAGTACCTCCTGATACTCGGTATTTTGATGATTTGAGTCAAAATTTTCAATGGATTTGTCTGAAATTCAACACAAGGATTTTTCTGTGAGCATTTTACCCCCTGAAAAAGAATTGTCTATATAGACCCACAATATCGTATATTCCCCATATAACGGCACCTTCCGATATTCAGTATTTTGATGATTTTAACTACATTTTTCAATGGAATTGTCTAAAAATTCTACGCCAGGAGTTGCTTCTGAGTACTTCACATCCTGGAAGAGAATTGTGTATAACGGTCCACGATATCGTATATCCCCCATTTAACGGTATCCCCCGATATTCGGTATTTTGATGATTTTAGTCACATTTTTCAATGGAATTGTCTAAAAATCCACACAAGGAGTTCCTTATGAGTACTTTATCCCCTGGAAGGGAATTATTTATATAGGTCCACGATATCGTTTAGTACCCATATAACGGTACCCCCGATATTCAGTATTGTGATGCTTTTAGCCACATTTTTCGAAAGAATTGTCTAAAATTCTACACAAGGATTTATCTGTGAGCACTTCACGCCCTGAAAGAGAATTTTCTATATAGGTCCACGATATTGTGTATTCCCCATATAACGGCACCTTCCTATATACAGTATTTTTGATGATTTTAGCCACACATTTCAATGACATAGTCTAAAAATGCACACAAGGAGTTCCTTTATTTCATTATAAGTTGAAGCCAGATTTTACAGTAACTAGTTTCAATGGGATTAATGGCAGGGTTCCCTTTTTTAATTGTTTTATTAATTTAAATTTACATTAATTTACATTTTATTATTATTATATTCAATAATATTCATTATTTTCATTACCTAGTATTTGTATAAGGTTAGATTGCATTTATAGGCGATTGCATTTCTTTCCGATTCCTTAAGTCTGAAGTATTCCCCCATTGACTTAACTTCATAATACTCTCAATTACAGAGAGCAATGTTTTTCAAAACGTGAACGAATTTAAAGTGGGATTTTTCAAAAAATACCGATAGCCGCATGACCTAAATGCCCCCTAAATAAAAAAACAAATAACACATAGCCAATCACTTAAGAATCGTAAACGAATTTTATGTCAAACATCTGAACTGATAACCGAACTATGAGTCCAATGATATAAATCAACGAATTCAGAGCATTTTTCAAATTTTCGAATAACAAGTGTCCAGTGTCGAATAATGGAACGTATAGGTAAGACGATATTTTGTGACAAAATTTTAGAACAATAAAGGAGGAAAGAAAAAATTGTTGTTGAAATTTAACAATACTTCAGAATTCCCATAGAGTTACCAATTTTGCTAATTAAGAGCAAAAAAAAAAACAAAATTGTATCACATAATTTATTCAGCCATTTTGGTGCCAGAAATGATAATGAATCACCCAAAATTTCAATACCAACTTATTATACCCCACAATTATAAGTTTGATTCGACCAACGCGAAACATTTTTCCCAGAGATAGGAAAATATATTTGGATTTTTCTATCTCGATAAGCTGAGTCGTTCTGGTAGTATGTCCGCCCGTCTGACCGTCTGTACATATAAAATTGAAACCAGGCTACAGCTCGCAATTATGATGCGATACTTACGAAATTTGGCATGGAAGTGGGGTTAAGGTCAGAATAGAAGTCTATTGTGTTGGAAGATTACTTTGGGTTTCAAATGGACCAAAAACCAAAAACCAAAAACTTGTTTAGATTTTCCATTCGCCCTACAGTTCTCAACTAAGTACCAATATACATGGAATTGTTTATTAGGTCAGAGTTTATGATACGCTGAGGCCTAGGTCATTTTGGATGGTCATTGGATAATATTTCGGTGGTGAGTAGACCAAAATTTTGAGTGAAAAAGTACCGAAATTACAAAATACATGAATGTAAAATTACTGTTCTTTTAAGATCGTTTGTGTTTGGAATAAACTTGTTTCAGATCTATGATGATGATTATTCGAAAAGAGGAGCAATTCGGTTCAACGATTGATTTTATTAGGTAACAGATATGTGGATTTTTCTCAAGGGGAATCATCAATCTAGTCAAAAGGGTTTCAGATCTGCAGAAACTTTACCGGAAATTGTGGTGTTGTAGGATATCAACTGGTCGGCCCGCCCGTCTAAAGCCTCTTTTTATTTGTTTTTAATTTCAGGATATTTAGGAATACTTTTTAGCATTTTCTTGGCATGTCTACAGGGGACAACAGCAACTCCTCCAGATACACAGAACTTTCATTCCAGCTTGTCGAACTTTAGCAGAAATATTTTCACGGAAATATTTCAAACTAACAGCGAGGACAATATTATATTTTCACCATTTTCTATTCAGACATGTTTGGCCATGGTACGTATGGGGGCGGATGGTGCCACTGCGGCCGAAATGGATTATGGTCTCACTTTTACGAGCCAATCAGAGGAAAATATTAGCGCGAATTATCAGGAACTCTTAACAAAATTTGAGGATGGAAAAATCTTGAAAATTGCCAACAAAATTTATGTGGCCAATAAATATAGTCTGAAAAATACTTACCATGAAATACTGGGTGAAAAATTCTTTTCCTCTGTGGAAAATGTGGACTTCACTCAAAGTGAAAAAACTGCCGAATTGGTGAATTCTTGGATTGAATCCAAAACCGATAATGCCATACACCACATTATCAGCCCTGACACTCTAACCAACGATACCCGCCTAATGCTTGTCAGTGCCATCTATTTCAAGGGTAATTGGCAAAAACCTTTCGATACGAAGTACACCCGCGAAGCCGATTTCTATATGGCTAATAATAAAACCATGAAGGTGGAAATGATGTTCAGAGCAGGAATGATGTCATGTGATGTTATTCGCGAATTGGATGCAAAGGTCATTCGCCTGCCATATAAAGATTCCGATCTATACATGATGATTATTTTGCCCAACTCTCGAAATGGTTTGAAAGAATTGATGGAGAAATTAAAAACATTTAGCTTGTCATCCCTGACCCTAGAAAGGCTAGGATATTTTGGGACTTTCCTTTATTTGCCGAAATTCAAGGTCGAATTTGAGATTCTCTTAAATGAACCATTGAAAAAGGTAAGTGACATAATCTCATTTAGGGACGTGCACAGAAATGCACTGCGAAACAATTTTGCATGTCCAACTAGTTAAAACTTATATTACCATATTAGATGTATAAAAAATATCAGAAAAATGGTCATTTCGGGGGACCGATGTCCTATTCAATTTTATTTTTATTAAATATTTCATTTCTTCTCTCTCCCATTGCAGCTGGGCATGCAGCACATGTTCACTGATGCAAATTTGAGTAAAATGCTAACAGCTAGTGAACCTCCTCAGGTCACAAGTGTCATCCACAAGGCCTTCATTGATGTCAATGAAGTGGGTACCGCCGCCTCTGGTGCCGCAGGTTTGAAATGAGTCTCCATATAAATGAGTGAAATATTATAACATTTATTCTTTTTTTCATTGTAGGAATTCCAGTTATGACTAAAACCAAACCCTTCGATTTCCGAGCTGACCATCCATTTTACTATGTCATAATGAATGGCGATTCGATTCCCCTCTTTCAAGGAACCTTTGTAGGAATATAATCAATTAAAGAATGCATCAATTTCAAACACACATTGTATAATTTCAACTTAAAGGTAGGGTTGTAGAGTTTTTAAATATTACAAAAGTGGTGCATACCATTAAAAAATACCTACATATTTGACTGAAAGTTGTTAAGAAAATAATTTTAATTGAAAATTGAAGATTTTTTTGTCCAGCAACAACTTAAATAATATTCGATTTTTTTGGCAAAATGCTTAAAATATTTTAATAAAATACTTGAGTTTTATCCATGAAGTCCTTGAAAAGCTATATAAAATCCAGAATATATTGCCAGGAAGTTTGCAAGTTTTAGCCATAAAATCCTTAAAAACAAAAATATATGATATATAAAATATATATAAAAGGCTTTAATTTAAAAGGCTCTCGTAATGTACCTAAGAGTCCCAAATTTGCAAAAAATTGAAAAGAGATTAAAAATCCAGGAGGAAGGAATTTCTTGGAAAAATATTGTTAAAAAATACACAAGATTTTGAAAAAAATATTTTTAACAAAAAAATTATATTAAACCAGTAAAGGCAGTCTTAAAGACGGGCGGGGCCGGCTTTATGATACCCTACACCACTTTGCTAATTTAGTAGAGCTGCGCATACCAATTAATTTTTTTTTATGGGAGAATTCAATCATACAAGCTATGATTATAATTATAATTTAAAGTTCAAAGGACTAAATATGCCGAAGCATTTGTATCTTTTAAATTCGGACTTGTATTGTCCATTTGGTGCACAATTAATTTGAAATCGGATAAAGATATATATGGGAGCTATATCCAAATCGGAACCGATCTCGATAAAATTTGGCAAAGATATTTCTCAGCTGTATTTGATATATTTCCCTGAATATCGTTGTTACGGAGTGCATATTACGGCTGTGGGTAACAAATATAACAAATCGGATGAATAATATATATGGAAGCTATAGCTATATCTGAACCGATCTCCACCAAATTTGACATACTAGCTTCTAGACTCAATTCGGTCGTAAGTGCCAAATTCCGTAACATTTGGACAAATATTAGACGTTTGGTGCACAAAGGTAAATCGGACGAAGTTATATATGGGAGATATATCCAAATCTGAACCGATCTCGATAAAATTTAGCAAATGTATTTCTGAGCTGTATTTGATATATTTCCCTGAATATCGTTGTTACGGGGTGCATATTACAGTTGTGGGTAACAAATATAACAAATCGGATGAATAATATATATGGAAGCTATAGCTATATCTGAACCGATCTTCACCAAATTTGACATACTAGCTTCTAGACTCAATTCGGTCGTAAGTGCCAAATTCCGTAACATTTGGACAAAAATTTGACGTTTGGTGCACAATCGGGTAAATCGGGCGAAGTTATATATGGGAGCCAAATCCAAATCTGAACCGATCTCGATAAAATTTAGCAAATGTATTTCTCAGCTGTATTTGGTATATTTCCCCAAATATTGTTGTTACAGAGTGCATATAACGGCTGCGGAGAACAAACATAACAAATCGGATGAACAATATATATGGGAGCTATAGCTATATCTGAACCGATTTCGATAAAATTTGGCATACTTATTATGAGGTTTAATCCGATCGTACGTGCAAAATTCCATACAATTCGGGCTGATATTACACGTTTGGTGCACAATAAAAGGCAAATTGGACGAAGATATATATGGGAGCTATATCTAAATTTTGACCGATTATCTCCAATTTCAATAGGGTTCGTCCTTGGGTTAAACAAATGATCTTTGCAAAATTTCATCTGGATCGGGCAATAAATGCGACCTGTACTTTGTTTACAAAAATACATGGACAGACGGACAGACGGACGGACATGCATAAATCGACTCAGAATGTGATTCTATGCAGATCATCAAAAGGAACTATGGGTCTATCTCATTTCCTTTTGCCTGTTACAAACAAATGCACAAAGACATAATACCCTGACCACCTTGTGGTGTAGGGTATAAAAATCCACACAAGGAGTTCATTGTGAGTACTTTGCACGCAGACATAGATTTGTCTTTATAGGTCCACAATATCGTATATCCCCACATATCGGCACCTTCTTATATTAGATATTTTAAAGATTTTAAAAGAATATTTAATGGATTTTATTTTTTTTGAAAATTTTCAAATTCGTTCCAAATGGTGGAGGGTATTCAAAGTTCGGCCCGGCCGAACTTACTGCTTTTTTACTTGTTTAAGTTATTGTGTAGCTCTGTCCTAAAGCTCTTTAAATTATAAGGCGAATCTTTTAGTTATTTAAGGTATGCTTTTATTCAAATTCTTGCAAATATATTTTTTATTCATTTTTTTTTGTTTGGTTTTTTGGCCCTGTTACTTTTTTTCAACGTGTCTTTGAATTTTGTAGCTCCCAACCATTATTGCCATTCATCATTAATCAATGGTAATGTCCCTTGCCAGCAGCATTTGCTCCACCAATCTTATGAACTGTGGCCTCAAAGCCGCTCTTCTTATCAGAGGTGTAGGTGACAAGGCGAGTTGTGCCATCTGATTCCTTGAGAGAATAGCTTCCTAAAATTTTGAAAAAAATATATAAATCATGATATTGGTAGCGATTAGAAAATATTGCTAAGATGTCAGTTTCATTTTGAAAAAATTTGCTCACTTTAATAGAGAGTAACATGAATTGAAGCCAATGGGGGAATACTCCAGCCATCAAATATATACATACAATATTTAATACAATAACAAAAGCAAATATTACTTAAACATACCCTTAACATTATCGCCATCTCTGGATTCCTGATGCTCCTTCACATCGCCAGTTTTTGAATCCTCTACACCGTATGCAAAGTCGTATCTAGGATGGGAGTTATAGTCATCACCATGGCCATGATCATGACCTCCATAGTGATCGTTTTTAGCACCGCCATATCCTTTCTGTCCACCATGCTGACCGCCAGCTGCATCTTCGTGTTTGGTTACAACTGCATAACTGGTAGTCTGGCCACTACCTCCTTTGCCAGAGCCAGATCCGTTGGAATGTTGTTTGTGCGGCAGAGGTCCTGCAATGCCCAGGGTGACGCAAATAGCCAAAATTGCAAATACAGTTATTGTGAAACGCATTGTGTGATTTGCTGTATGAATAGCTGTAAAGGGTTCGAAGGTCAATGGGTAACTGATGATGGTTTGAAAATTCGTTGGTGAATTTATATTCTCTTCGATATGTAGTTTGGCAATGTTAATTGCAAAATACATTATTCCGAAATTTAAGTGGGTAATTTTTTTCTAATAATTAAATACGGAGGAAACAAGGTCACTTTCAAATTCCTGTTGAACTGTTAGTTATTTTAGTTTTGGTATTTTACGCTAATTCAAATTTTGAAAAATAATCTATGTATATTACTTAAACAAAGAAATATAATTTGAGTTACCAATTGTAAAAAGAAACCCAGTAAGGAAAGGTCAGAAGTCGGACAGGGCCGACTATATGACGACCCTACACCACTATGCAATTTAATATAGCTCTCGTAAAAAAAATGTTTATATAGGGAATTTATGTGAAGTAGTTCATACCAACAGTGAACCAAATACAATTGCTGTATAGCGCTTGACATGACTTCGATAAGGATTAGATAATCCGAACCGAGTTTTACCAAATGGTAAAATTGGGTTGAGTATGAAAAAATCTATTCAATTTGGGCTGATATTACATATATTGTGAGTAAAAACCGTAAAATCGGAGGTATATAAAAATCTGAAATGTTCTCGAAGAAAATTAATTGGGCAGATGTATTTTGAAGCTGTATCTGATGTCCGGAATCAAATATCATTGTTGTAGATTGCATATTACGCATGTGAGAGACTTAAAATCCCAAATCGGATGAAATAAATACAGGGTGAGATGAAAAAACTGCAACCAACTTCAGACTACTGTCATTTCTAAGCCACTCGTCCGACAGCTGTTAAAATTATTCCAGTGACAGCTCAATGTATTGTTTACAATCGTACAAAAGCATTTTGGTGAGAATTTCCCAGAAAAAAATATTCGTGATGGAATTCAAGCGTGATAGTGTTATTTCGTTATATTTGGCTTGAAAACCACAATTGGCTATTTTTAGAGCACTCCAGCATTTAAATGTGAACAAATCTTTGGTGTCCCGTGCCATCGCTCGTTACCGTGATACCGGTAGCGTAGCCCAATGTCAAGGAAGTGGAGGGAAGAAACCAGCAACATCAGCAGAAATGGTTCGAAAAGTAATGAAGCGACTTGATTGAAACCCGCGTCGCAGTGGCCGAATGGCTCGTGAGCTGAACATATCGCAATATTCCATGCAATAAATATTGAAAAATGAGCTCGGGGTAAAGCCATTGAAATTCCAATAGGCTCAATAGAGCTAAGGAGTTGCTTCGCTTGACCGAAAGTGGTGAACTGCCGTATTTGGTTTTCTCCGATGAGAAAACATTCGTTGACCAGCAGTTTGTAAACAAACAAAATGATCGTGTTTACTTGCCAAAGAGGTCAGCTGAAAATGTCTATCTTCGATTGGCTACCAGAACTCAAGCTCCGGCCATGGTGATGGAAATTCCAACAGGACTCAGCACCATCGCACACAGCACGCGCCACCCAAGAATGATTACAAAATGACGTTCCTCGCTTCACATCCAGCGCTTTATGACACCAAAATCTCCGGATACCAATCCGTTGGATTATTGTGTCTGGAGTATTTTGGAAAGCATGGTTGGCACTAAACAATACCAAATTGTCGATCACATCAAGCAGGCGCTTCGTCGGGAATGAGCCAAAATACCGCAGAACATCATTCGGGCAGAGTGTGACAGTCTCAACGGCCGTTCGATGACCATAATTCGTGCCAACCTTTATGTACTTGCTTCTAGATTTCATTCGGTCGGATATGCTAAAATTCAGTTAATTTGAACTGATATTGGCCATTTTGTGCACAGTTAACCCGAATAAAAACAAGTTAAAAAGCAGTAAGTTCGGCCGGTCCGAACTTTGAATACCCTCCACCATTTTGAACGAATTTGGAAATTGTCAAAAAATATAATCTGTTAAAAATTCTGTTAAACTCTTAAAAATATTGGGGTCTACATGGGCATTGTTTGTCATGAGCCTATATCATATTCAAATTCGAAACTTAAAATAAATGATGAATAATGTAGCTAAAATCATTAAAATACCGTTTATAGGGAGGTACCGTTATATTGGAGCTATACGAAGACCTGGACCAGCTTAGACAATTTTCTGTCATAGGCTGTAGCATCCATTACGAAGTTCAAATACGACATCTCAAACAATTTCGGTGGGTATTGTACTTAAACTCGTCAAAATACAGAATTTAGGGAGGTACTGATATATGGGGCCTAAACGAAGACTTGGACCTGCATAGACAATTTTCTTTCACAGAATGTAAATCCCATTACAAATTCTAAAAACGTAATTTGAAACAATTCCGGTGAACAATGTCGCTAAAATCATCAAAATACCGAATATCGGGAGGTACCGTTATATGGAGGCTATATGAAGACGTGACCTGAATAGACAATTTTCTGTCATAGGCTGTAGCATCCATCACGAACTTCAAATACCAAATTTGAAACAATTCCGGTGAATAATGTCGCTAAAATCATAAAAATACCGAATATGGGGAGCTAACGTTATATAGGGGATATACGAAGAAGTGGATCTGCACAGTAAATTTTCTGTCTTAGGCTGTAATATATCTTTGGAACTTCAAATATTAAATTTGAAACAATTCCGGTGAATAATGTCGCTAAAATCATCAAAATACCGAATATCGGGAGGTACCGTTATATGGGGGCTGTATGAAGACGTGGACCTGCACAGACAATTTTCTGTATTAGGCTGTAGTATCCATTTCGAACTTCAAATACCAAATTTGAAACAATTCCGGTGAATAATGTCGCTAACATCATCAAAATACCGAATATGGGGAGGTACCGTTATATGGGGGCTATACGAAGACGTGGACCTACATGGCCCATTTACGAACTTAACCTGCCTACTGAAAAAATAAATATGTGTGCAAAATTTTAGCCTTCTATGTCTATTCGTTCGAAAGATTACAACAGACAGACGAATAGACAGACAGACAGACGGACATCGCTAAATCTACTTAGAATTTTACGCTGATCAAGAATATATATACTTTGTTGGGTCTGTCATGAGTATTTCGAGCAGTTACAAACGGAAAGACAAAGTTATTATACACTCCATAGTATGGTGGAGGGTATAAAAACAGTAAATATAAACCGATTATCATCAAATACAATATGGTTCGTCCTTGGGACAAACGGATATGGTTTGGAAAATTTCATCTCAATAATAATAAATGCGACCTGTATTTTGTTCACAAATATACGGACTGACATGCATAAATCGACTCAGAAAGTGATTCTTTGAAGATCCTCAAAAGTAACTATGGTTCTATCTCGCTTCCTTCTCCATGTTACAAACAAATGCACAGAGACATAATACCCTTACCACAATGTGGTGTATGGTATAATGAAACAATGATATAACACATTCACTCTTATTAAGGATCATTGTTTTTAAAACATATTTTTGCATTTTTAGATTATTAGAGTGCAATCCATAAGAATAGCTTTAATTTTAGCTACCCTTTTCTATTTGGCAGTTATGAGCTTTCTAATTTTATCACTGACCTTGAATATGTTGCCAATGACCTTGCATTGTTGCAATATATGTAAGCTAAGTGTACGATGTGTGTGTGTTAAAAATCGCAATTACCACAGTGAATAGTTGGAGTATAAAACAACCAACAAAATTACAAGCCAGTATCAGTTTCCTTTTGAACTTTGAAGTTAACTAAGCATCTTGAACCAGTTTGAAAAATCAGCATAATGGCTTCTCCGATGACCGTGTTTGCTTTTTTGGCCATTTGCATTGCCTTAACTGTGGCTGGACCTCTTCCTAATAAGCAGGGCGGTAGTGGTCATGGACAGGCCACTAGCTATGCTGTTGTAACCCAACACAATGATAAGGGAAGTGGTTCGGCAAAATCCGATGGCGGCTATAGCCATGGAGGCGATCATTACGGTAAATCTGATGGCCATTCTGGACATGGTGATGACCATTCGGCAGATTATTACAGCTATCCTAAATATGATTTCGCCTATGGCGTTGAGGACTCGAAAACCGGTGACATTAAGGAACAGCAAGAGTCCCGAGATGGCGATAAAGTGCAAGGTAGGATTAGATAACTGGTTTCTTAATTCTATATTAATTTGGAAATTTTATTTTTTGATTATAGGAAGCTATTCTCTCAAAGAATCCGATGGAACAACTCGTCTGGTGACATATACTTCCGATAAGAAGAGCGGTTTCGAGGCTACGGTCCATAAAATTGGTCAAGCCAATGCTGGAATTGAATACAAGTATGGTCACTAAACATTAAAAAATAATACTAAATATTGCCGGCTATTTTAAAGAAATGATAAATGATTGAAGATGAAGAAATGTAAATTATGTCAAACAAATAAATAAACTAAAAATATTCATTTATACGAAAATATATGTGTTACGGCATTCAAACAAACAATTGCAAAAAATTCTCAGTTGGTTATGACCGGACCAAAATTTTGGTAACCTACACCATTTGGAAAAACTTCAGTTGAAACCAGTAAGGAAAAGCCAAAAGTCGGCCGGGGCCGACTATATCATACCATAACTACTATGCGTACATGGTAGATCTCCCGTAAAAAAAAAAAAAACTATGACACAATTTGGGGACTATATCCAACTCTGAAAATATTCAAAAAAAAAAAAAAAAATAAATAAATAAAAAAATAAAACCCATTGAAAATTCTGTTAAAATCTTTAAAATACCTAATATCGGAAGGTGCCGATATATGGGGGGATATACGCTATTGTGGACCTATATAGACAAATCTATGTCTGGGGAAATGTGGCTAAAATCATCAAAACCCCGAATATAGGGGGTACCGTTATAGGGGGGATATACGATATCGTGGACCTATACAGACAACTCTCTTTCAGAGAGTAAAGTACTCACAAAGAACTCCTTGTGTGGATTATCAGACAATTCCGTTGAAAAATGTGGGTAAAATCATCAAAATACCGAATATAGGGGAGTACTGTTATATGGGGGATATACGATATTGTGGACCTATATAGACAATTCCGTTTCAGGGGTAAAGTGCTCACAAAGAACTCCGTGTGTGGATTTTCAGACAATACGATTGGAAAATGTGGCTAAAATCATCAAAATACCGAATATCGCGGGGTACCGTTAAATTGTGGCTATACGTAATCGTTAACCTATATAGAGAATTCTCTGTCGGGGGGTGAAATGCTCACAAAGAAGCCCTTGTGTACAAAGAATCCCTTGTGACCATTCCGTTGAAACATATGGCTAAAAACATCAAAATACCGAATATCGGGGGTACCGTTATATAAGGGCTACACGATATCGTGGACCTATATACATAATTCTCTGTCGAGGCATAACAATGTGGGTAAAATCATAAAAATAGCGAATATCGGGGGGTACCGTTATGTGGGGGATATACGATATTGTGGACCTATATAGATAATTCTCTGCCGCGGTATAAGGTACCCACAAGGAACTCCTTGTGTGGATTTTCAGACAATTCCGTTGGAAAATGTGGCTATAATCATCAAAATACCGAATATCGGTGGTATCGTTATATGGGGGCTGTACGATATCGTTTACCGATATACCCCATCTTCGAACTTGACCTGCCTGCAGACAAAAGAGAGATCTGTGCAAAATTTCAGCTTCCTATCTTAATTTTATACTGTAGCGTGATTACAACAGACGGACAGACGTCTTAGAATTTTACGCTGATCAAAAATTTATATACTTTGTTGGGTCTAAAATGATTACTTCGATGAGTTACAAACGGAATGACGAACTTAATATACCCTCCATACCTTTTTTGGTGGAGGGTATAAAAATGACAGAGGTATTTCTGGGCTGTATCTGATATATAGTACCAAAGATCAGTGCTGTGAAGTGCATATTGAGCATGAAAAATGTGGCTAAAATCGAGAAAAATATCGAATTCGTAAGGCACCATAATATGGGGAATATAAGAATATGTGAACCATATCCATTGCGAACTCCAAATTCTTAGTTTGAATTAATTCCTGTGGAAAATGTGGCCAAAATAAGAAAAATCCTGAATACTTGGAGGTTTACTTACATAGGGGTTATACGAAGATGTGGACGTACATAAGCAATTTCCTGTCATAAAAGGAAACACCAATCACGAACTTCAAATCATCTCAAATCAGCCGGTATCGTTATATGGGGGTTATACCAAAACATGGACATATAACCCATTTTGAAATATATCTAATATTATGAAGCTAGAGTGATTTTCTCAGACGGCTGGACACGGCTAAATCTACTTAGAATTTTATATTGATCCATATTTTACCTAAACGCCAGAAATTTATAAATACGTTAAAACATTTCAGGGTTAAGGTCAAGTCCCAAAATCTAACTCCATGTGAATTTTCGCGTCCATTGCTTCATAATTGTGGCCTATAGAGCAACTGCAAAATCAGGAAAAGTTTCTGTTTTTGGTCCATTTCAACCCCTAAATATCAAAAACAATAGGCCTAACCCCACCTCCATTTTCAATTTCGTGAGGATCGGTTCATAATTGTGACCTGTAGCTTGATTACAAATTAACATGGACAGACGAACAGACGGACATACATAGCTAGATCGACTCAGCTCGGCGAGCTAGGAAGACCCATATATACTTTCCTATGTGGGAAACCAATATTTCGAGGTGTTACATAATTTTTGGCCCAATCAAACTTATAATACCCACAACACATAGTGTTGTAGGGTATAAAAAGTCAAGCTCATACATTAACCATTTTTTTTTTTTTTTTTTCAAAATAAAAATTTATTCAATTTATTTAACTCGAAATTTTGATGTTCATCTTTTCACATTATGAACCAAAATTCCAACAATATATGTATCGTTTTTAATGACCATGCTTATAATCGGATCCGGCATTGGCTTGACCAATTTTATGAACCGTAGCCTCGAAACCGATATGCAGATTTTAGAAACTGGATGATTAGTAAAAACCAATGGTTAATGGGAAACTGATACTGGAATGTAATCTAGTTGTTTGTTTTATACTCTTACTGTTAAGGGTGGTAATTACATTGGGAAGCAATTGACAGTGCAACAGAGAAAGCCCATTAACAACACATTGAAGGTCAGTTATGCAATTAGAAAGTTTATAAGTACTAAGGAGAAAACTGTAGTTAAAATAAAAGCTATGTTAGTTCACCAGACTCTAATGAAAAACAACTAAAAAACAGTAGGTTTAGCCTTGAATACCATCCACCATTTGGAACGAATTTGAAAATTAAAAAATAAACAAGTAAAAAAGCAGTAAGTTCGGCCGGGCCGAACTTTGAATACCCTCCACCATTTGGAACGAATTAGAAAATTTTCAAAAAAATAAAATCCAATAAAAATTCTTTTAAAATCTTTAAAATATCTAATATAGGAAGGTGCCGATATATGGAGGGATATACGATATTGTGGACCTATAAAGACAAATCTATGTCTGCGTGTAAAGTACTCACAAGGAACTCCGTGTGTGGATTTTCAGACAATACGATTGGAAAATGTGGCTAAAATCATCAAAATACCGAATATCACGGGGTACCGTCATATGGGAGCTATACGTTATCGTTAGCCTATATAGAGAATTCTCTGTCGGTGGGTAAAGTGCTCACAAAGAACCCCTTGTGTACAAAGAACCCCTTGTGACCATTCCGTTGAAAAATATGGCTAAAAACATCAAAATACCGAATATCGGGGGTACCGTTATATAAGGGCTATACAGTATCGTGGATCTATATAGATAATTCTCTGCCGAGGTATAAAGTACCCACAAGGAACTCCTTGTGTGGATTTTCAGACAATTCCGTTGAAAAATGTGGGTAAAATCATCAAAATACCAAATATCGGGGGTACCGTTATATGGGGGCTATACGATATTGTGGACTTATATAGATAATTCTCTGCTGAGGTATAAAGTACCCACAAGGAACTCCTTGTGTGAATTTTCAGACAATTCCGTTGAAAAATGTGGATAAACTCATCAAAATACCGAATATCGGAGGTTACAGTTATATGGGGGATATACGATGTCGTGGACCTATATAGACACTTCATTTTGAGAAGGTAGAATGCCCACAAGGGACTCCTTTTGTGGATTTTCAGACAATTCCGTTGAAAAATGTAGGTAAAATCATCAAAATACCAAATATCGGGGGTACCGTTATATGGGGGCTATACGGTATTGTGGACTTATATAGATAATTCTCTGCCGAGGTATAAAGTACCCACAAGGAACTCCTTGTGTGGATTTTCAGACAATTCCGTTGAAAAATGTGGATAAAATCATCAAAATACCGAATATCGGGGGTAGCGATATAGGGGCCCTTTGATATTGTGGACCTATATAGATAATTCTCTGCCGAGGTATAAAGTACCCACAAGGAACTCCTTGTGTGGATTTTCAGACAATTCCGTTGAAAAATGTGGGTAAAATCATCAAAATACCGAATATCGGGGGGTACCGTTATATGGGGGCTATACGATATTGTGGACCTATATAGATAATTATCTGCCGAGGTATAAAGTACCCACAAGGAACTCCTTGTGTGGATTTTCAGACAATTCCGTTGAAAATGTGGGTAAAATCATCAAAATACCGAATATCGGGGGGTACCGTTATATGGGGGCTATACGATATTGTGGACCTATATAAATAATTCTCTGCCGAGGTATAAAGTACCCACAAGGAACTCCTTGTGTGGATTTTCAGACAATTCCGTTGAAAAATGTGGGTAAAATCATCAAAATACCGAATATCGGGGGTACCGTTACATAGGGGCTATACGATATCGTGAAACTATATGGACAATTCTCTGCCGAGGTATAAAGTACCCACAAGGAACTCCTTGTGTGGATTTTCAGACAATTCCGTTGAAAAATGTGGGTAATATCATCAAAATACCGAATATCGGGGGGTACCGTTATATGGGGGCTATACGATATCGTGGACCGAACTTGACCTGCCTGCAGACAAAAGAGAGATCTGTGCAAAATTTTAGCTTCCTATCTTAATTCGTTTAGACTGTAGCGTGATTACAACAGACGGACGGACAGGCCAAAATCGTCTTAGAATTTTACGCTGATCAAAAATATATATACTTTGTTGGGTCTAAAATGATTATTTCGATGAGTTACAAACGGAATGACGAACTTAATATACCCTCCATACCTTTTTTGGTGGAGGGTATAATAAATAAATAAGTACGTATATATAAAACAAGTTGAAAAACATTAAATTCGGCCGGACCGAACTTTTAATACACTTCACCATTGGGTAAAGAAAAATCTTCTTAAATATTAAATTTGAAACAATTTTGTGGGTAAAAGTGACAAGGATTATCAAAATACCGAATATGGCTGGGTATCGTAATATGTGCGCTATAGAAAAACGTGGACCTAAATATTTCATGTTCTGCCACCGGAGCTAGAAACCATTACGAATTACAAACACCAATATTTATACAAATCCGTGGAAAAATGTGGGAAAAATCATCAATATACCGAATATTGGGAGATACCGTTATAAAGGGGCTATACAAAAACGTGGACCTATACACACATTCTTTCGCCACTGGAACTAGAACCCGTTATGATCAACAAATTCCAATTTTTAGACAAATCCGTGGAAAAATGTGGCAAAAATCATCAAAATACCGAATATTGGGAGGCGGTTATACCAAAACATGGACAGATATATTTAATTTTCAATACCAACCATCCATGACACAATACAAATTGTACTGCAAAATTTTAAAGTTCTACGTCAAATAATGTGGGCTGTATTGTGATTACAACAGACAGACAGACGGACATACTTTATGGAGTCTATGACGAATATTTAGGGATGTTACAAACGGAATGACAAAGTTAATACGCCCACCTTTTCAAGGTGGATGGTACAATAAAATCCGTTAAAAATTCTGTTAGAATCTTAAAAATACCGAATTTAGCGAGTTACCGCTGTATTGGGTTATATACCAAGACTTTGACCTGCATCGTCATAGGCCATTGCAATATTCAAATTTGAAACTTGAAACAACAATGAATAATGTCGTAAAAACATCAAAATAACGAAGATATGAAGGAACCGTTATGTGTGGCCTATACGAAGACCCGGACCAACATCACAATTTTCTGTCACAGACTGTAGTACCTATTAGGGATATCTAATACGAAATTTGAAACAAAATGAGAATCATTAAAATACCGAATATAGGGTGGTATCATTATATGGGGGGTTATACGAAGACGTGGACCTATATAACCCATTTTCAATTCCAAAAGTCTTGCAGACCTAACACATATGCGAATAAAATTTTATCAACCTACTTCAATTCGTTCGGAAGCTAGAGTGATTTCCACAGACAAACAGACAGACAGAAAGAAATGGGTAAATCGACATAGAACTTTATGTTGATCAAGAATATATGTACTTGGTGGGATGACAAACTTAATATACCCTCCATACTAGGAGGGAATCTAAAAAAGTTATTTTATATTTTGTGAATATATTAAATTCTTCGTGACCAATAATAGGTATGCCTGTGTAACAAACAAGCTTAAATTTTCTCTATATCAACTCTAAGGAGTCTTAAAAATATATTCATTTTTTAAAGAAAATCATAGATTATTCTCCAAGTCGGAATAATTAAAATATATGACTTTTCTAGATAAAATCAATAGTAATTTGGCATTGACCTTGTTTCCACAATATTTAGTTATTAGATACAAAATTACCAACACCACATTTCGAATACATATTTTTTCGAATTACACTGCTTATGTACATTGCTGAAAAATATAAATTAGCTGGCAAAAGTGCAATTCAACATCAGTTACTCATTGAACTCTGAACCCGATACAGCTACTGCTACAGCACGGCCACATAATGCGTTTCGCCATAACTTTATTTGCAATTTTTGCTACTTGCGCCGCCTTGACCATTGCAGGACCACTTCCCTATAAGCAACATTTCGATGGATCTGGATCTGGCAGTGGAGGCAGTGGTCATGCTACCAGTTATGCAGTTGTAACCAAACACGAAGATACGGCTGGCGGTGAACATGGTGGACAGAAAGGATATGGCGATGCTAAAAATGATCACTATGGAGGTCATGGTCATGGCCATGTAGATGGTCATGGTGATGACTACAACTCCCATCCCAGATACGAATTCGCCTACGGTGTGGAAGATTCAAAAACTGGTGATGTGAAAGAGCATCAGGAATCTAGGGATGGCGACAATGTTAAGGGTATGTGTGCATAATATTCAGTGCTAATATTGTATTAAATTTTTTCTATTATATTTTTTAACAATTTTAGGAAGCTATTCCCTAAAGGAATCAGATGGCACAACTCGCCTTGTCACCTACACCTCTGACAAGAAGAACGGCTTTGAGGCTACTGTTCATAAAATTGGTCAAGCCAATGGTGCTGGCGGAAAAGCTGAACATAGTGGTTACTACGATCACTGAAAACTCTTGAAATGTCTGTGTGTTGAATGGAAACTTCGAAATTCATGGTTGAGATTATTTAAAATAAATGTCACACTTTTAACAATGAAGTGTATAATTTATTAAAAGCAAATATAGCAGTATGCGGTAATAAATGAATACTTATGGCACATTTTTGTTGTCTCAAGATAGTCAGGCTTAAACCAATGTTGTTATTATGCCCTACAACACAAGCTGTTGATCCAAAGTCAATTTGAATGGGCCAAAAATTATGTAACACCTCGAAATATTGGTCCTGTCGATATGATTTTATGTACGGATCTTCCTATTTCGCTGAACTGAGACGAACTAGTCATGTGTGTCCGTCCGTATGTCCATGTTAAATTACGTTAGATATCGTAATTATAAGTTAATGCTTATGCTTGTGGTTAGGGTCAGAAGAGAAGCCTTTTGTTTTTAGAGATGATCGCAAAATATTTGGGGTTTTAAATGGGCCAAATACAGAATATTTACCTGATATTGCATTTGCTCTAGAAGTCACAATCATATGCTATTCCACTTGGGATTTAGCACGGGGCTAGAGATTAGGGGTAGGCAGAAGCCTATTAACTTGGATGGTCATCGAATAATTTCTAGTGGCTGAAATAGATGTAAAAAGAGAATATTTCCATTAAACCGCGAATATTTTTAATCTCGGCGAAATCACAAATACACGAAAAGGTCACTTCTGACAGTTACATTGATGCTGATATCTGGCTAAATACCAAAATATATACATTCTATGTATATCAAAGAAAGGGGTGTTAGTAAGACCACTTATAACTCGAGAACGGCTGTGCGGAATTTATTAATTCTCACAAATTCGAAATGGCTTCTGTCCATCAATCTGTTCATTTATTTTGTATAAAAAGTGCAGGTTGTATTTATTCTCTAATGAAATTTTCCACAAATGATTTGTTGATAATCGGTCCGAATTTGGTTATAGCTCCCATGTATATTTTCGTTCGATTTGTATTTTATTGTGCGCCATGTTCATCCAAATGGGATGAATTTCAGCACATCCGACCGAATTTCGCATAGAAGTAAGGTCTTCAAAATTTGGGTAAAAATTCGGTTCGGATACAACTAAGGGTCCCAACATATGAATGATCCTATTTGCTGTTTAGGTCCGCCAATTTGGTAATATGTACTCCACAACAATGATATTTGGTAACAGGTACCAGATTCCTCCGATATTTTATTATCCTCCACCATATTATGAAGGCATATTAAGTTTGTCATTACATTCGTAACACCTCGAAATATACATTTTAGACCCCACAAAGTATATACATTCTTGATCTGCATAAAATTCTATGCGTATTTAGCAGTGCCGGTCCGACTGTCTGTATATCTGCTTGTGGAAATCACTCTAGCTCCTAAACGAAATGAAGTGGGTTGATAATTTTACTCAAGTGTATATAATGTCTGCAGGACTTTTGGTATTGAAAATGGGCCATGTAGGTCCACTTTTTGGTATAGCCCCTATATAATGGTACTTCCCGATATTAAATATTTTGATGATTGTAGCGACATTATTCAAAGGACTTGTTTCAAATTCCGTGTTTGAAGTTCGTAATGGATGCTACAGCCTATGACAGGAGATTGTCTATGCAGGTCCACGTCTTCGTATAGCCCCCATATAACGGTACCTCCCAATATTCGGTATTTTGATGAACGGTACCTCCCAATATTCGGTATTTCGCCGGAATTGTTTCAAATTTGGTATTTGAATTTCGTAATGGATGCTACAGCCTATGATAGGAGATTGTCTATACAGTTCCACGTCTTCGTATAGCCCCCATAAAACGGTACCTCCATATATTCGGTATTTTGATGAATTTAGACCCTAATATAACATCTACATTCGGTATTTTTAGATTTTAACAAAATTTGTAACCGATTTAATTGCTTTTGAGAATTGCCAAAATCGTTCCAAATGGTGGAGGGTATTCGGCCGGGCCGAGATTTCAGCATTTTTAATTGTTTAAAATTGTAGGTCGGAAATCTGACCAGTCAGTATTCCTACCACAATTCTTAAATCAGACCTACTAAGTGATAGAAGGGATAATTTTCTTCCCCTCGAGATTACCGGTCAGATAACATCAGAACCCTGCAACTGGTTTCCAAGTTCCATCTGTTTCCAGCTTCTATGATGGCAGATTTTTTGAAGCAGTTGACATATAGTCTTTTGGCAATATAACAGTCGCATCAATCGACTATAATCCGCCTTGAGCTAATTCATCAGCCACTTCATTCATATTGTCATGTCTTGGAACTCAATAAACCTTAATGAGTTCACTTATTCCATAAAGGAACTTGTAGAAGTCAAGTTCCAACTAGAAAAAAGTGAGCCCTATTAATCAAGTGTAGCAGAATATGTACCTATTTTAGAATATAGCTCCCATCCGTTTTCAATAGCTCTAAATAGTGTAACACTTAATACTGGCCATAAGAAGGTAAGAACTGCGAAAAAATCATGGCGGTGTAGGATTTTATATAGCCTCTCCCTATATATTTTGCAAGTTTAAATTTAGCTTTGCTATTACCCCATATGGCTGTAAATAGATATTTTGTAAACATATCTTGGCAAAAACTGCTGAATACGAGTTAAGATTTTTAGGTTGTATATAGTTAATGCACAAAATTTATTTATAATATACAGTTTAAAAATTATTAATTAAATTTAAAAATTCGATTAAGTTTAGTAGGACTTTCGATATTGCGTTGCCTTATTAACTATTTTTAGAGCGATTGATTTCATTTATTAGTTACCATGCTTGCCAATTTTTGCTTCCCTTCTACATGACCGATTTTGTGAACAGTAGCCTCAAAACCGCTCTTCTTGTCCGAAGAGTATTTCACCAGCCGAGTTGTTCCATCAGATTCCTTGAGAGAATAACTGCCTGGAAATGTGAAAGTAAATATTTATTTATAACAAGTAAAAAAGTAGTAAGTTCGGCCGGGCAAAACTTTGAATACCCTCCACCATTTGGGACGAATTAGAAAATTTTCAAAAAATAAAATCCATTAAAATTCTGTTAAAATCTTTGAAATACCCAATATCGGAAGGTTCCGATATATGGGGGGATATAAGATATTGTGGACCTATATAGACAAATCTATGTCTGGGGGCAAAGTTCTCACAACTAACTTCTTGTGTAGGATTTCAGAAAATTCCGTTGAAAAATTGTCAAAATACCGAATATCGGGGGTACCGTTATATGGAGGCTATACGATATCGTAGACCTATATAGATACTTATCTTCCAGGGGATAAAGTACTTAGAAGGAACTCCTGGAGTGGATTTTCAGGCAATACCATGGGAAAATGTGGCTAAAAGCATCAAAATACCGAATATCGGGGGGAGATATACGATATCATATGGGAGATATACGATATCGTAGACCTCTATAGAAAATTCTCTTTCAGGGTATAAAGTACTCACAACGAACACGTCGTGTGGGTTTTTAGACAATTCCGTTGAAAAATGTGGCTAAAATCATCAACATACCGAATAACGGGGGGTACCGTTATATGAGGGATATACGATATCGTGGACCTATATAGACAATTCTCTTTCAGGGTGTAAAGTACTCACAAGGGACTCCTTGTGTGGAATTTAACACAATTTCATTAAAATATGTGGCTAAAATCATCAAAATACCTAATATCGGGTTGTACCGTTATATGGGGGTTATACGGAGTCGTGGACCTATGAAGACAATTTTCTTTCAGGGGGTAAAGTGCTCACAAGGGACTCCTTCTGTGGATTTTCAGACAATTCCATTGAAAAATTTTGCTAAAATCATCAAAATACCGAATATCGGAGGGTACCGTTATATGGGGGCTATACGATATCGTGGACCGATATAGCCCATCTTCGAACATGATCTGCCTGGGGACAAAAGAGAGATTTGTGCAAAATTTAGGCTTCCTATCTTAATTCGTTTTGACTGTAGCGTGATTACAACAGACGAACAGACGTACGGATAGGGCTAAATCTTAGCCTTAGAATTTTACACTGACCAAGAATACATATACTTTGATGGGTCTAAAATGAATATTTCGAAGAGTTACAAACGGAATGACGAACTTAATATACCCTCCATACTATGTATGGTGGAGGGTATGAAAATATAATCCTAATGCAGGCAAATTAAAGACATTACCTTTCACGTTATCGCCATCTCTGGATTCCCATTGCTCCTTAATGTCGCCGGTTTTTGCATCCTTGACACCATATTCAAATTCATATTTAGGATGTCGATTATGACCCCATTGATTATGGCCCTGACTCTCAGTATGAAAACCATATCCGTTGTTTTCGGTCTGATGATCTTCATATTTGCCTTCATGCTTCTTTACAACAACAAAACTAGTAGCCTTTCCATGGGTTTCCTCGTGTTTTTTATGTTCATGAGTTTTTATATGATGCCCCTTTCCATGACTCTCTTCTTTATGATTGTGTTGAAATTTATGAGCATCACCATGATTTACATGGTGCTCTGTCAGTTTTCCATGCTTCTCGGTTACATGGCTCTCTTCGTGTTGCTCATGGATTTTCCCGTTATAAGTATGACCATATTGATGTTTGCTTTCGTCGTGATTTTCGTTATGGACATCGTGCTTACCTTCGTATTTGGTTACTGAGACGAAACTTGTAGCCTTCCCCTGATGCTTCTGATGTTTGTTACTTTCGTGTTGCTCTCGTTGGCTGTGTCCATTTCCTTCGTTTTTGGTCTCATGTTTGGTTATGGCAACAAAACTAGAGGCCTTCCCATGGTGCTCATGATTTTTGGCATATTTCTTCTGACTTATCACATGATAAGCATGCCCATGTTGATGATCTTTGTTGACATGATCATCAAGCATACCTTCGTGTTTGCTTACTGAGACGAAACTGGTGGCCTTTCCATGATGTTCTTTGTGCTTGCTGTATCCTTCGTGCTTTTCATGATCGTGTCCATGTTTATATTGGTGTTTCGTTGCTACAGCAAAACTGGAAGTTTTTCCATGCTCTCCGTGTCCATTATTATCCTTGTGCTCCTTGTGACTTTCTACATGATTGCCATGCCCATTTTGGTACTCCTTATTGACTTTATCTCCGTTATCATTTTCATGTGTGCCTTCGTGTTTGGTGACAGAGGCGAAACTGGTAGCCTTTCCATGCTGCCCTTGGTGCTGTTTATTTTCGCTAAATTGCTCGTATTTCGTTAGGGATGAAAAACTAGATCCGGATCCTTGTTCCTGGTACTTATGATTACCCTCGTATTTCTTATGACCTTCAATGTGATTATCATGTTCACTATGGTCTTCATCTATTCCTTCGAATTTCGTTACTGAGACAAAACTAATAGCCTTTCCATGATTTTCGTCATGTTCGTGACCGTGACCACCATTCCTGTCTTCGAGTTTGGTCACACCGGCAAAACTGGAAGCTTTGCCATACTCCCCATGTCCGTGATGTTGTTCATATTGCTCTTGACTTTCCACATACCCATATTGATGCTCATTTCGACCATGATCATCGATCTTACCTTCGTGTTTAGCTACTGTGACAAAACTGGTAGCCTTTCCGTTTTTATCCTCTTGTTTGCTATATCCTTGATTCTCATTATGATATTGTTGATGACCATTATTTTTATCTTCGTGTTTGGTTAGAACAGCCAAACTGTAACCGTTTCCATACTCTTCAAGTCCATGATTATTCTTCTGACTTTCTGCATTCAATTCATGATACTTCTCTTTGACCCGATGCTCCTTATGATCTTCCAGTATGCCTTCGTGTTTGGTGACAGAGGCGAAATTGGTAGCCTTTCCATGATGTTCTTTGTGTTTGCTGTATTCTTCGTGTTTTTCATGATCGTGTCCATATTTATATTCGTGTTTCGTTACTACAGCAAACCTGGAAGCTTTTCCATGCTGTTCGTGTCCATGTTTATTCTTGTTCTCCTTATGACTTTCTGCTTGATGACCATGCCCATTTTGGTACTCCTTATTGCCTTTTTGTCCATTACCATTTTCATGTGTGCCTTCGTGTATGGAGACAGAGGCGAAACTGGTAGCCTTTCCATAATGTCCCTGGTGTTTGCTGTATTCTTCGAGCTTCTTATGATCGTGTCCATGTCCATGATTGTATTCATGTTTGGTTGCAACAACAAAGCCCGAAGTTTTTCCTTGCTCTTCGTGTCCATGATTATCCTTGTGCTCCTTATGACTTTCTGCATGATTGCCATGACCATTTTGGTACTCCTTATTGACTTTCTCTCCGTTATCATTTTCATGTGTGCCTTCGTGTATGGAGACAGAGGCAAAACTGGTAGCCTTTCCATGATGTCCCTGGTGTTTGCTGTATTCTTCGAGCTTCTTATGATCGTGTCCATGTCCATGTTTATATTCATGTTTGGTTCCAACAGCAAAACTGGGACCTTTTCCATGTTGTTCGTGTCCATGATTGTATTCGTGTTTCTTGTAACCCCTTGTATGAGAGTCATGTCCAGAATGGCCATCGTTCTTAACTTCGTGTTTAGTTACAGTGGCGAAACTGGTTGCTTTTCCATGATGTTCCTCATGCTTGTTATATATGTGGTGCTCATTATGATCGTGTTCATAGCTATTATGTTTACCTTTATGATTGGTTTCGATCGAAAAACTGGGTCCTTCTGCGTTCTGATCGTGTCCATGAACATACCGATATCCTTTGTGATTATTAAGCTTATCTTCGTATTTGGTTACAGCTGCATCTATATCTTGATTATCAGCATCATGAGCGAATCCATATCCTGCCGTATGGTGATTATGTTTATGTTGGTGGCCATATTGACTACCATTTTTATTTTCATATTTGGTTACGACGGCAAAACTTGTTGCTTTCCCATGTTGTTCGTGTCCATGATTTTTCTTGTATTCGATGCCTGCCATACCTTGATGCCTATTATCGCCATGATGATCCTCATGTTTGGTCACAGTGACAAAACTGGTAGCCTTTTCATGATGTTGCCCTTGATTCTTTTTTCCTTGATACTCAATACCATAGCCGCCGGCATATCCTTCAGCATGGTAGCCATATCCTTGGTGGTGGCCATAATGACCATCTACGTTATCTTCGTGTTTGGTTGTAACAAAAAATTTAGTTTCTTTTCGAAGTGTCTTGCTTCCCTCATTTTCTAAATGGTGCATCTCGCCTTTTGCATGATAATTATGGTCATATCCATGCTTACTCTCACTCTCTTGACCATAATTGTTATCTTTTTGATGCTTGATCTTGGTGATAGTTACAAAACTGGTAGCCTTTTCATTATGTCCCTCGTTTTTGCCATATCCGTGATGACTTTTTGCTTTATAATCATCATAGCCATGATTTTTCTCTCCATTATGTCCATTATGATCATCGTGTTTGCCTTCGTGTTTGGTTATCGCAACATAGCTGGTGGCCTTAACATTATGTCCAAGAGCATAGCCATTATCCTTGTGGGGAAAAGGTACCGCATAAATTACGGAAATTGAAAATAAAGCTATCACCAAACGCATTCTCTCGTTTTTGTTCCGCAATACAAATTATCTATGACGGTCGGTTGGAAACTGATATGGTATTGAATTTTTGTCCGTTTTATATCAAAATCTTTCACCAAACCAGGGAATACCAATTCCGCAATTTTTTTAGTGATCTAAATTTGCAATTAACTATATTTTTATGCAGGCATAAAATAAGTACGCGTAAATGACAAATCATAAGAAATTCTCAAGCTAACGGAAATGTTAAAATATTTTACTTTAGTTTTTTTATATATTTTTCTTTAATCTTAATCTTAAATAACTTCAGTACTAATCATTAAAAAATCAGGTGTGATAACTATCAAGCCATTATGTTTTAGTTTCCCAATCCAACAGATTTTATGGCATTAAATGAATTTCAAAATTATAAAGAACCCATTAAAAATTTGCAATTTCAGTTAATGTTACAAACCATTCTTTAAAGAATTATTTTTGTATTTTTTTTAATTGTTATCAAGATATCTATCACAAACCTGCTCTTATGGGGAGTTTTGGAAAAATCTTGAGTAATTTTAGTAAGCACCCTTTGGCGTGCACCTGCTCAGTTTCAGGCTTTTTCAAATTTATCTGTAGTTTGCATCAAACGGAAGCAATATTAAACTTTTAATGCAAACTTTTTGTTAAACTGAAACGTTTAATAAAAATGGTCGGATCTCACCTTAGCGATTATTTAAAATAATTAAAATGTTTATTTTTTCCCTATTTTTGGCAATGATCTTGGAAAATTGACGAGTTGAAATTATGGTTAAGAGATCATTTGTACGTTAGGCGGGGACGACCATGTGATACCCTACAACACGATAATTTACGATAAAGTTTCGGTAAAAGTGATGAAGAATGAAGGAATTTCTTAAGATATTGGAATACATATTTGGAATTCTCAAACATTTATTCTAAATATTTGATTTCTTATATTCAATTAGTTGGGTTTATAAGTAACTAGCTGAACTTAGTTTTTTCTTTTTATACCCTCCACCATACTATGGAGGGTATATTAACTTTGTCATTCCATCTGTAACGCCTCGAAATACTCAAGTCAGACCCAACAAAGTATATATATTCTTAATCAGCGTAAAATTCTAAGTCGATTTAGCGATGTCTGTCTGTCGCTGTGTCTGTCTGTCCGTCAGTCTGTTGTAATCATTCTATCATTCGAACGAATTGATATAGAAGGCTAAAATTTTGCACACATGTTTATTTTGCCAGTAGGCATGTTAAGTTCGTAAATGGGCCATGTAGGTCCACGTTTTGGTATAGCCCCTACATAACGGTATCTCCCAATATTCGGTATATTGATCATTTTAGCAACATTTTTCACCGAAATTGTTTTAAATTTGGTATTTGAAGTTCAATATAGTTACTGCCAACTAAGACAAAAAATGGGTCATGTAGGTGCCAAGCCCTCATATAACGGTTCCTCTGATATTCTGTCACAAATTCGCAATTTTCTGTCACAAATGTTAGCACGAATTAAGGACTTTAGGTACAAAATTCTAAACAATTCCTGTGAGTAATGTTGGAAAAATCATCAAAATATCGAATATATGATGGTATAGTTATATGAGGTCTACATCAAAACTTATTGACAGTTCTGGGCAAGGGTGTTTCCTAACTAATGGGAACTCATACTGCCAATGTACACAAAATTCGCGTTAAATCTGTGACTAAAACACCCAAATAACTTAAATCTGTCGGTACAGGTATATGGGCACCTGTTTAGTACCAAAAGTCAAAAGGAGAACCGGAAATAGGGTGAGATAAAAAAAACTGCAACAAAGTCTAACGCCATAATTTTTACATTTTTTTTTAATTTTTGGCAAGAATTATGGCCTTCAGACGGCCAACGAAACCCATGTTGCCCGAATGTTGTTCTGCGGTATTTAGGCCCATTCCCGACGAAACGCATGCCTAAGGTGATCGACACTTTGGTAGTTCTTAGTGCCAACCTTTCTTTCCGAAATACTCAAACACAATAGTCCAACTGACTGATAACCGGAGATGTTAGTGGCCAATGTGCGCTGGAAATGAAGCGAGGAACCTCATTTTGCAATCATTCTTGGGTGGCGCGTGCTAAGTGCGATGGTGCTGAGTCCTTAATTTTATTTCACATTTAAATACGATTGTGGTTTTCCAGACAAATATAAAGAAATTACACTAACACGCTTGAATTCCATCACGAATAACTGATAGAGTGCTCCGATATTGTCAATTTTCGCATCTGACCGAGCTATGATAAAAATTGGAATGTTTGCAAATTTTCACATCTTTTCTTTGAAAATGTAGATCTTTTGTGTGGCAGGCACCAGAAGGGTTGCACCGATATTACCCATCTCCGAACTCGATCGATAATAAGTGAAGTATTACGATGTACACGCAAGTCGGATAATTCCTTCGAAAATTATCGTAAGCACCTTATGAAACGGATTCAATCCAAAGAGACCTAGGATTTAAAATCCTTATTTCGATGAGGCACAGAATATGGCTAACCTTAGAACTTTGCAAAATTTTATGAAGATTGGTCCATAATTGAGACCGAGCGTCGCAGTGACCGAAAAATGGCTCGTAATCTGAACATATCGCTATATTCCATTCGACAACTATTGAAAAATGAGCTCGGGGAAAAGCCATTGAAATTCCAAAAAGTGCAAGAACTTTCACCGCAACAGAAAGATAATAGGCTTTGCTTGGCCAAAAGTGGTGAACTGCCGAATTTGGTTTTCTCCGATGAGAAAAAAAAAAAACAAAATGCTCGTGTTTACTTGCCAGAGAGGTCAGCTGAAAATGTGCACCTTCGGTTGGCCACTAGAACTCAAGTGTCGGCCATGGTGTTGATGTGGGCCGCCATAACAGCCAATAGTCGCTCTCAGCCAATAGTCGCTCTCTCTCAAACATTTTTGCCGCAGGCCTTGGACATTCCAACAGGACTCAGCACCATCCCCACCCAAGAATGGTTATAAAATAAAGATTCTCGTTTCATTTTCAGCGCACAATGGCCACCAAAATCTTCGGTTACCAATCCGTTGGACTATTGTGTCTGGAGTATTTTGGAAAGAATGGTTGGCACTAAAAAATACCAAAGTGTCGATCACCTAAAGCAAGCGCTTCGCCGAGAATGTGTCAAAATACCGCAGAGCCACATTCGGGCAGCGTGTGACGGTTTCATTGGACGTGCCAAAGGTGACCAGTTCGAAGAAATCTAAACTTAGTCTAAAATTTGATGCTATTTCATTTTTTTTTGTTTGCTTTCAGTCAATAAAATTAAAAAATTAAAGAAAAAAGGTGTTTGACTTTTTTATCTCACCCTGTATGGCAAAGATGTATCCCTATGTAATGATTAATTACGAACGAAAGCTGTATCTAGGCTATTTCCCTTGGTAATAACTACGCAAACTTCTACTTATATTGTCGATTGATATATCTCTTATTTATTACTACTATCTCATAGATTTATAAATATTACAAGGTTATAAGCAGAATATCGGCATTTACTTCTTTCCTTCTCCATTCGGTAGGCATATTTGGTCTTCTTTAGTGGCTCTTGACCACTATATAACTGCTGGCTTTTCCATGGCCATAATAATCGTCGTGGTTAGCGTAATGTCCGTGGTCATAATGATTTTGCTCCTCGTGAGCATGATTGGCATGACCAATTTTTTCAACGGTAGCCTCAAATCCATTTTTCTTATCTGAAGTATATTTTACAATACGAGTTGTTCCATCGGATTCTTTGAGAGAATAACTTCCTATAAATGCAATAAAAAATTATAATTAAATAAATCATAATACAAAACTCTAGATCATTAAATACTCACCCTTAACCTGATCGCCATCTCTGGTTTCCCACTGATCTTTGACATCACCGGTTTTGGAATCCTCGACGCCATAATTGAATTCATATTTAGGATAACTGTGATAATCATGGCTATCATCGTGATGACCAGTTCCATGACCATGGCCATCACCGTAATGATCACCACCTTTACCATGATGTTGAACGTGGTGACCATGTCCATGATGACCATATCCACTTTCTCCGTTATGGCTTTCATGATGATCTTCATGTTTGGTAACAACAGCATAGCTGGTAGCCTCTCCATGACCATGGCCCGAGTGTTTGTGTGGCGCAGCACCAACAAGGATGCCACAAACAGCTAAAATAGCAACCAAGGACATATAATTACGCATTTTCTTTGCGAATTCGATATTTCTTTGTGGCAATACTGAAGTTCAATGGCTAACTGACGCTTGACTAAGAAATGTTGATTGTTTTATACCTTAGACAGAAATTAACTCGAAGAGGTTGTAAACTAAATTTATATCACCTAATTACTCGAAATACTAATGCGGAGCAAATATAGTTTTGGGGCAAGTATTTAAACAATGCAATTTGGTTTTTACGATTGTTTTGAATGCAAGGTTGGCTGCTTGGTTTAAAATATTTCTGAGTCGGTTATGCTATTCACAGCAGACATTTAAACGAAACTATGGTGCATAAGGCATGACATAGTTGGAATTCTTTAAAAATATTAGAAGAATAGTTTTTTTTGTAAGAACTTCAAATACCAAAATTTGAACCAATTCCTATTAATAAAGTCGCTAAAATCATCAAAATACCGAAAATAAGGAGGTACAATTATATGGGGGATATATCAAAACGTGGATCTACATGGCCCATTTTAAATACCTAATGTCCTGCAGATATTATAATAATTTGAGTAAAATTTTATCAAACTACTTCATATCGTTTGCTAGAGTGATTTCCACAGACGGACAGATGGACGGACATAGCTAGATCGACTCAGCTCGGCGAGATAGGAAGATCTATATATACTTTCCTATGTGGGAAACCAATGTTTCGAGGTGTTACATAATTTTTGGCCCAATCAAACGTATAATACCCCCAACACATAGTGTTGTAGGGTATAAAAATCGAAACCGATAAATTCCATATTCGTATCAGGTTTCTGGTTGAGAGATTTATTAAGATATAGCAAGTTGTAAAGGATTCGCAAGTTATGATAGATAAAAGTGGTAAAAATTGTGCCCTTTGTTGGTGCCGTAGATGGGGTTGGAAAATATCTAACATCTTCACAACAGGTTTTGCATTACCAAAAATGTTTGTGAGCGCTTTGTTTTTCAAAATTTTGAGCACTTTTGAGGGGGACGAACCAGAAAGAGCGTGCCGATATATCTCAACTTCACAGCAGATGTTGTATTAATTGAGATAATGGGATGAGTGAAATTTGAAGAGAATCTGATGCTTATTTCGTATTTTTTGCTCGTTTTGGTAGTTCAAAATTTAATTTAATTCGGTCGTATGTGCCAAATTCCATCCCATTTGGGCATATATTAAACGTTTGGTACACAATAAAAAGTAAATCGAACGAAGTTATATATGGGAGATATATCCAAATCTGAACCGATATCGCTAAAATTTAGCAAAGGTATATCTGAGCTGCATTTGATATATTTCCCCATATATTGTTGCTACAGAGTGCAACTACGGCTGCGGAGGACAACAATAATAAATCGAATGAACAATATATATGGGAGCTATAGCTATATCTGAACCGATTTCGATCAAATTTGGCATACTTATTTTCAGGCCTAATGTGGTTGTATGTGCAAAGTTCCAAACTATTCGGGCTGATATTACACGCTTGGTGCACAATAAAAGGCAAATCAGACGAAGATACAGGGTTGCCCATATTCGACGGACCCATCTGGCAACGCCATAACTTTTGACAGAGATGTCACATCGCTTAATGACATACCGCGTTTGAAGCGTCAGTCCAAGCAGATTTTTACCATGAACCAATACACGCCACGCGAGCTCTCTGAAACAGTTGAAATTTACATTGAACAGAAGAAGTCAATTGTGAAAACTCAACATGCTTTTAAAACATTAAAAATGTGAGAGAACGCCATTAAGCGCTTATACGAAAAATTTACGACTCTTTCTAATCCGAAGAGGCCATATATAAAAGTCGTCCAAGGCGATCGGCCGAGAATATCGCTGCCGTACGAGCCAGTGTTGAGAGGTCCCCAAGAACATCCCAAAAACGTCGTTCTCAGCAGTTGGGCATGGTTCGGTCCACTTTACAACGGATTATTCGCATTGATTTGCATTTGTTGCCGTACAAAATTCAATTGACGCAAAGAATGTTGCCTGCGAACAAGCCTGGGCAACCCTGTATATATGGGAACTATATCTAAATTTTTATCGATAATCTCCAATTTCAATAGGGTTCGTCCTTGGGCCAAACAAATGTTGTTTGGAAAAATTCACCTCAATCAGATAATAAATGCGACCTGCATTTTTTTCACAAGAATACATGGACAGACAGGCGGACAGACGAACGGACTGAGATGCATAAATCAAATCAGAAAGATGCATAAATCAAATCAGAGATCCTCAAAAGTAACTATGTGTCTATCTCGCTTCCTTCTCCATGTCACAAACAAATGCACAAAGACATAATACCCTTACCACTATGTGGTGCAGGGTATAAAAAATAGAGCAACATTTTGCAATTCTCATTTATAGTATTTCTAATAGGAAGCGACCATTTATTCAAAGATTTAATTTTTAGTTTTAACCAAAAGTGTTGAGATATGTGTAACGTTATTTTGATGTTAATTCGTAATCAAAATAACATCAAACCGCATAGTTCCAGAGCAAAATGACTTAGTAAATACACATTTAATCTTTTGCAAATGTGTAACAAATTCTTTTTGTATGAAATATGACAATAACTACTCTCCACAAAAATAAAGCAGTTAAACAATAAACACATCTAATTTCATAGTAACAGATTTCTTAAACTGCAGCAAAGTATAAACCTAAATGAAGTCATTTTAATGGTTTTGTTAGTATAAGAACTAACAAAACGATAAACTTCGAGTGAAAGGCATGCCAGTAGGTAATCTTGACCTTCACTACATTGGTAATGACCTTGTTTTCTGCACTGCCAAAATAGTTGGTCAAAACACTTAAAGCGAATATTTTAACAATTGCATAGCAGCTGATTAGAAAGTCACATGCCAAAAGTTTAGTTAGTCATAAGCCATTAGTTGGTTTTTCGATTATAAATTCGCAAGCAAACTCTTAATGCAGTATCAGTTTCCCACTGGACTTCAAAGAACAAAAATATTAAAATGCGTTCCTTTATATCCTTCATTGCTCTACTAGTTATTGGTGTTACCCTTATTGAGGCAGCTCCTCACGATCATGGCCATGGCAAGGCTTCAAGTTATGCCATTGTAACCAAACACGAAGACAGTCATGGGGGACACCATGGTCATGGTTATGACGATCATGGCTATGGTCATCATTCCGAATATCATGGACATGTTGAACATCATGGTCATGCTGGTGGTTATGGTAGCGGTCATCACGATGACAGCCATGATTATCATAGCTATCCTGAATATGAATTCTCATATGGCGTTAAGGACTCAAAAACCGGTGATGTCAAGGACCAATGGGAATCCAGAGATGGCGATAAAGTTAAGGGTAAGAATTTAAATAATAATTTTGTCTGTGAAGTGGAATAATTATATATATTTTTTTTGCTTTCAGGAAGCTACTCCCTGAAAGAATCCGATGGAACAACTCGTGTTGTGAACTACTCTTCCGATAAGAAGAACGGTTTTGAGGCCACCGTTCATAAAATTGGTCATGCCCACCATGACGAACAAAGTCACCACGATTATGGTCATCACGGACATAGCGAATACAGCCACTCTGGCCACGGAAAAGCCACCAGTTATGTATCGGTAAAGAGTCATTAAGTGGAAATGAATTTAAATAATAATTTTTGATAGGATAATTTGTCGACCAAGAGGGATTATTTTTATTCAAATAAATACATTTAATTGCAAAAAGCTATCAAATGGTATTTTACTATTGAAAGATCAAAAATATTGGGAAAATTGATAAATAGGTTTAACGATTTCGGCTATATATGGTAAATTGTAACCTCGATACAAGATATTAAATGGAATTTTAGAAAGAAAATCTGGCGTATTTTATAACTGACAGCCGGAATATGTACTGGAACTAAACGAGGAACATGAATAATTTTTCGAATTTCAACCAAACAGAAGTTGGTATTCATTTGTTTCACTAAATCCGACTGTTTTCGGCAAAAATCGATATTAAAACAAGTAAGCAAAAGCTACAGTCGAGCGGGGCCGACCGTTGAATACCCTACAACACTATAAAAAACGATACAGTTTATATAGGCGAGATACTCGAAAGAATTCCACAAGATATTGTGACAAATAGTAAAAGAAAACCATCAGGCTTCGTTCTCTAATTTTCGAATAATAGCAACTTAAACTAATTTGCCCATTTCCAATTTATTTATACAATGGTCTTCCTAGATCTGGAACCAATATTCCCCAAAGACCTATAATCTCTCAGAAGTGACAAAAGATTAACATTTATTATTGGTTTTTGACTGAAATGCATCTATATGAGATATAGACATTTGACTATATTCTTCAACGAAATCAGAGTTAACGAAATAGTCAGAAGTGCGTCTTTCCTGTATTTGCGAATTCTCCAAAAAGTCACTGGAATGGACATTTTCGTATTTTGTCTACAAAAGTTGGCAAACTTCTTCACACATTGAATATTTTTGGATGGCCATCTAAAACTGCTTGGCTTTTGCAATGTCCGGTAACCCCCATTCAAATGTGAGTGAGGATCGGGCGATAATTACGACCTCCTGACAATTTTGCAGTTTTGTTGGTCCATTTCAACCCCTAAATATATGGCGATAATCTCCAAAAAGAGTAGGCTTCTATTCTGACCCTCATCTTATCCCCATGCAAAATTTTGCAAGGATCGGGCCAAAAATGCGATCTGTGTATGATATCCTGATATCCTAACTACTTAGTTTTGTAAGCTGCAGAAATATTACCAAATGTTTAATTCAAAATGAAAATATGCCAAAAATATGAAAAAATTGAAAAAATATGAGAAAATGTTACAAAATCAATATTTTCATCTTTAGAGAGATATTTGTATGCGTTTTTTAGACGTTTTTCTTTCCCGCCAAGAGGCCATTCTGAATTAATGAGAACTGTCGAAATCAGTTCAGCCGTTCTCGACATATAAGAAATCTTTCAAGCATATCTTCTTTGATAGACATATATATCGCACATATTTTGCTATATATCCGATTTGTTGGATGTTAACATCAATGTAAAGATCAGAAGTAACCTTGTCATGGCTTTGTGATTTCGCCGGGATTTAAAATATTCGCGGTTTGATGAAAAATTTTGAATTTTTTCAATACAAAAGATATGGTCTATTTTACCCGCTAAATATTATCCGATGACCACCCAAATTGGTAGGCTTCTTTCCCTCCCTAAACTCCAGCTACATGCGAAATTCCGCGTCGATTGGTCTGTAATTACGACCTGTATAGCTTCTGCAAAATCCGACATTTTTTCAGTATTTTGTCCATTTCAACCCCTAAACATTTGGCGATCATCTCCAAAAGAAATAAATAATAATTATTCTGACCTTAACCCCACCTTCGTGCAAAATTTCGTTAGGATCGGGCCATAATTGCGACCTGTAGCGTGATTACAAATTAACATGGACGGACGGACATACATAGCTAGATCGACTCATCTCGGCGAGCTAGGAAGATCCATATATACTTTCCCATATGTGGGAAACCAATATTTCGAGGTGTTGTAGGGTATAACCAGTAAATAAAGTCATAAAGTCGGGCGAGACCGACTTTATGGTACCCTACACCACTTTGCTAATTTAGTAGAGCTCCGCATAACAATTTTATGGGAGAATTCAATCATACACGCCATGATTATAATTATAATTTAAAGTTTCGTATCGTATCTTTTAATTTCGGACTTGTATTGCCAATTTGGTGCACAATTAATTTGAAATCGGATAAAGATATATATGGGAGCTATATCCAAATCGGAACCGATCTCGATAAAATTTGGCAAGCATATTTCTGAGCTGTATTTGATATATTTCCCTGACTATCGTTGTTACGGAGTGGATATTACGGCTGTGGGTAACAAATATAACAAATCGAATGAACAGTATATATGGGAGCTATAGCCATATCTGAACCGATCTTCACCAAATTTGGCATACAAGCTTCTTCAAGATTTGGATATAGCTCCCATATATATTTATCCGATTTCAAATTAATTGTGCACCAAATGGGCAATACAAGTCCGTATTTAAAAGATACTAATGCTTCGGCATATTTAGTCCATTGAACTTTATATTTTAATTATAATCATAGCGTGTATGATTGAATTTTCCCATAAAAACTTTTAATTGTTATGCTGAGCTCTACTAAATTAGCAAAGTGATGTAGGGTATCATAAAGTCGGCCCCGCCCGACTTTAAGACTTTTTGTATTGGTTTATGAATATTTACTGCCACAAAAAAGAATTTCCTGCACGCTCTTAGTTAAATTAATAAAAATATGTATTTCTCAAATAAAATAATTTTCTTTATTGAATAGAAAAATTTGTATTATTTTTAATTTAATTAAATATATAATTGTGTGTGTGTATATATAAACAAACATATTGTAGCATCGTTAAAAGAGCGTATATAATTGTTTAAAGTGTATAAGTGTATATGTATGACATATTATTAAAAATAATAACACGCATACAATTATAAAATAAAAAATGTAATTTTTTGTTATAGTAAAACTCATTATTAAAGCTAAGAGTTAGTCACGACAAAAAAAAATAATAAACGAAAATAAAGATTCGTTTAAAACAAAAAGAAAAATAATGATAAATTATTATGGAATATATATTTGTTCATCCTTTTAAATTAAAGCATTTTAAAAAATTGATTTTTTTAAAAATAATTTCTTAATAACAAAATCTGTTTTGCCTTACAAGAAAAACGTTTCGTTGTAGTTGTATGAAATACAATCTATTGTTTATAAATATACTTGTTAGGTGTAATGTATGGTTAACGTTATAAGATAACAAAAATTCTGTGTGTGCAGCTCTTTTACCAAAGAACTCGCACACATACTCGTACGTCAAAGTATGGTGCAGCTCGACTCTTGCCGACATCGACTACGATTTAGACAAGAACGTGAGCCACCAAGGTCATAGGTCAAATCCGGATTACTTAGATACTGTTGACTGGCAGCACGGCTACTATTGTCGCCAAAACAAACGGCAATACCGCTGCTGCCGCCGCCACCACCTCCACCGCCAATATACCCGCCCAGACCGTTACCATTCAAATATAACGGTGATAGGCGTAGAAGCGTTTGCTGGTGATGGGAAAATAGCGGTAGAATGGGTGTGGCTGCATTCGATGCTTGTTGATGGTGGGCTAATTGATTATGATGTTGTTGTTGTTGGTGTTGCATATGATGTTGTGGGAGATTGAGGGCAGGGTTTGGCAATATAATGGTGCTGATGCTGTGTTGGCCTCATATACCTTGAAGAAACCTTCGTAGCTCCTCTTCGGTGTCGAATATCATGACGGGGAATGGTGACCCGGGTACGAATTCACCGGCCCATTTTACTTCCACTCGGTAGTCACCAGGTTCGGTGGGATCGTACTAGAAATGATAAGAAAAAAATTAGAACACATTTAAAAAATATGGACATCAATTTCAGAGTCCTCAACTCCCTCGTCAGCAACTGATATTTTTTTTTTCTTCAGAAATAATCGATCCTTATATTACGGAAATTTTTTTCTATAGTAAAAAAAATTGGAGCTCATTTGGCTGAGAATTTGTTGCTTTAGAAAAAAATTGGAGCTCATTTGGTTTCAGAAACCAAATTGGATCTCAGTTTGCTGAGTATTTTTTTTTTCTATAGAAAAAAACTTGGACCTCAGTTTGCAGAGGTTTTTTTCTATAGAAAAAAATTTAGACCTCAGTTTGCAGAGGATTTTTTTCTATAGAAAAAAAACTTGGACCTTAGTTTGCAGAGGATTTTTTTCTATAAAAAAAAACTTGGACCTTAGTTTGCCGAGAATTTTTTCTATAGAAAAAACTTGGACCTCAGTCGGCTGAGAATTTTTTTCTATAGAAAAAACTTGGTCCTCAATGGTGATTTTTGTTCTATAAAAAAAAAACTTGGTCCTCAGTTGACTGAGGATTTTTGCCTATAGAAAAAACCTAGTCCTCAGTTGCCTGAGGATTTTTTCTATGGGAAAAATTGGTCCTCAATTTCTGAGGATTTTTTTTTTCTGTAAAAAAAATGGTCCTCGGTTTCGAGGAATTTTTCCAAAAAAAATTTTCCTCAGTGTCCGGGGAGTTATTTTCTGTAAATAGGAATCGGTACTTAACCGCTGTGGATTTTCTCTTTGCTCCTTCGCTTTTAACGTCTTCACTTACCTTGCACAGTATTGTCCTATCCTTTTGCGATTCTCTTTGCATTTCAACACGGAAAGCCCCCTTAGGACCACGTACACGCACTGTTAATTGGCCAGCACCAGCACCACGGGTATCGCAAATGAAACGGGATTGGAAAGTTGCCAGAACACCATGTTCAATGCCGGGACCATAGACACGTACCTAGAATTCCAACACAAACGATTTTATTTTCCGCCCATTACTTCATGCCATATCCAAATATCTTACCTTGCTTGCATCAGGAGCTCCCGCCACTTTAAGGGCAAATGGTGAACCGGGTACATTTTGTCCACCATACTTAATAGTCAGGACATGACGTCCTGGTTCTTGGGGTTTAATATTCAGAGTAAATGTGGCATCACCATGATCGTATAGCTCACAATAGGCCACCTTACGGGGTCCTGCACAATGGGCTGTCAATTCACCGGGACCCGCACGACGAGTATCAATCCATGATTTTATGTCTTTACCCACAATACCATGACGTAGACCCTCACCCGAACATATGACCTTTGAGGCATCCATTGAGGAACCAACGGCCACAGTTAGAGGACAACCCTTCACTAAACGACCATTCCATTTGACGGATAAGGTAAGAGGTCCTGATGTCGACTTCTGTGGTGTATAGGAAGCCATCCAAATGGCTTCATTCGGTCTGGGTTGAGCCAAACTCACGGGTACTGAGGTGTTGTCCTGATGCACAAGTATTACTTCAGGTCTGCCGGCTGGGGCATCGGTGGCATCGATTGTGAAATGGGCTGCCTCTCCAGCCTGGGCTGCAGCCAAACCCCTGCCCGTTAGAACAACCTTGTCGGCCGCCTGTTGTCCGGTGACAAAGGCACTGCGTGGACACTGGACTATGGTTAGGCCGCTCCATGTCAATTCCAAGTCATGTTCGCCAGGTGTCATATTATCGCCATTTATGTAGAGACGTAATTTGCCATCTGGCAACTTGTCCACAGGAATTTCAACACCATCAATGGTACAGTTTAGTTCACCGGGTCCAGCATTCTCTACATCGAAAACTATTCGAGCCGGTAAAATAAGACGACCCTCATGATCCAGCAGAGTACCCCAGCCGCCAACGGGTGCGACCTTACTGGATTCCACACAGGAAATGTGCCATGGAGAACCAGGAAGATTACCACGATTTGGACAACTGGCGCGGATTTCATAACGACCCACCGTCAAAATGGTGTAGGAAATACGCCACTCATTATTTCCCAGCGGCTTGATTTTCGGTTCAATTCGTTCTCCAAATTCATCGGAACGTTCAATTTGGACATTAGGCTGAACGGGACAATATACAATGAAGGAGGCCTCCTTGTTGCGATGGCAAACTTCTAGACCATTGCCGGCAGCACGTGAATCTGTTCGAGCACCATTTGTTGAGGCTGTAAAGGTGTATGGGGAACTGGGCAACGTCTCCCCGCCATACATCAGTGTCAGCTTGTAGCTGCCCGGCTGAGTGGGTATGAACTCAATGCTATAGATACCCTCGGATTGTTCGTTAACGTGAACGGGAACATTTTGATTCGTAGGTGACACAGCAAAAGCTTCCAATTCTGCCAAACCTGCATTTTCGGTACGCACCGTAAATGCAATGGGACTGTGGAGGGCCATGGGTGCTTTGGGAATGCCCTGGACGGATACTTTGGAGGTGTCAAAGGCTTCGCAGGTAAAAGGACTGCCGGGTAGGGGTTTGGACTGATGGAGTACCTCTGGAAAATGAGAAAAGAATTAACAAAAATGGAAAGGAGAATAAATGTCCCACAACTCACCAATAATACATTGTCCCGGTTTGTTGATAGTAAATTCCGCCTGCAAATGGCCACTCTTGGTTTGATAACATCTCACGGGCAGAGCCTGACCACCGGGACCCGATACCACCACATCAAACTCCCTGGCCGGTCTTTTAATGGTATCAATGGCAAATGAGGTGGTCTTACCCACTCTGGCCTGATACAAGCCAAGGCCACTGACGCTAATCTCCTTGCCAGCACCGGCCGGCAACACATTTATCTCCAACGGTTTCAACGATATCGGTACATCATTAAACAGTATCGTAATCTTGTGGGGAGCTACCCTCGTTGGATGATAGACAATTTCATAGACACCATTCTTCGTGGGGCCTCGTATGGTATGAGGAACCTCGGTAGCACCACATTTTACAAAGGCCGACAAATCGCCCTGACCAGCCTCGTTCAGCGACACCGAAATGCTGGCCGGACGATGGCACAACGCCTCGCCAACTTCGGTAATTTTCACCAGTGATGGATCGAAAACGGTCAGCGTTCGGGTGCCAACATGTTGTCGTGTTTCACGATCAATAAATCGTATCAAATAGTTACCCGTCATGTGGGTACGGAACTCCGCGGTCTGTCTGTTGATGGTGTAGGGAACTGGTTTGTGATCGGGTCCCATGATCTCCGCTATTTGATCATCCGAAGGGAAATCGATCATGGCCAAACTACCGATTTGTATAGTCTGAGCTGTCTGCTGGATATCCACCTGGAAGGGGCTACCATCAACAGGCATTTCATTGAATGTGATGTTCACATAGTGGGGTTCTGTGGACTGCGGCACAAAGGTAACATCATAGAGGCCACGAGCACATGCCACAACCTCAGCCTTTACGGTGCTGGTATCTGTGGAAACCACCAGTTCCAAAGTACCCTCTCCTGCACCGGCTGCATCAACACTGAATGTCACCGGTATGCCCAATGCAGCCGGGCCATACTGCTGTTCCAGGCCACTGATGGTCACCCGCGAAACATCAAACACGTTGCAAGAAAATGGCGAACCATTGATATGTTGATCAGATGCTGTAACGCTGATCAAATGCCTTCCCACCACATTCGGGCGGAATGTGGCCGAGTAGGAGTCACCACCTTGATGTTGCACATGGGCCGGCACATTATCTCCCGAGGGCGAGGTGACAAATACCTGTGGTTCCACACCCTCGAAACCATCCAAATCGAATGTGTTATCCACCCTAATGGCGGCCTGTTTCAATGCCTCTCCCGTCGCAATTGCCCTTGGCAGACTAATGGGCGCGGAGCCAATGTGACAAGTAAATGGTGAGCCGGGCACTGGGTGACCATTGAAACGCACCGACAAACTGTGGGCTGCTGCCTCTGTGGGCTTAAAGTTCACCTTGAAACGGGCATTACCCTCCGATTGCACAAAATTCGGTACATTTTTACCATTCACCGCCACAATGATTTCCAAATTGCCAGCTCCTGCTTGGCTGGCATTAATGCCAAAACTCACACTTTTACCCACAACTCCGGGCCGAATGTCGGTGACAACCACCTTTTCGGCGGAATAGGCTTTCAACAAAAATGGACTACCTTCGACATGGCCACCACCTGGTAAGCGCACCTCCACAGAATGATCACCCACTTCAACTGGTTCAAATTTCACATTGTATCCCACATGTATGGGATCGATGAGAACCGGCACACTACGACGAGCTGGACCCAATACCTCAACGGTTGGTTTAGTATCCGATTCCACAACGAACTCAAACATACGACCCACACTAACTTTATCCATTGTTTCGGGTGATTGTATGCGTGCAGCTGCCGATACGCGGCAGGTAAAAGGCGAACCGGGTACATCTTGAGAATTGAAACGTAGTTCGACAGTGTGATTTTGTGCTTCGCGCGGTGTGAAACTAATTGCATAGGTATGCTGTCCTTGAGCCTGTGCAGATGTTGGTACACGACCGCCATTGACGGTGACCTCCAGGTTACCGGGACCGGCCTGTGAGGTCTCCACTAGGAATGTAACTGGTTTTCCAACTGTCCCATTGCTCACATTTTTCACTTTGATGGCATTGACGTCATAAACCTGGGGGCGGGGGAGAAGAGGATAAATTAAAGACAGGTCAATAACAAATATATCCTGTACATTAAAAGACACTAATGAAGATAAGCTTTAAATTATAAAATAAGTGTTTTTTAGTATCATCTGAGTTTATGTAAAATTGTACTAAAAAAAAATAATTTTTGAGGCTCATCATCAGGCTCATCCTGAAGACAAAAATATTCTTCATCAAATAAGCAAGTTATTAAAAAAAAAACAATCCAGAAATGTTCAAAAGATTATATCTTTTAACCCAATTTCTCTACAAGACTCAGAATAAGCTATACATCTACGCTTAATTGATTTTAAGGGGAAGGAATAGTGTCAAAAAAACTCTACCAATTTTTTGCCTCTACCTCTATAGCTCGTTATTTGCCAACGAAGGCAGATCCTATTACAAATTACAAACACCAAATTTAAGATAATAATAAGACAAATCATTAAATATCCAATATTTAGAGGCACATTTATATGGTGGCTATGCATGAATTTAACATCTTCCGCAAGGAGAGAAAATACCTTCAAGTACCCTAATGCCAAGTGTCAATTTGGAATTTTGGTTGGAAATTGTTGCAGAAACTTCAAAAATACCAAAAGCCGGGAAGTACCGTTATATGGTAGCTATGCCAATTCGTTGGCCTTAATCGAAAAATTTTCGCAAGGTGAAATCAGACACTATTTTTTTTTATTTTTAGTCGATTGAGCCCCAATTTTCAAGTTTCAGCTAATTAAGTCGGAAATGTTGGCAGAATCCTCCGAATTCGGGAGGTAGCGTTTTATGGTGGCAATACCTAAACGGGGACAAATATAGCCCATTTTCAATACAAGTATGCCTGCATATAATATAAACCTTTATGCCAAGGCTCTAGATTAAATATTGTGGACTCTATCGTAATTTTAACAGACAGATAGACGGACGGAAATAGCGATAGAGCCTTAAAATATTACTGTGATCAGGAATTTATATATTTTTGGGGTCTCCAGCGAATATTTCGAGGTGTTGCCAAATTTAATGTACTAGCCATTGTAGGGTGGAGAAAATGACAAGTAAAAGATAACCTAAGCCGAACCTTTAATTCCTCCAGCATTTGGAAGGAACTTGAAAAATGTAACAAGTAAAAAAAACTGTAAGTTCGGCCGGGTCGAACTGTTAATACCCTCCACCATTTGGTACAAATTTGGCAATTTCCAAAAAAAAAAAAAATAAAATAAAAAAATCCTTTAAAAATTCTGTTAAAATCTTAAAAATACCGAATGTCTATACGACGACGTATACCTGCATAGGCAACTTTTGTCATAAGTTATTACAACATTTAAATGCGAAACTTGAAGAAAAATTTGTTTATAATGTAGCTAAAATCATCAAAATACCGAATATAGGGGGTACCGTTATATGGGGGCTATACGAAGACGTGGACCTGCACAGACAATTTTCTGGCATGGGCTGAAGTATCCATTACGAACTTCAAATGCGAAATTTAAAACAATCCCGGTAAATAATGTCGCTAAAATCATCAAAATACCGAATATCGGGGGGTACTGTATATGGGGCCTATACGAAGACGTGGACCTACATGGTCCATTTTCTGTTTTCTGCTGCAGTATCTATTACGAACTTCAAATACCAAATTTGGAACGGTTCCGTTAAATAATGTTGCTAAAATCATCAAAATACCGAATATCGGGGGGTACCGTTATATGGGGGCAATACGAAGACGTGGGCCTGCACAGATAATTTTCTGTCTTAGGCTGTAGTATCCATTACGAACTTCAAATGCCAAATTTGAAACAATTCCAGTGAATAATGTCGCTAAAATCATCAAAATACCGAATATCGAGAGGTACCGTTATATGGGGGCTGTATGAAAACTTGGACCTACATGACCCATTTACGAACTTAACCTGCCTACTGGCAAAATATACATATGTGCAAAATTTTAGCCTTCTATCTCAATTTGTTCGAAAGATAGCGTGATTACAACAGACAGACAGACAGACAGGCAGACGGACAGACAGACACACAGACAGACGGACATGGCTAAATCGTCTTAGAATTTTACGCTGGTCAAGAATATATATACTTTGTTGGGTCTGACGTGAGTATTTCGAGGAGTTACAAGCGGAATGACAAGATTAATATACCCTCCATAGTATGGAGGAGGGTATAAAAACATTAAGCCGAACTTTTAATAATCTCCACATTATAAACGACATATATTAATTTCTGGGCGAATACGTTAAAAAATGTTGCAAGAATTAACAAAACACCAAATATCGGGAGTTACCGTTATATGGTGTATAACACCCATATAACGGTGACAAATCCGTGAAAATTTTTGCCAAAAATCATAAAAATACCGAATATTGGGAGGTACCGTTAAATGAGGCTATTCCAAAACGTGGACCTATACATTCAATGTTTCGTCATACGAGCTAGAACCCATTATGAACTACAAATATCAATTTCTGGGCAAATCCGTGGAAAAATGTGGCAAAAATCATAAAAATACCGAATATCGGGAGTTACCATTATATAAGGGGATATACCAAAATGTGGACCTATATATGCAATGTTTCGCCACACGAGCTGGGCAAATCCGTGATTTTTTTTTAGACAAATCCCTGAAAAAAATTGGCAAAAATCGTGAAAATGCCGAATATCGCGACGTACCGTTATTTGGGCTATACCGAAACGTGGACCTATACGTACAATATTTCGTCACACCAGCCATTATGACTACATTTACCAATTTTTAGACAATTTATGGACATTAGAAACCATTAGGACCAACAAATACAAATTGTAAACAAATCCGTGAAAAATTTTGGCAAAAATCATGAAATTCCGAATATCGGGACGTACCGTTATATGGGGCTATAGCAAAACGTGGACCTATACGTACAATATTTCGCTACACGAGCTAGAAACCATTATGACTACAATTACCCATTTTTAGACAATATTGGGACATTAGAACCCATTATGACCTACAAAGACTAATATTTAAATAAATCCGTGAAAAAATGTGGCATAAATCATGAAAATACCGAATAACTGGAGGTACCGTTATATGGGGGCCATACCGGACGGACCTATACATAAAATATTTCGCTACACGAGCTAGAAATCATTATTACTTACAAATAACAATTTTTAGACAAATCCGCAGAAAAATATGGCAAAAATGATCAAAATACCGAATATCGAAAGTTAATCCCTCCTTGCCAAGGTGGAGGGTATCAAAAAGTCTGAATTTGGTATTTGGAAATTTTCTTCTGACCATTAAAAATATATTTGTAGAATTTCAAAATTTAAAGAAAATATTTTACTCACCTTAGCTGCATATGGACTTCCGGCCGTTGCCATGCCACAGACAGTGACATGGACGCGATGTTCGCCCACTACTCTCGGGACAAATTCTGCCTTGAAGACACCCTCTGCTGACTGATGGACCTGTGCGGGCACAGATTGTCCAGCGGGTCCTGGTGTTGATACATTATTGTTGTTTTTGTCGTTGTTGATTATATGTTTTATAATTCGGCGTTTTATTTTATAGTTTTCATAATTGTTTATTGTTCATGTTTCAGTTAATTTCATTTTAATATTTTAGTTTGCGCGCATTATATGGAAATATTCGTTGTGTTTTTTTGGTTAGAAAAAATATTGTTTTTTCGTGAAAGTTTTTTTTATGCCAACATACATATGAATGTATGTGTGTTTTGCGGCCCAACATTTTCAAAATTTTGTGTTAAATTTAAATATATATTAGTATTTAGATAGTAAATGCAGTTGTATGAATGTTTTTAGGGTTTGTTGTTTTGTTTTTGGAAAAAGAAAATTTTGAAAAAATATATGTATATCAATGTTATGGCAATTAAATATAGGAGGTGTGGGTGAACTTGTGGGAGGAATTAGTGTGGTGATTAAAAAAAAAAGATTTAAAATATGGGTAAACTCCAATCGAAATCCTTCAACCAATACGAAAGTATCCTATTTATGATGAGGTCGAATAAAAATGACGGTGATGAAATAATGGATAAAAAGTGACAGACCGCTCGCCCGTACGTACCTAAATACGATTTCAGTGAAATTTTATCAAACTCAAAGAAAATGTACACTAGTCTACAGGAATCTTCCTTAACCAGAAAAAAACCCAAAAAACAGATAACTTCCTTTAAATACAAAATATATAAATAATCAAATTATGTTTTCGTACAACACACGATAGCCCTTCAGTATGTCTTCTACATTTTTAATAATTTTAATACTCAATTATTAAAGGAGGGTCATAGTCATAACATGTAAAACAGGATGGTTTCGATAATATTTTCCATAACAGGGATTCAGGAACTCAATGAAGGTGTCCAGCAACGCCTTTTAAACAAAACGCCTTTTTGGAATTTTTTTTAACCGAACTTGTAGTTTAGTCACTCCAATAGATCTCCATATTATCTCTGCCGCTAATTACCCGCAAATTAAAAACTCATCTCTCATTATTATAGTGAGTGCTTTGGTATGGTTCCATACTGCGATGTTTTTGGCTTGATACGACATGTAGATGGCGTTTTTTCTTCGCCAGCGTCTTTTTATTGAGGATGTCCGGACCTTATTGGATGAACTTTTCAAGTGAATGGGAGGTTTTTATGTGTTTTCATTCTGAGATTTTTTGTTTTGAATAGCAAATAAGTGCCTTTGGTGTAATCCCATTCTGAGATTTTTTTGGTCGATCCCACAGGTAGATGGCGTTGTTTTTCACAAGTGTTGTTTTATTTTTAATGAGGTATTCAGGATGTCAAGAAGGTTTTGGATAAACTTTTCAATTGAGTTTGGATAAACTCCTGGATTAATGCCAAAATTGTCATGTGTAGAAATGTAGAAATGAAAATTTATGATCATCAAATCCAACTATGTTTTGTCATTTATAGGTGGCGTTTTGCATATATTTTTTTTCCAGAAAAAACAATACTTTTTCATCATTGTATTAGATGGTGTTTTGTATTTTTCTGTGCAGAAAAACATTTGTTTTATCACCTACTAAAAGAGGACGATCCAAGATGCGAGAATATTGTTTAGTAGATTGATTTTAATTTAGGATTTGATATCATATATAGGTGGCGTTTTGCAACGTGGTGATAATCCTTGATAATTAGGCAAAAATTAACTCTGATATTTCTTTCGATTCTTTTATTACGTTATGCGTCGTTGGCGAAACGTGTAGATGGAGTTCAGAGTTATTTTTTGTTATTTCTAGTTATATGGGTGTACATATCTCTTAAGTAGGTCCATTGGTTACAGTTTCCATGTGACAAATCTTGAAAGAACGTCGTCTGAAATACTGATATTTTTTCTAAAAACCTAATGTGAAAAAAGGCTTACTGTTTTCGGAAACCAAAATTTCATATTTGAATATGCCAAAATACTGAAATATAGTTCTTCATATCGATGCAGAATCTTTCTCGGGTAATTATAGTCCTTGGATATTTTTATTTCTTCAAACGTAGGCATTGAAATGATTGGTAAAGTGAATAAATTTACAAGCTGTTGGCTTTCAAATCCGTTCAATGCAACAAATAGATGGCGTCCTGTGTTAACTTTTTTTTCATTATAATGCTGGTTTCTTCTTGTCGTTGGGAGTTGAGATCAATGTGAAGTTTTTTTTAAGATTTTTTATATTAATTTTCTGCGCAATATTTGATTCGAATATTTTTCCATTATCGAGTGTAGAGGGCGTTTGTGATGATGTTCCTTAAATGAGAACTCTAGATGGCAGGACTAACTGGATTCGATCATGAGAATTCTTTGTGTAGAGAATTTTCTTTGGAAAATATAGAAATCTTCGTGGACCTTTGGAAATATTTATATTTCAAATCCCATCATGACAATTCTCGGCGTATGGGTGACGTTCTGCTCTGTATTTTTGAAAACCGATTTTTTAATCCGATATGAGAATCTCTGGCATACAGATGGAGTTCAGCTATTGCAAAATTGAGAAATTCTTTTGTTGTTATTTATAATTCTAAACAAATACAGGCTATGATGTGAGTGTATTATTTTTGAACTGCATTGTTTGATTAAAAGATTTTTTCCAATTTCAAGTATAGAGGTCATTAGTAGAAGATTATTTTTTTCAAATTGGCTGATTGTATTCCATAAACAGTACCATCATGAGAGTTCTCGGCGCATCTGTGGCGTTTTAATGCGGAATAAGATATTGTTTCTTCGGAATTACATCTAACTCCATATGGGCATATGGGTGACGTACAATTATTGTGGCATTGATAATTTTAGACGTTGGTTTTTATGATTACCACAAATACTGACTAAGATTTTTTATCTTATGAAATCAATACCAACATCAGGTTTCGTGTCTTAACAATTCTTATTATATTGGGTATTTCGAACACATTTTGTAATTCTACCAATCTGTAAAAGTGTTTTAACATTTATACTAAGTACAATTTTTGCTTATGAAGGGAAATCTTCATGAAGTCCAATAGAATTCGTATTGCTGGATAAAAATGTAGTTGACAAAAAATTGTATGTCCCTTAAAGAGGTTGTGTCATAATCTTTTTCATTTTTAAATTTTATTATTTTTCCATAGGTATCTTCTTTAGAAATCACATATAGGTGGAGCTTTTTCCAACGAGAGGACTTAGTTATGCTGATCTTTGTTCATAACATTTGGAAGATGGAGAGATCATAGAAGCGTCTCAGTAATTTCAAGTAATTGCACATCATGACATTTATTATTGCTGAGACTTTAGGATATGAGCTCTGGATTTGCATCAACCACATTTTGTTTTTCTGACCTATAGATGGCTTTTCAATAATGCACTTTGGTAGTAGAAGTTAAGTAAAACCAGCATTCAAATACTGATTCTTGAAGCTAATTTTATTTTCAGATCTTTGATCAATTAATTGCACATCATGACATTTATTGTCAGGAAAGAGTATGTTGGGTTCAAATCCACGTGTTGTTTTTCTGACGTATAGATGGCGTTTCAAAAAGTAAGAACTGGATACATATGAAGCATTGTTTTAAAATAAGTAACTATATGTTGCCATAAGTACTTCTTCAGTTCATCTGGGGATATTCGCCAATTAGTAGTAGTATTTTTATTTTTTTTTCCAAATGAATGCGTCAATGGTGAGGTTGTAAAATAAAAAAATTAGGTTTTCGGAAAAAATATTAATTAATTTTTATCTGCAATAGCTGCTGCTTAGTTCGGGTATGTGACTAACAAAAACATCGTTGGAAATAATCGATTTTTAAGTTCTTTCAAGAGTTATATGAGACCACCGCCCGGAATCCGTAGTAGTTGTCGTCTTTACAAAGGTATCTAATGATGTATTCATAGATGGCGCTTTTTATGCAGTAGTATCTCAGATCTCACTTATTGAAGTATTTTTATTTTTTTCCAAATGTAGACGTCTATGCTGAGCTTAACGGCGGTAAAATAACAAAATATTTTTTTATCGAAATAAATGTTAAATAATTATAATCTGCAATAGCTCCTGCAAAGTTCGGTTTTGTGACTAACAAAACTTTGTTGGAAATAGTCGATCTTAACGTTCTTTGCTAGAATTATATAAGGCCACTGCCGGAATCCGCATTAGCTGGCTTCTTTACAAGGGTTTATAATGACTTATTCACAGATGGAGCTTTTTTATGCAGTATTCTTGGCTTCAGTTTTTTTGAGGATCTCAATAGTTAAGGTAGTTTATTTTTTTCCAAATGAACGCTGCTATGCTGAGATTGACGGCGGTGAAATCAAGAATATAGTTCTTCGAAATAAATATTTCATAATTTTGTCTGCATGAGCTACTGCTAAGTTCGGTTTTGTGATCAACATTGTTGGAGATAATCGATTTTGAGGTATGAATCCATCGCCCGGAAACCTCAGTAGTTGTAGTCTTTAATAAGGTTTATAATGATTTATTCATAGATGGCGCTTTTTATGCAGTAGTTTTCTTTAAATTCAAACGAATTCCAACGAAGTACTTTAAAATAACTTTTTAGAAATCCTATAAGTTTCTAAATAAAATATTTTTATGGAAAATTCTTTGAGGTATTTCAGTGAAATATTCGACTCATCCTTCCTCACTTGAGCAATATTTTGAGAAAATTAAAAAATACACATTGCTGTTGATTTTAGGGGGTTTTCTCGAAGAAATATTATTTTTTAATTTTTATTTATTTCGTAAATAAAACCATTAACATTATTTTGTTTATTTTTTTTAATATTTATGTGTGTAAATATGTTTAGAGAGGAAGAAATACATAATAAATCGTTATGGCTTACACAATTTCATTGTCTCAGCCATTCGAAAAATTAGTCATTAGTAGGGAAGGGATCTCGGCTACAAGTTATTTTCGATTTTTTTTAATACATATCTTTTAGTTTTCCTTTTTGAGACAAATTATTTTGAACTATTGTTTTTCTTAATAGGAAGAAAATTAGTTAATATTGAAGATATTTCAGTTAAGTAGATGAAGGGAAATATTTCCGCTTTTGATCGTCAATAGTTGTCTTCTTTTCGATTTTAAATTAACTTAAATATTAAACAAAACAGGCAGGTTAATTAACAAAAAAAATATTAGAAATAAAAAATATGTTCGTATTAGTTAGATAAATATAAAAAAACAATAAAATTATTTGTTTTTGTTTCATATTTTTTCGATTACTCAATCTTCTGGAAGGGCATTTTTTGTTTTATGTAGAAGGAAGGGAGGGAGACTTTAAGTGTGTAAGTGGTAGATTTCAGTTGAATTTGTTCTTGTTTTTGTTTTTTGCATGTGTATTTATAGATATATATTTATATGGGTCTAGTACAATAATTTTCGTCGTCCTGAAATGCAAACACACAAAGAGAAAGATGTAAAGAAAAGAAAAATAATAACAATAATTTATAATATATATATAAGATAAATATTAACATATAAAAGGTGTTTTTACAAAATATAATACAAATGGAAATTTGGACAAGAATTTACAACAAGCGAAGGATGCAATAGAAAGAGACACAGAGTGGAACGGATAGGTTACACACCAAAAAAGGATAATTTAAAAATCAAATTAAGGTTTGGCTTTAATTGTTGAAAAAAAAAATCTAAACAAAGATTTTGACATTCAAAAAAAAAAAAAAAAAGGAATACAAAATTTTTTGAACCAAAAAGCGTTAAAACGAAATTATATGGATTTGCTCCAATCTCTAAGTGACACCAAAGAACTCGAGCAAAGAGTTTACAAGTGTTTTTATATCATTTATCCAAGCTTAATATGTCACTATCCTAATTCAGCCTAAACAGTGCTGAATGGCGGAATTTTGTGTTTTTATATCATTTACCCAAGCTTAATATGTCACTTTCCTAATTCAGCCTAAACGGTGCTACTGGCGGAATTTTGAAAATCATTCTCATGTCAATGGCAACAAATTGTTGATGTTCTCGTGGCTTTCTGTGACAGGGGCATTTATGCGAATACTTTGTACAATATGTATGTGATAATTGTATTTAGTGTGAGTTCGCAAAAGCCATCTGGATTCTGTATGTAAAACATTTTTTTTTATTATTTTCTAATTTTTGGCCAAATAATTTATGAATATGGTATTTGGGTTAAAAAAATGTGAAAATCGGAAGCATAATATGAAATTATTGTAGCATGGAATATTTCGAATAATTTACTTCAATTCAATTATAAACTAAATACTCTCAATACTCATTATTTGGAGAAGAAAATAAAGTGAACATTTTTGCTCTAGCTCGAGTTTTTTTTTAATATCTGCGGCATGTTTCACTTAAATAAAAACATAAAATTTAAAGATTTCATCAACATAAAGAAGGAACGCCTCAGGACTCAACTGGTCCAGTTCTACCGGATGTAATACACCAGCCTGTGTCTTATACCTCGTCGTTATCTTAAAATCCTGAACCATTTCTTGCAGAAGAAGTTTTCTAGGCACTTGGTGTAAGGGGATGTACTGGAAGAAGTTAACCGTTAAGAGAATTTTTTAGATATACCATGTTTGAAAAGAATCGCTGGCTTGCGCATGTTATGAGATACATAATTGTTCGAAAATTTGACCCTTTGTTGGAAAGGGAGTTTTCGTACCGGATCTAGCATTTCGACCATATCGGAGCCGATTTTCGTCAGAATCGGCATATTTATCTATACGATAAATCCGGCCATATTGCCATCTATCCATCTTAGTCTGAATTACACATCTGGTCAACAAAAATCATGTGAAGATATATCTAGGACTATGGGGACCATACGAAGACGTGGTCGTACCCAGTATGAACTTTAAATACAATATTTAAAACAATTCCTGTCTATAATGTCCCTAGAATTATAAAAATACCGATTACACGGACATGCGTGGACGGACACGGCCCATTTACAACCAAAACCTGTCTACTGGCAAAATACATAAATCTCAACAGACAGACAGACAGACATAGTTCAATTGACTCAGAATTTTACGCTGATCCAGGATATATAGTCTTTATTGTCTAAATTGAGTATTTCGAGGACTTACAAATAGAGTGACAAAGTTAAAATACCCTCCGTAGAATGGTGGGGCTGTAAAAAAATAATTTTTCTGGTATAGCCTGGGGTTTTTATACCGCCATAAAATTAAATTTATTTTTCTCCTTGCAACACCTCGAAATTTTTATGATCAGAATAAAATTATGAGGCGATTTACCGATATTCGTCAGTCTGTCTGAAACAACGATAGAGTCCACATTATTTAATATAGAGCTAATCTACAGCTACGTGTCTTGGCATGTTCTTGACATAACTCCAGATTTTAGCCAGCCGAACCAAACACAATTTTCCGATCCATTCCATCCTTACAAAATTAGTACAATTAGGTTCCCCTTATCAGAATTTTAATACTTATATGTACATCCGTCACATATAGGGTGAGATGAAAAAACTGCAACCAAACTAAGACTGGTGTCATTTCTAAGCCACTCGTCCGACAGCGGCTAAATTTATTCCAGAGACATTTTGGTGAGAATTTTCCAGAAAAAAATGTATTTGTGATGGAATTCAAGCGTGATAGTGTGATTTATTTATATTTGGCTGAAAACCCACAAGTGTCTATCGTTAGAGCACTCCAGTATTTAAATGTGAATTCATCTTTTGTGTCTCGTAGCATCGCTCGTTACCGTGATACTGGTACCGAAGCTCGACGTCATGGAGGTGGACGGAAAAAAACAGCAACATCAGCATAAATGGTTCGAAATGTAAATAAGCGATTTGATCGAACCCCGCATCGCAGTGGCCGAAAAATGTCTCATGAGCTGAACATATCGCAATATTCCATTCGGCAAATATTGAAAAACTGAGCTCGGCGTAAAGCCATTGAAATTCCAAAAAGTGCAAGAACTTACACCGCAACAGGAAGAAAATAGATTCAAAAGAGCTAAAGAGTTGCTTAGCTTCGCCGAAAGTGGTGAACTGCCGAATTTGGTTTTCTCCAATGAGAAAACATTCGTTGTCCAGCAGTTTGAAAACAAACAAAATGATCGTGTTTACTTGCCAAAGGGGTCCGCTAAAAATGTGCACCTTCGGCTGGCTGGCCACCAGAACACAAGCGCCGGCCATGGTGATGGTGTGGGCAGCCATAACAGCCGATGGTCGCTCTCCGCTCGTGTTAATCAGAATAAATACCGAATATTATCGCGAAAATATTCTGAAGGGTGTATTAAAGCCTTGGGCACGCAAACATGTTGGTCGCAGACCTTGGACATTCCAACAGGACACAGCACCATTGCACTCAGCATGCGCCACACAAGAATGGGTTCAAAGGAGGTTCATCGCTTAATTTCCAGGGCACAATGTCCAGCAAAATTTGCGGATACCAATCCGTTGGAATATTGTGTTTGGAGTATTTTGGAAAGCAAGGTTGGCACTAAAAAATACCAAAGTGTCGATCCCCTTAATCAAGCGCTTCGTCGGGAATGGACCAAAATATCGCAGAGCAACATTCGGGCGGGGTGTGACGGTTTCGTTGGCCATTTGAAACCCATAATTCGTGCCAAAGGTGACCAAACTAACTAAACCTATTCTAAAATTTGATGAATTTGATTTAAAAACTAGTAAAGAAAGTCTTAAAGTCGGGTGGGGCCGACTTTATGATACCCTACACCAATTTGCTAATTTAGTAGAGCTTCGCATAACAATTAAACGTTTTTATGGGAGAATTCAATCATACACGCTATGAATATAAATATAATTTAAAGTTCAAATGACTAAATATGCCGAAGCATTTGTATCTTTTAAATTCGGACTTGTATTTCCCATTTGATGCACAATTAATTTGAAATCGGAAAAAGATATATATGGGAGCTTTATCCAAATCGGAACCGATCTCGATAAAATTTTGCAAAGATATTTCTGAGCTGTATTTGATGTATTTCCCTGAATATCGTTGTTGCGGAGTGCATATTACACCACAAGGTGGTCTGGGTATTAGCCTTTGTGCATTTGTTTGTAACAGACAAAAGGAAACGAGATAGACCCATACTTCCTTTTGAAGATCTGCATAAAATCACATTCGGAGTCGATTTATGCATGTCCGTCCATCTGTCCAGGTATTTTTGAAAACAAAGTACAGTTCGCATTTATTGCCCTATCCAGATGAAATTTTGCACAAATCATTTGTTTGGCTCAAGGACGGACCCTATTAAAATTGGAAAAAATCGGTCAGAATTTAGATATAGCTCTTATATAAAACTTCGTCCGATTTACATTGGATTGTGCACCAAACGTCTAATATTTGCCCAAATTGTATGAAATTTGGCACTTACGACCGAATCGATTGGTTCAGATATAGCTATAGCTCCCATATATACTGTTCATCCGATTTGTTATATTTGTTACCCACAGCCGTTATATGCACTCCGTAACAACGATATTCAGGGAAATATTTCAAATACAGCTCAGAAATATCTTTGCCAAATTTTATCGAAATCGGTTCCGATTTGGATATAGCTCTCATATATATTTTTTCCGATTTCAAATTAATTGTGCACCAAATGGGCAATACAAGTTCGAATTTAAAAGATACAAATGCTTCGGCATATTTAGTCTTTTGAACTTTAAATTATAATTAAAATTATAATCATAGCGCGTATGACTGAATTCTCCCATAAAAACTTTTAGTAGATATGCGGAGCTCTACTAAATTAGCAAAGTGGTGTAGGGTATCATAAAGTCGGCCCCGCCCGACTTTAATACTTTCTTTACTGGTTTTGCAGTGTTTTTATCTTACCCGTAGGTTCAGTTACTGACCTATACTATTCATCAAGAGAGAAATTTGCGAATGCTACTTGAGTAAAAGAGAACTTCCTTACGGGGCCTCACATTAATGGAATGGATTTAAACATCTATGGGGAAATTTTTCCGCCCAGTCGACTTTCCTAATATCTATTCTTCCTAAAATAATCTACCCTATTATTTAATATTATGAGAATGCAGCTATCAAATAAAAAAAATTACAACACATGCCCCGAAAAGTCATGCAGATGCAGCGGATGCAATGTGTAGAGAAATAAATAATAGTTTTTTTTTACAAAACACAAATTTGTTAAAAATTAAAAAAAAATGTGTTTACAAACAAGTGCAAGTGTATCGTTAGAAAATGTATATTAACAACAAACAGAGATATTTTTTGGGAGAAAAAGGAGTTGCATTGCAAGAGTGAAAAAAATTCATGCTCAAGACTCAGAAAAACATGAAAGAAACTAAAAATTATTAAAAATGTGTGACATTTTGCAATAGATGTGATCATTGAGAGCCAATTTGATATCGAACAGAAGAAGTTTAATATGATAAAAACAAACTTATTCACAAACAAAAATGTTTTAACAAATAACACTCACAATAAGTATTAGTAAATATAACACATAAATTCTGAAAAGAAGAGAGGATCCCAAGAAACGATTTGCTCATTTCTCTGGGGCCCTGCTAGGACCACAACAATACGTTACCTTCAACATTAACTTCAATATCCTCTAAACGACCGCCGTTGTGATTGATGACAAAAGAATTCGATTGGTGTACGGGTCCGGGGCCACCCAGGGATACCTGGGGACCAGACATGCCGCCGCTTATGCTCACTGTGATGGGACAGCCGGGAACGGGCATTTTATTGAATGACACATTGATGGTATGCTCACAGGCCTCGGTGGGTACGAACGAAACGGAGAATCTGTAAAGAGTTAGAGAGAGAAAACAAATCAATGCCTCTACTTGTAAAGGGAAATTTTTGCTGTCAAACCCACCTTGCACTGCCTTGCGGATGTACTTGAGTTGGTATATTCTGGCCCTTGGCCGATATTGTTATCTCCAAATTACCCTCACCCGCGTCTCCAGCATCGACGGTAAACTGCACTGGGCGACCGACTGTACCACGCGAAACACTACCCACCACCACCTTGGTGGCATCGTAAGATTTTGCCAAGAACGGTGTACCCTGCACGGGGAAGCCATTGTATTCCACATTTATCGAGTGGCCACCCACATTGGTGGGTGTAAATTCTGCCGTAAATCCGGCATGTATATCACCGGTCACGCGCACCGGCAACTCTCCGTGGGGCCCACGAACACTGACAGCCAATTCGGCAGCACCACCACCACTCACTGTGATGTGAAAGGATGCCGGTCTATTGACCGGTATCAATTCCAAATTCGATAAATTCAACATGACACGCGAGGTGTCAGCCACTTGGCAAACAAAGGGACAACCCCTGACGGTTTCACCATTAAACTTAATGTCAATCAAATGGGGTTTAGCTTGTTCCGGTGTAAACGAGACCAAACAACGGCCACCGCCCACCACCTGGACATGATTCGGTACTTCTCCTTCATTTATGGAGATTTCCAACTGTCCTTCGCCAGCAGCGCTGGCATCGACACGAAATTGACACGGCTGGCCGACAACACCACCATTAACATCGGTGACCTGTATCAAGCTGGAGTCATAGACTTTGGCTATCAACGGACCGCCAGATATCTTTGTACCATTGATGGAGGCCTCAATGACATGAGTGCCAACCTCGGTCGGTACAAATTCGATGCGTGCAGCACCATTTGCCGCCTCGTGGGTGACTCTGGCATTCAGCTTGGATTTGTTAGGACCCAAAACTGTTGCCACGCACTCGCCTTTCGCAAGGCTTTGTCCAGGAGGCGGCAGTATATCAAAAACCGCCGGTGTGTTGGCGGGTACAAGACGAGTCGATTCGCCCAATGCTGTTAGACCGGGTGTGGACATGATTTCAACGTGCCACGGTGAACCTGCAATGAGAGAGAATGAAAAAAAAATCATTAGTTGAGGATATGTGAAAATGCAATTGGAACTTAAAAACATCAAATAAACAATGAAAATCTTCGATGACCCGAAAATACAGATTTTTCCAATAAAGAGGTAAGTTCTCAAAAAATAAATAAAAAATAAAAAAAATCTAAAGAAAGAAACCTTGAAATTGGTCTTCTAAAGAGAGAAGAACTCAAAAAGGTATTAAGAAGCGAGATGATCTCAAAATTTCATTTATATATGTAGAGAAGGTCTCCAAGAAGAGTTCTATAAATATAAACGTGGCCGAAAACTTTAAGGAATAGAGCTTTCCGAAATCTTATATAGGCGAAAAATGTTTTAAAGATCTCCTATTAACAAGTGGAGCTTTAAAAGACATTTTTCATATATTTTCCATTAAGAGAATAGTTTTAAGAAAAATTCCATAGATGGGCATGTATTCTTGAGGCGGAAGATCTTTAAGAGGTCTTTTACAGACAAATCCGAATAAGGAGAGATTTAGAGGTCATCTTTATGGAATTGAACTCAAACAACCTAGAGAAGAGACGTTCGAAGTATTTTAAAGGTGGAATGGCATTAAAAGTTCTTCTAGAGACTCTTATGTCTTAAACATATCTTCAGTAAACAAAAAAAGTTAAACACCCCTCTATAGACGAAAGAGCTTTTTGAAGTCTTCGATAGGGAAAGGAGCTTTACGAGTTATATTGTCGATAGAAGAACCTTAGGTGGCCTTCTATAGATAGAGCAGCACTAAGAATTTTTCTGGAGACAAAAGACCCTCAAAAGTTCCTCTAAATACAGAAGACCTTTGAAAGATATCCTTAGAAAGTTATACGGTAAACAGACTGGCTATGAAGGTTCCTCTACAAACACGAATCCTTTGACAACCCTTCTCTAGCCAGAGACCTTTATATAAGTCCATTGAAAGCTCTTTTATAAGTAGAAAACCCCATACCTCCACATTTTCTCCTTCGAATATCTTCTGAAGTCATAAGTTCTATGAATGTTCTTTTAAAAGCCTTGTATAATAGAAGACTCTTGAAAGCCCTTTTTAAGAAGTAAGCCTTCGATAGCTTTTGTTATCTCTTCTTTAGACGGAAAAAGCTCTTATATCGATTGAAAACCTTTGAAATCCATACCAGAAATGGACTACTTTTGAAATCTCTTTTATAAACAAAAGACCATTAAAAGTTCTCTATTGAGCGAGTATCATCGGAAGTTCTTCTGAAGACATAAGTTCATTGAAAGTTCTTATATAAATATATTTGAAAGATTTTATAAGAAGAAGATACTAGAAAGCTTTCCGATAGATAACACAAAGCTCTTCCGTGAATTGAGAACATTTTAACTGCATCCTTAAAATGGTAGCCCATTGAAAGCCTTCTACGCACGAAATGCCATTGAAAGCTCCTCTATGCACGAAATGCCATTGAAAGCTCTCTATAGAGCGAATACCTTCAGAAGTTCTCCTACATAGTTATTTAAGAATTCATCATATATAGAAGACGCTTGAAAGCTCTTATTTAAAAAGAAGACTTTCAAAAGCTGTTATATCACCACATATTTGAGAAAGAAATTCGGTAGACCTCGTAATGATTTTCTATGGGCAGAATTTCTGAGATAACTGTTTTACATAGAGAAGGCACATGGAAACTATTCTCTAGACATGAGAACATTATACACTATAGGAAAAGGATCAGTTAAAGTTACTATAAAAACCGAAGACATTGAAAAGCTCTGTGATAGGAACAAGAGCTATGTTATTCAGTACAGAAAGTCTTGGAAACTACTTTAATAGCCAGAAAACTTTCGAAAGTACATCTATTGGCAGACGGTCTGTGACTGTCCTTCAATGGACATAACATATTTGAAAGCTCTTCTATAACCGTCTTCAATAGCCAGAAAGCTCTCGAAAGCTCTTATGGCAGAAAGCCTGAATATATTTAAATTTATTTATATAAGGAACAACTTCGAAAGCTTCAAAAGCGTAAGAATATCCCTGTTAGAAGAAGCTCATCTATAGGTGAAGGGCTTTGGAAAGCTCGCTATAGAAAGAACACCTCAATTAACACATTTTCGTTTAGATCTCTTCCATAGTCCGATGATCTCTGAAAGTTCTTCAATAGACGGAACCCATTTGAAGGTAATTCTTGGGCGTTATAGGTTTTTTATAGACTGAAGGCATTTAAAAATTTCTCTTCAGACAAAGGGCCTGTAAAAACTCTTCGGTAGACAATAGATCATCTCTTATAAGACCAAATGAAAGAGGCTAGGTACTTCTGTAATATCTCATAAACATCTAACTTTCTAAAGTATTGCTTTCAAACTTTAAATCGAAGATATCCCCTCCCTCCCCTATTACATTTCTGTTCCATTTCTTTACAATTCTCATAGAAAAAGAAATGCTCGGGAGATTGGAAGGTAAAAACGCTTCCACTGTTCCCCAAAAGAACATATCAATTACCTTGGGCTAGGCAATCAAAGCTATGCGCTGAGTAGAAATGCGGTCATTGTGGAAAGTGCAACAATAGATAATGACGGTAAGAGACAATTGGAAAGGTGGCTGGCATTAACTTGAACCGAGTCAAACCAAGATCAAATGCTTGCAGTTTTACACTCAAACACACACACACAACATATTCAAATTACTTTTATTTAATCGGGTCGGGGCACAATTTCCATAACATTTCCTAGCTATTGTTGTTCAGCGTCTGGAATAAACAGCAGGGGGAAAATAGAAAGAAAAATGTCACAAAGAGATGTATGAAATCACGCACAGATTTCCACCATACCACACATAACAAACAGACATGCAGAAAAAACAGACTTAGATCTCAATCACACGGCATGGGTTGGCTGTTAACCCAAGGGGAACACAGTGAAGGTGTTTTAAGGCCAAGTCAAAAGAAGAAGCAAAATAAAAACAAAAACTATACATTAGCTGAAGACATGTTAAGCTCTCCATTACATGTCACTGCATTCAGTCAAGCAGTCAGCCACTCAGTCATTTAGACAATCAGTTACCCAGACCCAGAGCCTTACCTTGTTCGCTTCAAAGGTAAAAACTAGAAACACCTTAAACTTGCGTTAAATTATGGGTTACCCATGATGACGTTCTGTGGTTGGTCTCATATTCCCTATGTAAATATCTGCCATGCAACCCAACCACCAAAATCAGTTGCCTGATATCATGATATGATATGAAACACCGATTTAGGGGAAAATATCGTTAACCAAGTTATGGCCAATTTCCGTTGACTTGGTTTAATGGAAATTGTAATAAGAACAATTTGGAAATTTATTTATGATTCTTTTTTTGAAACTTCAAAATGGGATTAGGTTTTCTTCTTTGAGAATATATTTATGGGCTTTAAGTGGTTATTTATGTTGCTGGCATGCATTCGGTTTTCACAAAAAACAAAAAAAAAAGCAAAAAAACACTTATTCCGCATATAATTTACGACAATTTCTTAGCTTATTTTCCTTTCGTGTTTAGAGTGCATTAAATTAACCTTAGAATAATTGAAAGAACTCTTCACGTCAAAATCATCCATCTACCGTTCAAATAAATTAGGAATACAATTTTATCAGACGTTTTTCCTAAACTAATTTGAAAGAAAGTTAAGGGGGACAGAAGTAATGTTAGGTGTGCTTTATTAGACAATTTCTTAATTGTGGTGATGAGGGAGCAATGGAAAGGGGGAATCTAGTTAAAGCCACTTGAGTATACTATCGCCTTTACAAATTCTCAAAGTGTTATCTAAAATATTGGGAAGCTTTAGATTTTTCAATTTTCCCGGCCAAATATCAATTTTTCGTCTAAAAATTTTGACATATTTATTACTCTTAATAGCCTAGGCGTGCTTTTACCTTTTTTGAAATACCAAATTTTTAGGTGAAGAAATAGTTCTTTCTTGTGACTAAAATGCAGGTCGCATTTATTATCCGATTGGGATTAAATTTTCCAAACAATATTTGGTGGACCCAAGGACGAACCCAGTTCAAATCAGTTCAAATTTAAATATAGCTACCAAATCAGTTCAAATTTAAATATAGCTACCATATAAATCTTTAACCGGATTCGGATTAATTATGTCCCTCACATTCGTAATATGCACCCCACTAGAATGATATTTGGTACCACATATCAGATACGACCCAGAAATACCTCTACCAAATATTATCAGGATCGGTTCAGATTTGGATGTAGCTCCCATACATATCAACGGATTTCGGGTTAATTGTGCACCAAATGGAAAATCTGTACATACAAAGTACGATATGCACTACTATGTGGTAGATAATGTAAGTATCGAATTCTCGTTCAAAAAAATTTTTACTCGACATTATTATTTGATTTTATGATCATTTTAACGGGCTGCAAAAAAGGCTTTCGGTATTTTCGCACTAAAAGGGCACGAAAATTATATTAAATCACTAAATATTGCACAAATCCCGAATATAAAGGGGTACTGTTATATAGGGACAATACCAAAACTTAGACCTATATTGACCGTTTTATGCAAGGATGTAGACCTATAATTTCGATTTTTTTTTTGTTACAGCGATAGATGAGAAGCTAGACCTAAACAAGTTAAAAAGCAGTAAGTTCGGCAGGGCCGAACTTTGAATACCCTCCACCATTTGGGACGAATTTTCGAATTAAAATTTTCAAAAATAAAATCCGTTAAAAATTCTGTTAAGATCTTAAAAATATCGAATATAGCCGTTATATTGGGGCCTATACGACGTGGACCTACATAGGTCTTGTTTGTCATAAGATATTACCATATTCAAATTCGAAACTTGAAATAAACGGTGAATATTGTAGATAAAGTCATCAAAATATCGTATATAGGGAGGTAGCGTTACATCAGAGCTGTGCGATGACCTGCAGGACCAACATAGACCATTTTCTGTCACAGGCTGTAGCATCCATTACGAACTTCAAATACGACATTCCGGTGAATAATGACGCTAAAAAAATTAAAAATACCGAATACTGCACAGACAATCTCCTGTCATAGGCTGTAGCATCCATTACGAACATCAAATACCAAATTTAAAACAATTCCGGTGAATAATGTCGCGAAAATCAACAAAGTACCGAATATCGGGAGGTACCGTTATATGGGGGCTATACGAAGACAATTTTCAGGCGTAGGCTGTAGTATCCATTTCGAACTTCTAAAACCAAAATAATTCCGGTGAATAATGTCGCTAAAATCATCAAAATACCGAATATCGGGAGGTACCGTTACATGGGGGCTATCTGAAAACGTGGACCTACATGGCCCATTGACGAACTTAAAATGCCTACTGAAAAAATAAACATGTGTGCAAAATTTTAGCCTTCTATCTCAATTCGTTCGGAAGATAGCGTGATTGCAAAAGACGGACAGACAGACAGAAAGACGGACATCGCTAAATCGACTTAGAATTTTACACAGATCAAGTTGGGTCTGACATGAGTATTTCGAGGAGTTACAAACGAAATGGCAAAATTTATATACCCTCCATAGTATGGTAGAGGGTATAAAATGTACAGTATGTGCATAAAAAACGGCAAATGGTAGCAAATTTCGACCGGTATTGGAGTTTGGAACAGGGCTAGAATAGAGAATAGAGTTCATTAAATTTAAAAATATTAAAAATTTAAACCCCGAAAACTATTACCGGGTTGAAGAGCGGAACTCAGGTTTTGACATGTTTGTGTTAAGAGGTAGATAGGACGAAGACATAATAAAACTTGCAATAATTGTATGAAAAATTCCGAATTTTCTACCACCGGTATTTGATGTAAAAAAGTACTAGAAACCTGTAAAGCTTTTTCAAATTTGATCTTAAGATCAGTGAAGGTATGAAGCTTAATGATTTGTATGAAAAGCATTATACAGCACGGTTAATAATAAATTTGGTGCCATAAAAATTTTGTGTTGAAGTGCACAAACCCTAAAATAATGGCCCTAAACGTAGTACTGGGAGCTAGAAGTCTTGTGATAAGTACGAAAAGTCAATATATAGAGCTTCAGTTTTGATCACTATTCGTGTAACGGACTAAAATAAGGAAGTTCGTACCATAATCGTACGATAAGTACTAAATTTGGTTTCATAGATATTAGGCAATAAGTGTACGAAGTCTACAAATTGATCTGGAATTCCGAAACTCTTTGCGAAGGGGATAAATTTCTAAGTGTGCAAACCCAAAAATACTGGTCCTAAAGTTTGAGGTATAAGACTTGTGATAAGAACGAAAAGTAAACAAACAGAACTCTCCATTTTAATAACTTTTCGTGTAACGGACTAAAATAAGGAAGGAAGTTTGTACCATAATCGTATGATAAGTACTAAATTTGGTCTCATAGATATTAGGCAATAAGTGTAAGAAATCTACAAACTGAGCTGGAATTTCGAAACTCTTTACGAAGGGGATAAATAAGGATGTGTTAAATTTCGTACGAAACATATAATTTTCTGAAATATCGAATAGTGTTCACCTTTAGTGTACAGAGTCGAAACACGGAAGAATTTCTGAGGCAGTCGGAAATCAATGAAATGTTGCTAACCAGTAAGTTTTAAAAGAAAGCCATTAAAATGCCAAAAGTATAAAAAATACTAAAAGTTTTTTTTTTTTTAAATGGTGTCATTATTATTAAAAAGATTAGAAAATTCCAACCCTAAGGCATAATGAAATGTTGGCATTGTTTATTATTATTTCAAAATGTTTACAGATTTCATACCAACTTTAAGTCTTCTGTTCGTAATTAGCAACAATGAAATGTTTTGTCTAAAATATATTCTTAATTTTCCAAACCTAAAAACCTTTCATCACCTGTCGTATAATGGCTCTCTCACACACAATCATCGTTAAGCTAATGTTTAAGTTATTTTCAACAATCAGCCAATTCAAAGTAATATGTCAAATGACACCATAGGCCATAACAACGAAAGCTGATTCATGACAGACACATAGAGACAGACACATAGGTTAACAAAAGTTCGTTTGTGGTCGTAGACCCATAAAAAATCACCTCGAAATGAAAAATTTGTGTTGATGGTTAGAGGGGGTAAGACGAACTTGAACATTTCCTTTTTCTGCTCTTTCTTTTGCTCATGCTGGTGTAAGCATTAAACGTGTTAACCCACCAAAAATATATAAACGGACAAAAGAAAAAAAAAAAAAACAAACTTCATTACTTAGCACATGTTGTTCGATACGTTTGGCCATTTGTTGTTGGTTCAATTATTTATTTTTTGGTTTGTCTAGAAACGAACGAATATGGGTTTGGAACAGAGAAAATGAAAATGTGTGTCAATTACCAAAAATCACTGTCAAAATCCATATTGAGCAAAACTGTATAAGAATTATGTATATAGGTAAAGAAAACGGAAACGCAAACAGAATAAAAAAATAGAAAAAAAATTTGACGACTTGTGACACAACTTGTTTGAGACAAATCGAAATATTCCTTCCTATACAGGGTGATATGAAAAAACTGAAACCAAATTCATACTGCAGTCATTTCTAGGCCATTCGTCCCACAGCTGTTAAAATTTTTGCAGTGACAGCTCATCATATTGTTTACAAGCGTACAATAGTATTTTTTGGTGGGAAGTTTTTAGAAAAAAAAAAATATATGTGATGGAATTTAAGTGTGATAGTGAGATTTCTTTATTATTGGCTGGAAAACCAAAAGTGGCTATCGTTAGGGCACTCCATCATTTAAATGTGAATAAATCTTTTGTGCCTCGTACCATCGCCTGTTACCGTGGAAGAAAACACCAACATCAACAGAAATGGTTCGAAAAGTAAGGAAGCGACTTGATCGAAACCAGCATCGCAGTGACCGAAAAATGGCTCATGAGCTGAAAATATCGCAATATTCAATTTGGCAAATATTGAAAAATTAGCTCGGAGTAAAACCATTGAAATTCCAAAAAGTGCAAGAACTTAAACCGCAACAGAAAGAAAATAGAGTGCAAAGCGCAAAAGATTTGCTTCGCTTGGCCGAAACTGATAAATTGCCGAATTTGGTTTTCTCCGATGAGAAAACATTCGTTGTCCAGCAGTTTGTAAACAAACAAAGTGATCGTGTTTTCTTGCCAAAGAGATCAGCTGAAAATGTGCACCTTCGGTTGGCCACCAGAACACAAGCGTCGGCCATTATCTCGAAAATATTCTGGAGGGTGTATTGGGCTCGCGAACATTTTGGTCGCTCACCTTGGACATTCCAACAGGACTCAGCACAATCGCACTCAGCACGTACCACCCAAGAATGTTTACAAAATAAGTTTCCTCGCTTCATCTCCAAAGCACAATGGGCACCAAAATCTCCGAATACCAATCCGTTGGACCATTGTGTCTGGAGCATTTTGGAAAGCAATGTTGGCACTAAAAAAATACCAAAGTGTCCATCACCTCAAACAAGCGCTTCGCTGGGAATGGGCCAAAATACCGCAAAGAAACATTCGGGCAGCTCGTGACTGTTTCGAAAAAATGTTCCCTTTTATGTAACATTTTAAAGAGCAAAGATGAATTTTCCAACCGAATTAATTGCAATTTGGCGTTTCAGTCAATGTAAACGCTTCTAGTATAAGGTCTTTGGTATATCCTTGTATAACGCAACCTTATGATGTTCCGTATATCGAAGGTTTCAAAATTTCCAATTTTCCATAGAAGCGACTGCAAGTTGGCAATTTGGTTTCTAAAAAATTTTAATACACTCCACCATTTGGAAAGAATTTTAAAAATTAAAAAAAGAGTCGGTATAACAATTTTCTTTCATAGGTTGCAGTACTCATTACGAGTTTCAAAGACGGAATTTGAAACAATTCCGGTGAATAATGTCTCTAAAAGTATAGAAATACAGAATATCGGGAGGTACCGATATAGGGTCTATACGAAGACGTGAACCTGCATAGGCCTTTTTTGTCATAGGTTGAAGTACCAACTTAATATTTACCAATACGAAATATGAAACAATTCCGGTCTATAATGCTGCTAATATCATCGAAATGCCGAATATTGAGAGATTGGAGTTTAGAAATACACGTTCATAGGTCTGTGGATCCTCAGAGAGATCTTCTTTAAAATTCCACTTTTACAGGTTTGTAGATCCTTAGGGAGATTTTCTTTAAAAATTCACGTTCATAGCATGGTGGAGGGTATAAGACACTGATTGGACGGACATTTTCTAGTTGAGTATAAAATAATGTTTTCCAAATCGAAAAACAGACAATTTCTTTGTCATATTTCCACCCAAGTGACGCCATACCGATTTCAAATATGTTTTTGTTTTAACACTTGCAACATTTCCAAACAAATTAAACAAATCAAAAAAAAAAAAAAAACAAAAAAAACAGAAACAAATATTATAGAAAAACACAAACGTTTTTCACAAACTCCCAGGTATGGTCTCTTAAACCCGTAATCAGTATTTGAGGACACTCACAGAACACATATGCACACACACACACCGTGATAAATAAAATGTTACGTTTATTATTCATTGCTGGAAACCGTTGCAACGGTTTTAATGAAAACTTTTCTGTGTCGTCGTTGAAAATGGTTTTTGCATTAAAAGTCATGTCTTCGGGCGGTCTTTAAAACCAATAGCAACAAGTTTCAAGACATGGCTAATAGTTTGCTTGCTTGCCTGCCTGCCATTATCGCAGATGGTGTTGCTGTTTTTATTTGTATTTGTTGTATTTTTTTTTCTTTATGTAGCAACCAAACGACCACACTTTGATTCGGTTTCGGGTTAGGTATGTGTTAATGTCTGAGCGGTTTAACTTGTTCGGTGCAAGTCTTTCTTTTTGTGCTATTTACTAATGTGACTCCGATCGATGTCGATGTCTCACGCCAAATGTATATAAATTTTAAGAAAAAAAAAAATCAAAGAAAAAAAAATGCCAGAAAAAATTGTTGTGTGATAAACACATACATACATGAGTATGTTCATTATATATACATTAGGTCATATAAATAAAGAAAGCAATGATTTTAGGCAAAAATATACACAATTATTTATTTCTTATTCTTAGAGCTTCCTCAAATAAATATCCTTTAAAAGTCCACGATAATAGGAGATACATTATTTATAAACCCCTCGTCCTTACAATTCCCCGTTTATAGGTCTGTGCATCCTAAAAGATATCATCTGTCCTTAGAGATATAATCGTTTATAGGTTTGTTGGTCCTAAGATAAATGTTCTTTTAAAAGCCACGTATTTAGATATGTAGACCCTTACAGATATTTTTAAATCCACGTATATAGGTCTTTAAGAAAATTTCTTCAAAACTCCAAGTTTATAGGTCTGTTCGTCTTTAGAGAAAATTTTCCTAAAAATCCAAGTTTATAAGTGTGTGGGTCTATAGAGAAATTTTCTTTAAATTCCAAATTTGTAGGTCCATGTTTTAAGGTCTGCTGCTCCTTACAGCAATTTCCTTTAAAAGTTCACGTTAATAGGCCAGTGGGTCCTTAGAGAAATTTTCTTTAAAAATTCACTCTTAGAGGTCTTTGGGTTCTTAGAGAAAATTCCTTTAAAAATCTACGTTCATAGACCTTCTGGTCTTTAGAGAAATTTTCTTTCAAAGTCCACGTTTATAGGAGTTTTGGTCCTTAGAATATTTATATTTCCACGTTTATAGGTCTGCTGGTTTATTGGTCTGTGGGTCCTTAGAGAAATTTTCTTTATAAATTTACGAGCCATGACCTATAAAGTCTGTGTGTCCTTAGAGGAATTTCCTTTAAAAATCCAGGACCTATAAAGTCTGTGGGTTTTTAGAGAAATTTTCTTTAGAAATCCACGTTTATTCATCTATGGGTCATTAGAGACATTTTCTTTCAAAATCCACGTTAATAGGTCTGTTGGTTTTTAGAGAACCCACGTTAATAGGTCTGTTGGTTTTTAGAGAACCCACGTTAATAGGTCTCTGGGTTTTTAGAGAACTCACGTTTGTAACTCTATTGGTCCTTAGAGAACTTTCCTTCAAAAATTCAAGTTTATAGGTTTGTGCGTCCTCAAAAAAATTTTCTTTAAATATCCGTAAAGGCCTATGGGTGCTTAGGGAAATTTTACTTAAAAATCCATGTTAATAGGTTTGCAGGTCCTTAGAGAAATTGTCTTTAAAAATCTACTTTTATAAGTTCATGGGTCCTTGGGAAAATTTCCTAAAAAATGCACGATTATAGGTCTGTGGGTCCTTAGAGAAATTTTCTTTGAAAATCCGCTATATAATGGCCAGAAGACCTATGGCCATTAGCGAAATATTTCTTAGAAGCCATGTACAGGTCGGTTTACCGCGTTTCTAGGTCTGTTGGACCCAATTTTTTTTTTGTATAAACCCTACATTTATAGCCATATTAAAGTTCAGATACAAAAAAAGACTTTCCAATCTACTTCAAATGCAAACAAGTAAAAAAGCTGTAAGTTCGGCCGGGCCGAACTTTGAATACGCTCCACCATTTGGAACGAATTTAGCAATTCTCAAAACAAATAAAATCCGTTAAAAATTATTTTAAAACTTTAAAAATACCGAATGTAGCTGTTACATTAGGGTCTATACGACGACATGGATCGGTATAGGTAACATTTGTCATAAGCCATTACAATATTCAAATGCGAAGCTTAAAAACAAATCGGTGATTAATGTAGTTAAAATCATCAAAATACCGATTTTCGGGAGTTACCGTTATATGGAGGCTATACGATGACATGGCCTGCACAGACATTTTTTTTTCTTAGGCTGTAGTATCCATTACAAACTTCAACTACCAAATTGGAAACAATTCCGGTAAATAATATCGCTAAAATCATCAAAATACCGAATATCGGGGCGTACCGTTATATGGGGGCTATATGGAAACGTAAACCTGCACAGACAATTTTCTGTATTAGGCTGTAGCATTCATTTCGAACTTCAAATACCAAATTTGAAACAATGTCGATGAATATTGACGCAAAAATCATCAAAATACCGAATTTTGGGAGGTACAGTTATATGGCGGCTATACCAAAACCTGGACTGACATGGTCCATTTTCAATACCAAAAGTCCTGCAGACATAATATACATTTAAGTGAAATTTTATCAATCTACATCAATTCGTTCGGAAGCTAGAGTGATTTCCACGGACGCATATTTCTAAAATGTCTAAAATGTATATTTCGAGATGTTACAAATGGAATGACAAACTTAATATACCCTCCATACTATGGTGGAGAGTATAAAAAATGGGAGAAAAAGGAAAGAAGGATGAAATGAAGACCAGTGAAGCTTGCGTCTCGGGTTGTGAAAACTAATTTCCATTGCAAATTTACAATTCATACCCAAGTATCGGTATTTTATGGATACAAATTTTGTTACCAACACCTGAATATTGGTGTTGCAAAAAAAAAAATATAAATAAATATGACTGTAATAAACACATACCTAACAACTTTTTATTGTTGGAAAACACTTTTACTATCTCGGCAACATACCAACATCCAACAACAACAAAATAATTCCACTTTGGAATTTTCATCACATCTCTACATAGAAATAACTCTCAACTTTGGTCAACAATGGAATGAAATGGTCATTCGCATTATCGAGTCGAGCCCATGCTACCTGCCTAGCCATCTAACTCAGACTCAATAACGAGTCTGGGTGGTTTTTGTTCCAATGAATTGAATGATGTCTGATTTATTGTTATTGCATGGCATTCATCACCACCAACCCCTCTCCCTCCGCTATCGCTTACTCCATGGCAAAGTTATCTAAACAACACTTTTCCTTTTTTTCATTTTGTCTCTTCGTGTTTTGTTTTTTATTCGAATATTTTTGTTATCTTTTTGTTTGTCATTTTGCACTATTATTTTGAACAACAATAGCGCGCTGGATGACAGTTAATTGTGTTTAAGAGAGTTGCAAAAAAGAGAAATAAACAACAACAACAACAAACAAACATTATTAGTTTGTTAACAATTTCATTAAACAATTATCTGGCGGTCATTGATAATAGCGCGTTCAATTTCGTAGAAATTGTATCAAATTGTGGTTTTATTTTTAACAACAAAAACTTATTGAAAAATAAAGCAACAATACATAATTGCATTCTGTGGCAATCGAGTTTTAATTGAAAATTGCCAGGCAAATCGAAAAAAATGTTGTTTTTGAAAGGTGGATACAATCGATTGTTCGAGTTATCAATATGTTGCGTTTTTTTTATTTCATTTGAGTTTGGACTGAAAGTTCACAGCTGGTGATAGTTGAAAGTTATTAAAGTTATGGATACGGTTTTTTTTTTTGTTAAATTATTTGAATTACGAGGAAACATGCATAATAATTAAAAATTATTTTCATTGGATATACATTGTTTTTAATAAGATGAAAATTCAGATCAAGAGCTATTGGCATGCAATATATTAACTAAATACAGGGTTGCCCATATTCGACGGACCCATGGGCCCATTCCAATCGACGAGGCTTGTCCGCAGGCAACGCAAGTCAATGCGAATAATCCGTTGTAAAGTGGACCGAGTCATGCCCAACTGCTGAGAACTGCGTTTTTGGGATGTTCTTGGGGACCTCTCAACACTGGCTCGTACGGCAGCGATATTCTCGGCCGATCGCCTTGGTCGACTTTTATATGGCCTCTTCGGATTAGAAAGAGCCTTACCAGTCGTAAATGTTTCTTATAAACGCTTAATGGTGTTCTTAGAAGGTGCACTTCTCACATTTTTTAATGTTTTAAAAGCACATTGAGTTTTCACAATTGACTTCTTGTAAATTTCAACTATTTCAGAGCGCTCGCGTGGCGTGTATTGGTTCATGGTAAAAATCTGCTTGGACTGACGCTTCAAACGCGATATGTCATTAAGCGATGTTACATCTCTGTCAAAAGTTATGGCGTTACCAGATGGGTCCGTCGAATATGGGCAACCCTGTATATGTTGGATGTTCATAATGTACATCATGCATTCTCTACCCTACATCATTAGGTTTGTTTTATACACTGTTGGTCTTCAAAGAAGTGTTCTTCTTTATTCATACAGGGTGAGATGAAAAAACTCAAACCAAATTCAGACTGCTGACATTTCTAAGCCAGAGAATTTTCCAAAAAAAAAAAGTTATTCGTGTTGGCTGAATAACCACAAGTGGATATCGTTAGAGCAAATGGAGTGACAAAGTTAAAATACCCTCCGTAGAATGGTGGGGCTATAAAAAAATAATTTTTCTGGTACAGCCTGGGGTTTTTATACCGCCATAAAATTAAATTTATTTTTCTCTTTCCAACACCTCGAAATTTGTATGTATATTCCTGATCAGAATAAAATTATGAGGCGATTTACCGATATTCGTCAGTCTGTCTGTTGAAACAACGATAGAGTCCACATTATTTAATCTAAAGCTAATCTACAGCTATATGTCTTGGCATGTTCTTGACATAACTACAGATTTCAGCCAGCCGAACGAAACACAATTTTCCGATCCATTCCATCCTTACAAAAATAGTACAATTAGGTTCCCTTTATCAGAATCCGTCACATACAGGGCAAGATGAAAAAATTGCAACCAAATAAGGACTGGTGTCATTTCTAAGCCACTCGTCCGACAACTGCTAAAATTATTCCAGAGACAGCTCATTGTAATGTTTACAAGCGTACAAAAGCATTTTGTTGAGAATTTTCCAGAAAAAAGTTATTTGTGATGAAATTCAAGCGTGTTAGTGTGATTTATTTATATTTGGCTGAAAACCCACAAGTTGCTATCGTTAGAGCACTCCAGCATTTAAATGTGAATAATTTTTTTGTGTCTCGTATCATCGCTCGTTACCGTGATACTGGTAGCGAAGCCCTATGTCAAGAAAGTGGACGGAAGAAAACAGCAACATCAAGAGAAATGGTTTGAACATCTAATGAAGCGACTTCATGGAAACCCAAATCGCAGTGGCCAAAAAAAGGCTCGTGAGCTGAACATATCGCAATATTCCATTTATAAAAAATTGAAAGATGAGCTTGGGGTTAAGCCATTGAAATTCAAAAAAGTGCAAGAACTTACACTGCAACTGAAAAAAAATAGACTCAAAGCAGCTAAAGAGTTGCTTCGCTTGTCCGAAAGTTGTGGACTGCCGAATTTGGGTTTCTCCGATGAGAACAACCAAAATGATCTTGCCAAAAGGTTAGCTAAAAATGTGCACCTTCGGTTGGCCACCAGAACACAAGCGCCGGTGATGGTGATGATGATCGTCGGTCTCCGCTCGTATTAGTCGACCGTAGTATCAGAATAAATGCCGAATATTATCGGGAAATTATTCTGGAGGGTGTAAAAGCCTTGGGCACATTTTGGCCGCAGACCTTGGACATTCCAGCAGTACGTGCGCACTCAACACGCGCCACCCAAGAATGGTTACACAATGAGGTTCCTCGCTTCATTTCCAGCTCACAATGGCCACCAAAATCTCCGGATACCAATCCCTTGGACTGGAGTATTTTGTAAAGCAAGGTTGGCACTAAAAACTTAATTTTTTTTTTACATGTTACATAAATTGTAGGCTTCTGCCCACCCCTAAATTCTAGCCCCATGCTAAATTTTGCTACGATTGGTCTATAATTGTGACCTGTAGAGAAACTACAAAATCAGTATTTTTTCTGTTTTTAGTCCATTTCAACAGTAGACTTCAATTCTGACCATAATCCCACTTCCATGCAAAATTTTCTGAGGATGGGGCAATAATTACGACATATAGCGTGTTTAAAATTTAAAATTGACCGGCAGACACACATACTAGATCGACTCATCTCGCCGATATAAGAAAATCCAAGTGTAACATCCCATGTCTAGGATCAATGTTTCGAGGCGTTACGTAATTGTTGGCCCAATCAAACATGTAATACCCCCAACACATAATGTTGTAGGGTATAATAAGTAAAAAGCAGCTAAATTCGGCCGGGCCGAACTATTAATATATTCCACCATTTAAAGGAAACTTGAACATTTTCAAAAAAAAAAAAAAAAAAGTACCACTTGAATGAGAACAGTTATATGGGGACTGTACGAAGACGTGGACCTGCATACAAAATTGTTTGTCATAGGCTGTAGTACCCATTAGAAATTTGTTACAATACCGAGTATCGGGAGGTACCGTAATATGGGGCCTATACAAAGACGTTGACCTGCAGACAACCCTTTTTGTCATAGGCTGTAGTACCCATTGCGAACTTCATATACGGAATTTGAAATAATTCCGGTAAATAATGTCGCTAAATCATCAAAATACCGACTAACGGGAGGTACCGTTATATGGGGGCCATACGAAAACGTGGACCGACATGGTCCATTTACGAGCTTAACCTGCCTACTTTTAAGGTATGCATACATGCAAAACTTTAGCCTTATATCTCAGTTCGTTCGAAAGATTTCAACAGACAGACGGACATCGATAGATCGTATTAGAATTATATGCTGATCCAGAATATATACACTTTGTAGGGTCTACTATGAATATTTTGAATAGTTGCAAACGGAATGACACAGCTAATATACCCTCCATAAAATAGTGTTTGTGACACAATACCAGTAAAGAATGCAAGGAAAGCCGGGCGGGCGGGGCCGACCGTATGATACCCAACCTTAATCTGGAGATCCGATGTAACATTAGTTTCTGAGATTATCTCAATCGGGAAGATCTCAGAAAATCGTTTTACAATTTTTCGAACAAAAAATGAAGACTTCCATAAAAATGAAAGTGGCTTCATCACAATTTTCTCTAAAATATGTATTTCAGTTTTTTCATTTGCTACCACATCATGTTCATTTTGCTACCATACATGAATGTTATCAAAATAATCATACATATCGTACAACCAACAACAACAGCAATAAAGAGAATCCCCCATGGCTGCTCATCTGTTTCATTGTTTAGTCGGCATAACTCGAATAAGGTTATGATGACAAAAATCAAAGGTTGAATGAAAACAACATTTTTTTATGTCTGAAGGCCTCGAAAAGTAACAGAAACAGAAACAACAACGACAATAAACAAAACAAAAACTGTCTTAAAAACCCGAAACACAAATAATGAAACATCACTATGACATAAGAGATGAATTATGTCGCTAAGTATGTATAGGTACATACATACGATTGTATCTTGATAATACAATTAAAACTTGTTTTTCGCGCAGCTCGGGAAACCGGCTTAAAGTAAAAGTGATTTCATTTTCCCCGGGACGGACAAATTTTATGCTGGAACAATTTAATGACTTTTAAATGTCACTGGTAATGGCTTCACCTTGATAGCAGGTAAGGGGCCTGAACGCTTGGATAAGAAAGTCATTTGGCAGAATTACAAGAAAAACTAATTTTTTGTTTTCGAAATTGAGGAAAATTTTTGAAATCTTTCATGCAGGGGAACATTAGTTTTGGCCTTAACTGTGAAATCAAGGACATACACCAATGTCACGATGTTCGTGTGGTAGTTAATAGCGCTTTCAGCTAAAATTATTTCTTACATAAATCTCTTATAATTCACGGCATTCTGCACTAAGCTAATAATTACACTCATGCCTCTTCCAAAGCTTACAAATTGCTTTTTATGGTCTTGCAATGCATAATTCCCGAGAATTCCACAAATTGGCGACTTAAAATATCATCATAACTTGCATGCATTGTCTCTCGGCCATGTATTTGTCTAATTACATCTCCATATTAGTTTCTGGCATAAACTGCAAACAATCTTTTGAATTCCATCTGAGTCAGCAAAAAAAATAAAATGTAAAACAGTTATTATTGTGAACACTTGTGACTCGGCTAGCTTCTCTAGAAAATAATGGTAATGGTTTCTCCAACAACCTGTAGCAATGTATTTACGGTAAATTCCATTGCCACGAATAGCTTGGCTCACAACAAGTTTGTGCTGACCACAAGAAGTCCTGATTTAGAATTTATGCTAAGATAAACTTGTTTTCCTCGCCATTGTTAAACGCTGACCACATTGGCAACTGGCTTACTCAGAGGAATTTTCTGGAACACATACAGGAAGCTGTTAAGTATACACTTTAGATGTAAGCGACTACTGTCGCTGCTGTCGGAAAAATATTTGCTGTGAATGCATTGGAATGCTAGAGGAGAAGCATTAGTTTTTATGAATATTTTCATGCACAAGTGTTATGGGTATGAGTTGGAAGGAATTACGAACATGATTTGGTTTTGAAAGTAAAGGAATTTGGTAACTGAAATATATTGCTCCTCATAAGCACGATAATGCTTCTATATGAGAATTCGAAATTTTTTTCCGGAAATTTATATAGAAGTGGTCTTCATGAATGTCCACAAAAAAGGATAGTAGTAGTAGTAGTAAAAACTTCTTTATTGAATAAATATTTTCAAATACAGTATGACATTAATAGATATTAAGAAGTTGATATTGGGATTGCGACAATGTTTTTAAAACGTCTGTCGCCTAGTTTAATAAATTCAAAGTTTTTCTTTTTTAGATAAAGGTGTTTAGTTAAATTCATTTATCAAAAGCTGCCTGTATTTATAGCTGACTTCAATGTAGTTTGTTAAGTCATTCCAGCCACTTTCTTCTTCGCCATTGAGTATCTTGATTATTTCCTCTTCATCAAGCGTTGGCTTTCTGAATGATCTCATTCTGAATTCTCGTAATACGGGACAAATTCCTAGAAAGTGCTGCATCGTTTCTACTTCCCGCATATTACAAAGCTTGCATTCTCTATTTCGGTCTCCTTGGTCAAATCTGTTGTATTCCAGAGGTATCATACCGCTACGCGCTTTAAAGATGCAAATGATTTTCTCTTCAGAGTACTTATCATTTAAATAGAGATGGCCAATATTTGTTTTTAGATGTCTATAAATTCGTTGACTCTGGCTATTTTCTTTTTTCCGTATATTTTCATTGTGGATTTGTAACTTTATGCATTTTATAATATCCTGACAGAAAGTAAACCAGTTGTTTTGAGAGGACATTACATGCGACCATTCCAAACTAAATGATTCAGCCAGTACCTTCAATTCCTTGGCCCAAAAAGTGTTCTTGCGATATATGAGTTGTGTAAGTTTTGAGGAAGCCTGTTTTCAGAATATTGAAACAGAGTTTTTCCGAGATAGTTGAGGTGTAGCCCCAGTGTATATATTTGAGTATCTTCAACATCCGTTTCCAGCATCAAAATGTGGTTTGGAGTAAAACTAGGAACTCTCAATATTCGTTTAAGAAAGAATCTCAATAATGTGTTAGACTCTTCGAAGTAAGTGAATCCCCAGACCTGGGCAGCATATGTTTGTATGGATCTACAAACTGCTAAAAACAGCTTCCATTTTGCGTTCATATTTATGTCTGCTTTACCAATAAATTGTTTCCATGTCGAGTTTATAGCATTTTTTGCCTCTTTATTCCGATTTTGTACGTGTTTTAGGAACTTCATTTTTGGTGTGAACGTCACGCCTAAATACTTAAATTCATTTGAAATTTTGATTTCTCTGCCATTATACATCCATTTTTCATGTTTGCTTAGTTTCCCTCCGTTTCTAAAGACCATTATTTCCGATTTGGATAAGTTTACTTCTAGGCACCAAATTTTGCAGTATGTTTCCACTTTATCTATCATTTTTTGGAGTATTGCAATATCATCAGCAAGAAGCACAATATCATCTGCGTACAAAAGACTTCTGATATTGATATTGTCCACGAAAAGTCCACCACCAATATGCTCGTGCAGATCGTTTATATAAAGTGCAAATAATAACGGTGACAATAGACAACCTTGTTTTACACCTTTTGTAGTTGGAAAGAAATCTGAAAGCTCTCTTCCATTCCATACTGCCGATTGGGTGTTATTGTATATTCTTTCTATTAATGTGACCATTTTGTATGAAATTCCCATTCTAAACAGCTTATAAATAAGTGCTTGTCTTGATATGTTATCAAATGCTGCTTTGAAATCGATGAAAAATGAGTATACTTTTTTCTTTTCTGCTAATTTGAGTTCGACAATAGAGGCAAGATTGTATATGTTGTCAACTGTAGAGTAGTTTCTACGAAAACCAGCTTGATATTCGTTCAAAATTTCATGTTTTTCAACCCAATTGTAGAGCCGTTCATTAATTATCCCCATAAAAATTTTTGCCGCACAGTTCATGAACGAGATTCCTCTATAATTAGATGGCTCATTAAAATCTCCTTTTTTATGTATCGGAAAAATTACCGTTTTTGTGAAAGAGGTATCAATATTTGTGCTCGAAAATATGTTATTATATACATTCAACAATTGAGTATGTAGTTGTTCTGTGCCATTTATATAAAATTCGTATGGAATCCTGTCTTCTCCGGGAGCTTTATTTCTTTTCACACATGCAAATATTTTTTCCAGTTCGGACATAATTATTGGTGTGTCCAAATCAACATCTTCCTTATATGTAGGCGCATAGTAAATGAGTGTGGATTCTTCGGAATTATTTAAGAGACTTGAATAATAGCATTTAAAGATTTCTGGGGTTATATTTATACCTACGAAGTTGCTTTCATTTCGAAGTTCTCTTGCCATTTTCCACCATTCTCCTGCGTTTCGTATGCTGTTTAGATTATTGCCGATTGATTTATAATATGCAGATTTACTTATATTACATATGTTTTTGTATTGGATTTGTGCGGCTGAATACCTTCTTTTGTCATCCAGATCTCCAGTTCTTCTATATATTTTGAGCAAATTAAAACTGTTTAAACGAGCTTTGTTGCATGTATTATTGTACCATTTTTGTTTTGCTTGAAATGTCGGCTTGTTTGAATATTGTGTGGGATATGACCTTGAAATCGCCTTACATATTGCCTCCAGGCATGACTGTGTTGTTTCTTGGATTACTTCCAAATTTATGTTCAATCTTCGTTGGTAGTTATTCTTATTATTCTCTTTCCAGATGAGTTTTGGCAGTAATGACATCTTTTCTTCTGTTTGCGAATAGGATCCAATATTTATCCTTACTAGAATCGGGAAATGATCAGACCATACCTTATCCTCCACTCTAAATTCTACAATTCTTTCTAGAGCTTCCTTAGATACTGCACATAAGTCATTCACAGAATCGCCTAATGTTGATATGTATGTGAGATCTCCTTCCTTATCGCCTTTTGTTATTCCGTTTAATATAAGCATATTGTAATCATCACAAAGCTGTATGAATTTTGAACCTTTTTGATTAACTATTTTGTCTTTTGATTTCCTTAAATCATATCCTGAGTAGAACTTTTTCCGGTATATATCTCCGATACTCTGATTCACTTCTCCAATTCTCGCATTGAGATCTCCTATTACTATCTGATTTGAGATGTCCGCGGTTTGAAATATTTGGCTCAGTTTTCTAAAATCGTGATCCCAAGTAGATGGCCTGAGGTATTGGGGTATAAGTGTATATACTTGTTCCTTATATTGTAATTTTATAATGAGCTTGTCATCTGTATGGATAATTTCGTATGAGACACCCATATCAATCATTTCTTGTTTGATGCCTATTATTATTCCACCAATTGCTCTTCCAAACCTATGGACCCTTATAGCAGGCTCGAAAACTAATTGATATCCGATAAAATATGTCTTGGCTCTTTCCATTTTTCCACTTTCTAAATGTGTTTCCAATAATAAAAATACTTCATATTGTGTTATATATTGAAAAAACGTTGGGTATAGATATTTATTTTCTAGACCATTTATGTTATATGATAGTATGGATATGCTTCTTGTTTCGTTTACGGGAGTTATGTGCATCAGTTTTTTGGATGAAAATCGTTAATCAGAGTACCATAATTTAAATTGATTGACTTTATAACGTCTCCATACAACTTAACGAGTTCCTGTTCTCCATCAGCGTTGCCAGATACAAGTTTGTTATCTGCATTCCATCTGAACCAACTGTCTTTTATTTTAATCCTGTCTTCTCTCACCACGACTTTATGTTGTTTGCTAACTGAAAGTAGGTTTTTCTTAAGTGTAAGAAAAGCTTTCTTATGTTGTTGTTTATTAGGTATCATATCCCTCTCTATAGAAATATTTGACCCAGCTAATTTTCTGGTATTCTGAAAAACGTCTTGTATTGCCTTTTCATTATCAAGCTCTAAACATATTCTAAAAAAGGATATGTTTGATAGTCTAAGGCACTGAAAAACTACGGTCGTTATTGAACTGGTATCACAATTTTAGAGTGGTTGGACTTTGAAATCGGCTGGACCTAATATATGGGAGCTGTATCTTAATATCGATTAGCATTACATTTTTCAAAGGAATTTTCTGTTGCAAATGATCTTCCGCAAACAAAAATCATTGTTGAAAAGTGCACATTATGAAGATGACATCGGATGAAACATATGTAACATATACAGGCTAAGATAAAAAAAATTACAAAAAAGTCAGACGCCATAATTTTTAAATTTTAATGAATGAAAGCAAAAAATGTCGGAAATACCATCAAATTTTAAAATAAGTTTAGATTTGTTCGAATTTGCACGAATTATCACACGCTGGCCGAATATTGCTCCCGGCGAAGCGCTTGCTTGAGTCGATCGACACCTTGGTATTTTTTTGCTTTCCAAAATACTCCAGACACAATGGTCCCACGGATTGGTATCCGGAGATTTTGGTGGCGCGTGCTGATTGCGATGGTGCTGAGTCCTGTTGGAATGTCCAAGGTCTGCGGTCAAATGTTTGCGTGCCCAAGTTTTAATACAACCTCCACCATATTTTTGCCATATTATTCGACATTTATTCTGATGCCACGGTCGATTAATACGGGCGGAGAGCGACCGGCGCTTGAGCTCTGGTGGCCAACAGAAGATGCACATTTTCAGCTGACCTCTTTGGCAAGTAAACACTATCATTTTGTTTGTTTACAAACTGCTGGACAACGAATGTTTTCTCATCAGAAAAAAACAAAATTCGGCATTTCAACACTTTCGGGCAAGCGAAACAACTCTTTACCTCTTCTGAGTCTATTTTCTTTCTGTTGCGGTGTAAGTTCTTGTACTTTTTGGAATGTCAATGGCTTTACCCTGAGCTAGTTTTTCAATATTTTTTTGATTTTGATATTTGATTCCGGACATCAGATACAGCTCGAAAATTATTCTGCCAAATTTTATCGAGATCAGTTCAGATTTATATATACTTTCGATGTGCAACTTCATCCGATTTTAGGGATAGATTTTTTCATATTTAACCGAATTTTTCAATTGGGTGAAATCGGTCCGGTATATCTATTGCTCCAATTAATATTTTTTAATGCTAATTGGCCACCAGAGATACGAAAGCCTCCGTCTTATTTGTTGAAAATCAGAGTTGGATATATTTCCCAAATTGTAACTACTCTAAAGCCATAATACACAAAAAATAACGTTCACAGTTTTTGTTAAGGAAGATCTAGGGTATCATATAGTCGGCCCCGCCCGACTTTTCACCATTCCTTACTGGTTACACTTGATTTTGTATTTTATGAGATATTTAATGTTGGAAAATAATTAAATAGACATTTCGCATTTTATAAGCTTCATGGTTATTCATGATGTTGACCTCTTTGTAGGGGAGGTACCAGAAGGAGTGGATCGATATTCACCATATTCACACCAGATCTTGCGTTAGTAGAAATATTGAGATATGACACATTTTCAGAGTATCGCATGTTTATTTCACATTTTATTGGAATTATAATAATTCAAAATTTTGCCCCTTAGTGTGGGAGGTACATTGTGGAATGGACCGATATTGTAAATGTTTGCCCCTAACATAGCATTAATACACATATTGGTATATTGGGATTTGCCAAAAATCTGATGATGCTTTCGTGGTCATTAAATTATTTTCTGTGAATATATTGACCTTTTATGTGGGGGGGGGAGGTGTCTACCAGATGTAGTGGACCGATATTTTCCATCCCCGAACTCAGTCTAATTTTTATAGTAATATTACGATGCATGAAGTTAGGACCAAATGGCATACTTCCTTCGAGAGTTGTCGTGTGCACCAGCCAGACGGATGGACCTCCCTTGATGGATTTGATCCAAAGGTACGCAGCGGCTAAACATTTTGGCCGTATCAAATGATATATGTCCTCTGTAGCCATGACCATATAAAAATGCAATGCTTCATAGGAGGAATGAATACTTTTCATTGATTTTTCTTCCCATGGATGAGATTGATAAAATTTCAATGAGATTTCATTGGCCATGGACTGAAATTTTAAATATTTCGTTTTGTTCTGAATAAGTAAGAGGATAAAAATGTAGCAAACTAAGCCACTGATTTTTTAAAAAAATAATGAAACAGTATTTCCCAGGCAATAAGAACTGAGGGGACTTCGAAGTCGAATCTGTTCAAAAATGAAACGATTTCACATCCCTTATACTAGCCAGTGAGTTACCTTATGGCGGAGGATAAAATTAAGTGACTTTATTTATCAAATTAATATTTGGGACTGATGAGAAGAGAAGATCTATTTCAAATGAGTTTTACATGATATGAAATAGCACATATAGCAAAAGACTTCGGCTAACCTCGGTAAACAATACATAATGTAAACGTACACATAATGTAAACGTACACATAATGTAAACACACTGTTACATGCTTTCTTTTCTGTTGAAAAACGGCCACTAGTGTGTAAACGTCCAACAGAGAGAGAGAGACTCGTTATGAAGCACGTACTCGACATACAAGCATGTGTATGACGGCATATGAGCCAAGCATTGACTTTTTTATCTTAGACTTATATAAGACTTTGTGTTGTGATAAATGGTAAGATGTAAAAGAAAGTTGAATAAAAGATCAAATATAAATGTAGATCAATTGCAATTTATAACAAATGAGGAAAACTCAAAAGTCGGGCGGGCTCGACTATATGATGCCCTACACCAATATGAAAGATTTTATTTTAAGTATATCATACAACCTATCAACATTTGGCTTTAGAGCAGTTATAGTTTGCTATAGAGTGCATGATATTACTTGGAGAAGGATTATATTAAACAAGTAAAAAAAAAAACAGTAAGTTCGGCCGGGCCAAACTTTTAATACCCTCCACCTTAGGAAATGAAGCAAAAACCATTAAAATGCCGAATATCGGGAGGTACCATTATATGGGGGCTACACCAAAACGTAGACCTATAATTACAATGTTTCGCCACACGAACTAGGACCCATTATGACCCACAAATACCAATTTTTAGACAAATCAGTGAAAAAATGTGGCAAAAACCATCAAAATACCGAATATCGGGAGGTACTGTTATATGGGGGCTATACCAAATCATGGACCCATACATGCAATGTTTTGCCACCGGAGCTGGAACCCATTATGAGCAACAAATACCAATTTTCAGACAAATCCGTGAAAAAAGGTTGCAAAAATCATCAAATTACCGAATATCGGGAGATACCGTTATATGGGGGCTATACCAAATCATGGACCCATACATGCAATGTTTCGCCACCGGAGCTGGAAACCATTATGACCCACTAATACCAATTTTTAGACAAATCCACGAAAAAATGTGGCAAAAAAACTAAAATACCGAATATTGGGAGGTACCCTTATATGGGGGCTATACCACAACGTGGACCTCCACATGCAATGTTTTGCCACACGCTCAGGGATCCGTTGTGACCTACAAATACCAATTTCCAGACAAATCCGTGAAAAAAATGTGACATAAATCATCAAAATACCGAATATCGGGAGGTACCGTTATATGGGGACTATACCAGAACGTGGACCGATATATCTCATTTTCAATACCAACCATTCTAGACACAATGTAAATAGCTCTACTAAATTTTGGCGCTCTACGTCAAATAATGTGGGTTGTATCGTGATTTCAACAGACAGACAGACGGACATCGTTAAATCGACATAGAATTTTATACTGATTATGAATGACGAATATTTAAGGATGTTACAAACGGAATGACAAAGTTAATATACCCTCCTTTCGAAGGTGGAGGGTATAAAAATATATAATGGAAACGAACGTCCCGAAATTCACTCCATTTGGGCTGACATTAGCCATTATTTGCACAATAAACCTGAAATCGGATGAAAGGATATATGTGGGAATAATATCCAAATCTTAGCCGTTCTCGATAAAATTTGGCAAAGATATTTCCGGGCTTTTTTAAGATATCAGGTACTAAATATCATTATTGTCGAATGTATATTACGAATGTGAGAGACTTAAGCTCCCAATCGGATGAAACATATATATGGGAGCTATAGCTATATCTGAACCGATTTTCTCCGAATTCGATGTACTTGCTTAAGTCAGTCGGATATGCCAAAATTCAGATCATTTGGACTGATATTGGCTATTTGGTGTACAATTAACCTAAAATCAATTGAGAATATATCCGGGAGCTATATCCAAATATGAATCGATCTTGACAATACAATAAACCTGATATCTGATGAAAATATATTTGGGAGATATATCCTAATCTTAACCGATCTCGATAACACTTGACAGAGGTATTTTCGAGCAGTATCTGATATTTCGCATGTGATGGACTTAAAACCACAAATCGGATGAAACAGATATATCGGAGCTATAACTATATCTGAACCGATTTTCTAAAAATTGTATTTACTTATTTGGTGGGATATACCAAAATACAGGTCATTTGGACTTATATTAACCCGAAATCTGATGAAGCTATATATAGGAGCTATATACAACTTTGATCCGATTATCACCAATTCCAATAGGGTTCGTCCTTGGGCCAAACAAATATTGTTTGCGAAACTTCATCTCAACCGAATAATATATGCGACCTGCATTTTGTTCACAAAAATGCATGAACGGACGGACGGACGGACTGACATGCATAGATCGACTAAGAAAGTGTTTCTATGAAGATCCTCAAAAGTAACTATGGTCTATCTCGCTTCCTTCTCCATGTTACAAAAACAAATGCCGAAACCATACATTTATAAATTGCCTAATTGTGACAAAAAAATAATTTTCCATAAAACAGTAGTCTTAAATTGATTGCTTAAATTTAGAGTATTCTCCATAGGCTTGAGTTCAAAATACTCTCTATTACAGAGAGCAATGTTTTCCATGGTGAATTGGGCCAAGGTGAATTATTTGTGTCTAAAATTTTCTTCCTAATTGAGTGTTCTTGAATTACACAATTTTAAATAGTCCATGGCTTGTGAGTAAGGCTATTTTTGTCTTAGTAATACGGCCATTTGTTCCTTTTAATTTTACACCTAGCTTAATCTCACTGTTTTATACCACAGTATCCAAAAAACTTACAACTAACAATAACAACAAATATATTCAAAAATTGAATCATACACACCTCGTTTAATCCAACAAAGCCTATCTCTATATGGTGTTAGCTATGTCGCGTTGGTTACGTTTGCTGCTTATATTCGATGGTATTGTATTTTTCTATCCAAGCAAAGATGCAGGCCGTAAGTGATGGCTTTCAAAAAATGGAATATCTAGCAGAATTTCCGGTTTGCTTGTTAAGGCTAAAAATTAAAACGTTGCAGCCGTACAAAAAAAAAACGGCAATTCTTATATATTTATTCGTTTTTGCTTAGGTGCAAGTATTTTTTAACGATTTTTTTTTTCAAGAAATCTCAAGTGCAGTGAAGTTGTGGCAGAGTGCTGCAATCAGGTGTTTTGTTTTTCAGGTTGGAAAAGCTGGATTTAGTCGTCCGGTAGCGGCCGGTTATAATGAATGCGTAACATCAACAATGTAGACAGCGGCAGTGAGCATAAGAGCGCGGCTTGTCGTCAGCAAGTGAGCAGATAAGCAGCGGTTGTAACGCCAGTGGATGTGTGTGTGCGTTTTTCAAAATTCTTTTGTTGTAGCGAAGACAAGTCAAGAGCAATCACAAGAACGGAGATGTTGCACACGTTGAAAATCGGGTTGTTAACCGACATACAACTGGCAGGCGGGCAGGCAAATCGTTTAGCAGGTGTTAATATGAATTTTGTAGGCCTCTCATCAAAGTAAAATTGATGTTGATTATTGTAGGCCAAAAAATTAATTGGTTAGATTTTTTTCACTAAATTATGAAAAATATATATTTTTATTTTATTTCACTTTACGAAAAAACAATATTTTTTTCTAAAACGAATTAATTGATAATTATTATTTTTATAATATCAATTTTCGTGTTATATTTTATTTTATTATCTTTGGTATAATTTTTGTATAACATTCACATTAATTTATTTGTTTGTATTGCATGTAATTAATAATCTTATCATATATATTTAAATATGTTTTTATATATTTATTATTATTATTATTATTATTATTATTATTATTATTATTATTATTATTATTATTATTATTATTATTATTATTATTATTATTATTATTATTATTATTATTATTATTATTATTATTATTATTATTATTATTATTATTATTATTATATTATTATTATTATTATTATTATTATTATTATTATTATTATTATTATTATATTATTATTATTATTATTATTATTATTATTATTATTATTATTATTATTATTATTATTATTATTAGTATTATTATTATTATTATTATTATTATTATTATTATTATTATTATTATTATTATTATTATTAATATTATTATTATTATTAATATTATTATTATTATTATTATTATTATTATTATTATTATTATTATTATTATTATTATTATTATTATTATTATTATTATTATTATTATTATATTATTATTATTATTATTATTATTATTATTATTATTATTATTATTATTATTATTATTATTATTATTATTATTATTATTTATTATTGTTATTATTATTATTATTATTATTATTATTATTATTATTATTATTATTATTATTATTATTATTATTATTATTATTATTATTATTATTATTATTATTATTATTATTATTATATTATTATTATTATTATTATATTATTATTATTATTATTATTATTATTATTATTATTATTATTATTATTATTATTATTATTATTATTATTATTATTATTATTATTATTATTATTATTATTATTATTATTATTATTATTATTATTATTATTATTATAATTATTACTTCTTTTATTTCTTTTATAAGGTTCACATAATTCTTTTTAGTTTTTGTTTATTTTGTTATTTTATTGTCACTTTTTTATTTTATTTTATTTTATTTTATTGCCAATTTTTTATTATTACAAATTAAATTGTGCAACAAAATTCAATTTTCTCAATAATTACCGGACATTCTCGGCAAGATTATGAAAGGTGAGCAAAAAAGAAGGCACATTTATTGGAGTTTTGAAAATTTACATCTCAAAGTAAACTAAATAGGGGTTATTCGACATTTTTTTCAATGTTCGAATGAAGATTTCTTTGAATCTGTTGATATGTGTATAATGTCTTTGGCTATGTCTTTGATAAAAATACGAGGAATGTTAAGAAAGAGAATTCTAACCCTTAAGCGAGTCACAAAAAAAATTTCTTGTCTTATTTTGAAAATTTGGTTAAAAATTCACTTAAAATGGCAATTAACAATATTCTAAAAAATGTAATTGTCATAAAATTCTATTATTGTTTCCGAAAGACGTTAAAAGTCTAAATCTTACCAAAATACCAGAATTCATATATATTATATAAAACAGGTTTTAATGTTAAAGCCGTTCTTTGTGTGAATTTATGTAAAAATCTTCTAAAAACATCACTTTAGAAGCTTATTGTCAAAGACAAAAATGTTTTCCATAAAATTTCATTATGAGTCGCCATAGCAAATAAATTCGTATTTCTTTGGGATATCAAAACAAGTAAAATGCAGTAATTTCGGCCAGGCCGAACTTTGAATACCCTCTACCATTTAGAACGAATTTGGAAATTTTCAAAAAATTAAATCCGTTCAAAATTTTATTAAAATCTTACAAATACCGAATATAGGCGTTATATTGGGGTCTATACGACGTGGACCTACATAGGCATTGTTTGTAATAAGCCATTACCATATTCAAATTCGAAACTTGAAATAAACGGCTAAAATCGTCAAAATACCTTATATAGGGATGTACCGTTATATCAGAGATTTACGAAGACCTGGACCTGCATAGACAATTTTCTGTCACAGGCTGATGCATACATTATAAACTTCAAAAACGACATCTTAAAAAAATTTCGTTGAGTATTGTACCTAAAATCGTCAAAATTTCGAATATAGGGAGGTACTGATATATGGGGCCTATACGAAGACCTGGACCTGCAAAGACAATTTTCTATCACAGACTGTAGTTTCCATTACGAACTCTAAATACGTAATTTGAAATTACTCCGGTGAATAATGACGCTAAAATCATCAAAATACCGAATGTAGGGAGGTACCGTTATATAGGGGATATATGAAGACTTGGACCTGCACCGACAATTTTCTGTCATAGGTTGTTGTATTCATTACGAACTTCAAATGTCAAATTTGAAATAATTCCGGTGTGTAATGTCGCTAAAATTATAAAAAAAACCGAATATTCAGAGGTACCGTTATATGGGGGATACACGAAGACGTTGACCTGCACAGACAACTTTCTGTCTTCGGCTGAAGTATCTATTTCGAACTTCAAATAACAAATTTGAAACAATTCCGGTGTATGATGTCACTAAAATCATCAAAATACCGAATATAGGGAGGTACCGTTATATTGGGGCTGTATGGAAACTTGGATCTACACACACAGTTTTCTGTTTTAGGCTGTAGTATCCATTTCGAACTTCAAATGCTAGATTTGAAACAATTCTGGAGAATAATGTCGCTTAAATCATCAAAATACCGAATGTAGGGAGGTACCGTTATATGGGGGCTATACGAAGACGTGGACCTGCACACACAAATTTCTGTCTCAGGCTGAAGTATTCATTTTGAACTTCAAATGCCAAATTTGAAAAAATTCCGGTGAATAATGTCACTTAAATCATCAAAATACCTAATATAGGGAGGTACCGTTATATTGGGGCTATATGGAAACTTGGACCTACATAGCCCATTTACAAACTTAACCTGCCTACTGGCAAAATAAAAATATGTGCAAAATTTTAGCCTTCTATCTCACTTCGTTCGAAAAATAGCGTGATTAAAACAGACAGACAGACGGACAGGCAGACAGACACACAGACGGACATTGCTAAATCGTCTTAGAATTTTACGCTGATCAAGAATATATATACTTTGTTAGGTCTGACATGAGTATTTCGAGGGGTTACAAACGGAATGACAAAATGAATATAGCCTCCATAGTATGGTGGAGGGCATAACAAGAGATTCCCTTTCTTTGATGGCTCATAGTGAAATTTGATGAGGAATATTTTCGTACTTATACTATTATGATGCTTTGTTGGAGATTTTTGCAGAAAATTAATATAGAGTATGGTTTTAACCCTAAAATGTGGTTTTAATATATAAGACTTCCAAGCGTTGAAGTTTGATTTAAGCTCTTGACGTCTTCTTGGGCCTATAGTAGAATTTTTTACCATGATCCCGTTTAACAGACTTTTTACCCGTATTAAAAATAAAGATCCAAAAGGACAGATGATCCTTGTATTTTTATCTGTAATATTGCGGAAGACACAAAAAACCTAAAATGAACGAATGCGAGGGGTATCTAAATTCGAAATTTTCAAAAAAAAAAAAAAAAAAAAATGTGGAAGAGGGGGTATCTGACACAACCCAAGTAATCCCGAATTGTTATCTGTATTATTGAGGAAGACACGCATTCTAATTCGGAATATAAATATTCATAACACCGATATTAATATCTTCTATTTTTAGCTCTACTTCCATAATCTACTGAATTTTTTTCTGTAATTATTAAAAAAAGTAAATTTTATCGCACAGTATAATTTTATTATGTATTATTATGTAATTTTATTATTTATTTATTATTTTATTATTAATATTATTTTATTATAATTATTATATTTTTATATATTTTTTTAATTTTTTGAAACATTGTAATTTTATTATTAATATTAATTTATTATAATTAGGGTAAGTGTACCAGTAGTCGGCACTTTTAGGATTTTCGCGTTTTTAATCGCTCACCATTCTGAGTGGAACTTTTCAATTATTACAAAGTTAATTTATTCCGATTCGAAATTTTGTATAGTTTTTGCAATAAAAAAAAAAGTTTTAATAACTTTTTATTAAATTTCATAAATTTGTAGTTTTATTAAAAAAATGCTTTTTTGCCAGTAGTCGGCACCACTTGCTAATTGTCGGTATGGCATGTTACAACAGTCGGCATACCAATTTTTTTGTAAGAATAATTAATAATAATAATAAATTAATTCATTAAAATATTATAGTTTTGTTTAGTTAAACTGATTCGACGTCTTTATTATACTTTTCTTAAGAATATGGATTGTTGAGGACCTTCACAGACAAAAATTTAATTTTTATAGGAATAAATCATATTTTCTTAACGAAATTGTACACAAAGATAGCTGACAATATATTTGAAGTAAGCAAAATAGATTTAGTTATAATAGTGTCATTTATTTGGGCTTAAAAATAAAAAGTGCCGACTACTGGGACATGCCGAACTTAGGCACACTTACCCTATAATATTTTTATATATTTTTTATTTTATTGAAACGTTGTTCCCGTATTTATTTATGTTTCTTTTTCATAATATTTTTTTCCTTTCTGGTTCACTTTATTTTAATTTATTTGTTGTAATTAATTTTGATATTTCTTTGACATTTAAATTAGATTTTAACACGCTTTGTTATTGTTTTGTATGTTTTTTATAAATATTAATAATTTTAAATCAAGGTGAAAAAGCATGATCACTTGATTGAATTGCCGGCACGCGAATGTCACGCATTTAATTATTATTATTTTTTTGTTTGTTTTTTATTCTTATTCCTTTTCGCCTCATTTGTGTTTCTTGGTGTTTTTGTGCTAATGTTGACCTCTGTTTTAGATTGTGAAAATATAATGAACCCCTTCATACAATGTTTGAGTATGATTAATACAATTTGTTTGGGAGATTTCATATGAACGGCCTAAGACTAATTCCTAGTAACGAAAATATCAAATGTGCCGATCATCGGCGTATTGCTAACTTTCCTCTATAGCTATATTTTGTAAAATCCAAACAATAGTAAATGGCCTAGAAAGAGCAGAAGACTCTGTCGCAAAGAGTAGAAGACTCTTTCGCAAAGAGTGGAAGGCTCTTTTGAAAAGAGTAGTAGACAATGTCACAAATATATACAGTCTTATTAAGGTTATGCAAGTTAAGAGTTTCTGGACAGAAAGCCGAATTTATTTAACCCGTACACCTCTGCAGTACGTGCTATATTGCACACAAACCCCACCCAAATTTTCTAGACAAACTTTATAAAAACTATAAAATTATTCAAAATATGTTAATGAATATTTAATAACCCTCTGAGGGTGATAAATTTCATTTTAAATATTTTCTAATATCATTATTGTATAAATTAAGATAAGCCTGCAGACGGTTTTTTTTTTTCATTGAAAAGGTAGCTATTCAAAATATTATTTTCATTTCTTTCTTCTTTTCGTTTTCGTTCATATCAAAATTTACACTTGAGTGAATTTTGGTGCTGGTGGTCCATGTGAATGAAAATCTGAACAATGTTCATTTGAATTTGCATGATAATCGGTCATTTCAAGTTTTTGCTTTTTTTGTTGTTTGTTTTTTGACCATGGATAATACTGGATACTTAAACAAAAAACATGCCGTTATGTGTGTATGAATATATGTGTGTGTGTGTGTTTTCTTTATAATAATTTCATCTTATTATTTTAATGGCAATATCCAAATCTGACTGACGTTGTTAGCTAATGGCAAAATAATGAAACGAAAGTGAAATTTCTTCATTAGAAACGAAGCTAAAGGAGAGGATGAAAAGTTTCTAAGACATGAAAACACGAATACAAAAAAAAGAGTATTGGGGTTTTTTGTTTAGTTTTCTAAAGTCGAAATAAATTATTTAACATAAAAATACAAATTACAGTAACAACAAAAACAAAACGGGTTTTCATTGCGAAGAATCGAATGAGTAATATGATATGTTTAGAGATTAACCTTTAACCAAATGAAACTGATAGTTTTTGGAATTTGGTGACTTTTATACATTTTTTGACATTTGACGGGTTTAAAGGTAAGAAATATGTATGGATCTTCCAGGTCTTCAGTCCATGAACAAAAGGTAGTTATTCGACCCCTCGAAGACCTTTGCAGGTCCCTCAAAGGAGTTTTATTGAGAGAAGACCTTTTTCTAAAAGGGAAGATACAATCTATTTCCATCTACTTAAGAGCAGAGTAGATGGGTCTGATGGAATATGGTCGCATCTACTTTGCAATATATTGAAACTAGATCCATCTACCCTACAGTATATGGCTTCAGGGAACGTCCTCTAGATGATCTCTGGGTCTATACAGACAAAAAATGTCGTTCTCATCTGGGCTCATTCATTCTAAAGTATATGGCCTCTGGGTCCGTGTATTCTAAAGTAGCTAGCCTGTATATGGCCTCTGGGTACATCTTAGGAATTTGGGTACATCTACATCTACACATCTACGCTGACGTAGATGGACTCTGGACACATCTACTCTAACGTGGGTGGCCTCTGGGCACATCTATTCTAACGTAGATGACCTCTGGGCACATCTACTCTTACGTAGATGGCCTCTGGATACATCGACTCTAACGTAGATGACCTCTGGGCACATCTACTCTAACGAAGATGGCCTCTGGGCCCATGTACTCTACAATATATGGAATATAGACCCATCTACTTTGCAGTATGTGGCCTAGCTAGCCGACTGGTCAGTGTGTCTAACCTACTAGCTGATTTCCCAACAACCTTACATAAAGAGAAGATGTTTAAAGAGTTATTATATATATTGAAGTTGCCCCGCAGATCCTCTGTATAAAAGACTCTTAGAAGGTACTCTCTGCTTTGAAAACTGTCAGAAGGTATTTTGGCATTGAATACATTTAGGAGGTGCACAGACGACCTTCTTTACATGAAAGGCCTTTAGGATGTCTTCCCTACACAGAAGATCCTCGGGCATTATTGTCTGTACAAGAGACCCTCGGGAAGTCTTCCCTGCACAGAAGACCTTTTGGATGTCACCTTTCTGTAGGTCTTATCCGTATAGATGAACTTTTAGAAGATGTCACTGTACAGAAAAGGTTTCAGAGCTTTTTAAACGACATTAAAAGACACTTCGGAGGTCTTCTCTGCGTAGAAGACTTTTCTGAGATTTTCTACATATAGGAGAATTTTTTGGAAGTCTTTTCTATATAGATGTCTTTCGGAAGGTCTTTTCTCAAACGAAGAGGTCTTTCCTGAATGGAGTCCCTGTGGAGGTTCTCTCTGCGTAGAAGACATTTTATAAGTCTTCTTTGTGTAGAATACCTGTTGAAAGACTCCTCTTGTATAGAGGACCTCTGTATGAAAGACTTTCTTTGGGGTCGTCTCTGTGTAGAAGACCTTCTAGAGATCTGCTCTGTATAGAAGAACTCTCGTAATTCCATTCTATATAAAAGAACTCTCGAAGGACTGCTCCGTATCTAGGATCTCTTGTAGGGTCTGTATAAAAAAAAAACTCGGAGGTTGGCTCTGTATAGAAGACTTCTCGGCGTTCGGCTCTGTATGGTAGAAAATCCTGATTTTTCACCTTCTCAACACTAATCTTCGATTGATCTTCAGTCAAATTCCATCTCCCATGTTAAGCCTACATTTCCACATTCTTCAGGAAACAAAAACCCTGTGTTTCCCATCATTAAAACATCCATTAAAATATGCGTTTTTTTTTTTTCTCTTGAAATTGATATATCACCGGTGAATTCATTTCCTTTTATTTCCACATGATTGCATGTGGAGATTTTTTAGCGAAACCCGGTAAGCACTGACTGCACTACGGGAAATAATAGGTTTGGCGATGCGTGGACATAACAATCAATATGTGAGCGTGTGTGTGAGGTGTTCCAAGTTTGCAAAACTATTTGCCCCCTCCCAAACAGACAATATCGAATAAAGCGGACATACAACCGCATTCCTATGTGAAATCTTAATAGATTTCAGAAAAAATAAAAAACAATCTCAACGCAATACAATGACCAGATAATCTATGGACAAGCGTCTCATGACGTTTCACAGCTATTGGCAGCGACGGCTAGCAAACAAACAAAAAGTAAATTTGAGACGATGGCCCATTCATTCAAGCATTTTTTTCAGTTTGTCAGTCATGTGTGACACAACAAAAACCTACCTCAATCCAACTCAACACAACGCACGCAAAGAGTATTTGCGGTAAAACAACAAATGGGATATACGATTTTCCAAATGAAATTCAATATTTCAACAATTATTTAAAACTCAACATTCAAGTCTTGTTGTTCCTCCTTTCTGCGAAAGATCACAAAACTCCAGACAAACAACAATGACGACACAACAAATCATCTGCAAGCAAATTACAGGAGAAGTAGAAAAAAATCCAAAACCTAAATCTACCTGTTAAATACCTGTGTCATGAAGATCGACAGACATACGAGAAGAAACCCACAAACATACCGACACACTTGTGCGGATTTATTTGGCGAGAAACGGAGATTCATAGAGAAGAAATTCACCACCACCATCCATGTAGACAAGCCCAAAAAGATTGACGAGCCAAGATAATGAGGTTACTAACAACGAAAATAACGAAAGCAAACAAAAAATAAAAAGAAACTCAGCCATAGATAGAGCCGTACATGCTGCACTCACACACATGCACGGCCAATCGAACAACATATTTTGCAAAGTACCTGCGAACTGTAAAAAATGAGCGTGAAGAAATCTTCTACAGGTAAGGGCCAATCTATCGTGATAAACAGTTAGCCGTTGGAAGATGCTGAGAAGGCGATTTGTGTTAATCATATTTTAGTTATGGTGTCTGTCCATTTAGTGAGAAATGTTTGAATTGTATCCGACTCGTGAGAAAGAATCCTGGTGAAAGAGAATTTAACGGGGTTTTCCATGGAAGAGGCTATTAAGGATTTCATTCCGCAAGAAATACAATCGGTCTACAAAACTCGTAAAGAAGACCATGTGAGTTTTATTCGTGTAGAATCTAGTAGAGATGTATGGAATGATTTCCTTACACAGAGAACCCATGGAAGAACACTAGAAAGAACAAGTAAAAAGCAGCTAAGTTCGGAAAATACCGCTCAAAAAAAAAAAAAAAAAAACCGTTGTATGGAAGGCTACACGAAGACTTGGTCCTGCATATACGATTTTTATACTCTCCACCTTACACAGTATGTAAGGTATATTAAATTCGTCATTCTGTTTGTAACACACGCCAGTGTCAAAACGAATAAAGATAGGAAACTAAAATTTTGCACAGATCAGTCTTTGTCGGCAGACAACAGACCTCCCTATATTCGATATTTTGGTGATATTAGCTACATTTTTCAATGGAATTGTCTAAAAATCCATACTAGAAGTTCTTTCTAAGAGAAATGTCTAGAATTTCTTGTATGGAAGAGAAATGTCTATATAGGTCCACGATATCGAACAGCCTACATACAACGATACACCCTGATATATTTTGATGATTTTAGGGACATTTTTCACCGGAGTCGTATTTAGAATCCGTAATGGGTACTACAGCCTAAGACAAGAAATTGAGTATGCGCGCAGCCTAGGACAGAAAATTGTCAATTCAGATCCAGGTCATCGTATTGGCCCCATATATCAGTACATTCCTATATTCGGTATTTTGACAATTTCAGGTACAATATTCACTGAATTTCGTATTTGAAGTTCCTAACAGCTCCAGGATAGCCTGTGACAGAAAATTGTCCACGCAGGTCCTGGTGTTCGCATAGGCCCGATATAACAGTACCTCCCTTCTTTTGGTGTTTTGATGATTTTACCTAAATTATTCATCGGATTTTCTTTTCAAGTTTCGTCTTTGAATATTGTAATGGCATATGACAAAAGTTGCCTATGCAGGTCCACATCTTCGTATAGACCCAATATAACGGCTACATTGGGTGTTTTTAAGATTTTAACAGAACATTTTTTCGGATTTTATTTATTGAAAATTTCCAAATTCTTTCCAAATGGCGGAGGGTATTTAAAGTTCGGCCCGGTCGAGCTTACTGCTGGTTTACTGGTTTGTCATAGGCTGTAGCATCCGTTACGAACTATAAATACGAAAATTGAAATAATTCCCGTCAAAAATGTGGTCCTATATAGACAATTCTCTTCCAGAAGTTAAAGTAGTCAGAAGAAACTCCTTGTTCAGAATTTTGAAAAATTCCATTGAAAAATGTGACTATAACCATTAAATACCGAATATCGTGGGGTGCCGTTACATGACAGCTATACGATATCGTGAACCGATGTAGCCCATCTATGAACTTGACCGGTCTGCAGACAAAAGACTGATTTGTGCTAAATTTTAGCTTCATATCTTAATTCATTATTACTCTAGCGTGATTGCAACCGACGAAGAGACGGGCAGACGGACGAATGGGCAGGGCTAAGTCGTCTTACGCTGATCAAGAATATATGTAGACTTTATTAGGTCTAAAATTATTATTTCGATGAGTTACAATGACGGAATGAAGAACTTAATATACCCTTCACACTAGATGGAGGTGTAGCTTATGCATTAGAAAACTGAAGAATTTCCAAATGAAGTCTCCAATAGTAAAACTGTGTTCTAATATCATGGCCCTATACTGTTTCGTATAACCTGGCACATTTAATTATAAAACTTTAAAGCCTCTCTCTAAAATAACTGATCGAAACTAATGATAGACAACAAGTACTAAGTACTCATCTTATCCTCCGCACTATTCATATCTGGGAAAAAGAGCGGTTAATGGGTTGCTAAATAATCGAAACAGGTTTTCATTTAGCCCCATTGCAACCTACAAATGCCATAGATAGAAATCACAATTACCGCAACGCTTAAATGAGCTGCAACAACAATGGAGGTGTGCCATTTTCTTTGAGACATACACCGACATACAAACAATTTTAAAATAATAGAAAAAAAATAATTTATTGGGAAAACTATTTAACAATAGAAAATCAGTTTTTCCTTTGATTTACTCGAAGAAAATGCAAAAAGCACTTGAATGTTTTTTCCTCCATTTCATTGTTACACGTGTGTGTGTTTGTTTCTCTTGTTAGGTTACTGATAAATTGTGAGAACGAAAATTCTTTGTTTTTGTAAGAAACAAAAAAAAAAAAACAACAAAAGAAATTTTCCAACAAGTTGTAGTAGGCACGTATGGGTGAGACCTGCACCTTGCACTTGCTTGGGTACTGTGTATCAATGCGGCCCCCAAACCGGAAGGCGTGCCATCATTTCAAAGGAAATTGTGTTATCTCCTCTATCCGGTTAAGATGTGAAATGTGCGATAACAAGCTGCATTATGACCATTAATATTGAAGGTGTAATTAAGACACCAACATAGTTGAAGAGCGTTTTCATACTTGAATAGCATTTGAAAGTGTCGGTAATTATAAATGATTAATAGATCCAAGATAAACTTCTAATGGAAAAAAGACATTAGGTGCTTAAAATACTAAAGGATAGTGTTGATTTGACATAGCATTGCCACTAAAAGGCAATAAAACGTCTTTTTTGAAAAGGTCTCTCATGTGTACAAGACTTATCTATTTACTTATCAATAGAATATAATTCGAAAGGAGAAGAACTACCGTATATCTTCCAGTTAAGTAATACCTATAAAAGATCTTTAGCTTCAGAAGACCTCTCAGAGAACTACATGTCCAAAGGAAGTAAAGACCTTCTATTTATAAAAGTTTTCGAAGATATATTCTGTGTAAAGAAGTTCTCCTAAAACCTTTTTATACCCTCCACCATACATAGTATGGAGAGTATATTAAGTTCGTCATTCCTTGTTTGTAACTCATCGAAATAATCATTTTAGACACAACAAAGTATATATATTCTTCGTAAAATTCTAAGACGATTTAGTCCTGTCCGTCCGTCTGTTGTAATCACGCTACGGTCTAAACGAATTAAGATAGGAAGCTAAAATTTTGCACAAATCCCTCTTTTGTCTGCAGGCAGGTCAAGTTTGAAGATGGGCTATATCGGTCCACGATATCGTATAGCCCCCATATAACGATACCCTCCGATATTCGGTATTTTGATGATTTTAGCCACATTTTTGAACAGAATTGTCTGATAATCCACACAAGGAGTTGCTTGTAGGTACTTTATCCCTTGGAAGAGAATTATCAATATAGGTCCACAATATCGTATAGCCTCCATATAACGATACCCTCCGATATTCGGTATTTTGATGATTTTAGCCACATTTTGCAACGGAATTGTCTGATAATCCACACCAAGAGTTTCTTGTAGGTACCTTATCCCTTGGAAGATAATTATCTATATAGATCCACGATATCGTGTAGCCCCCATACAACCGATATTCGGTATTTTTATGATTTTAGCCACATTTTGTAATGGAATGGTCTGAAAATCCGCACAAGAAGTTCCTTATGAGTACTTTATCCATTGAAAGAGAATTATCTAATAGGTCCACGATATCATATAACCCCCATATAACGATATCTTCCGATATTCGGAATTTTGATGATTTTACCCACATTTTTCAACGGAGTTTTACCCACATTTTTCAACGGAGTTGTCTGAAAATCCACACAAGGAGTACTTTGTGGGTACTTTATACCTCGGAAGAGACTTATCTATATAGGTCCACACTATCGTATGGCCCCCATATAACGGTACCCCTGATATTCGATGTTTTGATGATCTTAGCCATATTTTCCTATGGTATTGTCTGAAAATACACACAAGGAGTTCTTTGTGAGCACTTTAACCTCTGAAAGGTAATTGTCTATATTGGTCCACAATATCGTATATCCCCTATAAAGTACCTTCCGATATTAGATATGTTAAAGATTTTAACAGAATTTTTAATGGATTTTATTTTTTGAAAATTTTCTAATTCGTTCCAAATGGTGGAGGGTATTCAAAGTACGGCCCGGCCGAACTTACTGCTTTTTTACTTGTTTTGCTTAGAAAACTTCAAGAAGCCCATCAATGTTGAAATGTGAATAAGATGATGGGTTAAAATTTGATTAAAAAAATCTTCAATATACCTTATATCTACAGAAGACCTGCAAGATACCATCTATGTTTAGAAAGCCCGCAAAAAGCAAAGGACAGAAGGCCTGAATGCTATATTTTCTGTATAAAACATCTTCAAGGTATATAGCCACATGTGAACTGGTTTCCACAAAATTAGACACACTTTCTTCCAAACTGAATCTGGTCGTAGGCGCCATAATTTATTTAATTTGGTTTGATATTAAACATTTGTTGGACAAGATGCTTAAAATTGTTTTAAATATTTACGTGAGAGCTTTATCTAAAAATAGTTAGACTTCACCTAACTTCAGATAGCTGTCATTTCTTAGCCACTTGTCCGACAAGCGTACAAAAGCATTTTGTTGAGAATTTTCCAGAATAAAAGGTTATTCGTAATGGAATTTAAGCGTGATAGTGTGATTTCTTTATATTTGGCTGGAAAACCATAAGTGGCTATCGTTAGAGCACTCCAGCATTTAAATAAGAATTAATCTTTTGTGTCTCGTGCCATCTCTCATTACCGTGATACTGGTAGCGTAGCCCGAAGTCAAGGAAGTAGACGGAAGAAATCACCAACATCAGCAGAAATCGATCGAACAATAAAGAAGCGATCCGGGTCGCAGTGGCCGTAATATGACACGTAAGCTGAACATATCACAATATTCCACTCGTCAGATATTGAAAAACGAGCTTGGAATAAAGCCATCGTAATTCCAAAACGTGAAAAAACTTACACCGCAACAGAAGGAAAATAGACTCAAAAGAACTAAAAAGTTGCTTCGCTTGGCCGAAAGTGCTGAACTGCCGAGTTGGGTTTTCTTCGATGAGAAAACATTGGTTGTCCAGCTGTTTGTAAACAAAAAAAATTATCGTGTTTACCTTCCAAATTGTATCTTTTAAATTCGGACTTGTATTACCCATTTGGTGCACAATTATTTTGAAATCGGATAAAGATATATATGGGAGCTATATCCAAATCGGAACCGATATTGATAAAATTAGGCAAAGATATTTCTGAGCTGTATTTCATATATTTCCCTGAATATCGTTGTTAAGGAGTGCATATTACGACTGTGGGTAACAAATATAACAAATCGGATGAACAGTATATATGGGAGCTATAGCTATATCTGAACCGATCTTCACAAAACTTGGCATAAAAATTTGGTCGTAAGTGCCAAATTCCATCCCATTTGGACAAATATTATACGCTTGGGGCACAATATAAAGTAAATCGGACGAAGTTATATATGGGAGCTATATCCAAATCTAAACCGACCTCGGTAAAATTTATCAAATGTCTTTCTGAGCTGTATTTGATATATTTCCCCAAATATTGTTGTTATAGAGTGCATATTACGGCTGCGGAGGACAAAAATAACAAATCGGATATCTGAACCGATTTCGATCAAATTTGGCATTTCTGATCATATGTGCAAAATTCCATACTATTCGGGCTGACATTACACGTTTGGTGCACAATAAAAGGCAAATCGGACGAAGATATATATGGGAGCACTATCTAAATTTTGACCGATTATCTCCAATTTCAATAGGGTTCGTCCTTGGGCCAAACAAATGATTTGTGCTAAATTTCATCTGGATAAGGCAACAAATGCAAACTGTACTTTGTTTACAAAAATACATGGACAGACTGACGGACGGACATGCATAAATCGACTCAGAATGTGATTATATGCAGATCACCACAAGAAACTATGGGTCTATCTCGTTTCCTTTTACCTGTTACAAACAAATGCACAACGACATAATACCCTGACCACCTTGTGGTGTAGGGTATAAAAATGAGGTTTTGGCCAGGAAAAATCAAAACAAATTCTGACTCGGTGACCGCCGTTCGCAACCTGCATAAAAACGTTTTAGCTGATTTTATTCCCTCTTACCTATTTTATGTACATATAGAATAAAAACAGCTAAGAGGAAGTTCAACTTTACATCATTTGGTATCTAATAGATTCCCAATGAATTTCTTACGATTTCTGTACGAATGTCTTTTTGTCATGATTAAAGAGTAAAAAACACTCCTTACATTGGGTTTAATCAATATATTCAAAATCAAAAAACAAAATCAATAAAATAAAACAATGTATGCATGATTCCAAATGGACGTCACCCAGACCAAATGGAACGAACGCATGAATCGCCGATGCTCGTCTCTTGTCCATTGTCTTTGCTATTTCTGTTCTTGTTGTTGTTGTTGTTGAAAAACCAGTTTAATAAACCTTTACGTTTTAGCTGATCGAAAGCAACAAACACAACATTTTTTTTATTTGTGTGGTATTTAATTTCTAGTGGTGGTGGTGTTGTTGTAATAAAACTATTTTTGGTCTGATGGCTAAAAATGAATTTCGAATATAAGAAACGTCTATAAAAGCGTAAGCGGGTTTTGCGGGTTGGCGTGAGATTAGCAACATGTTTGAAACACATTTCGGTGTGTGTTGGTTTGTTTTTTTTTTTTTATGAAAATTAATTGAATTATTATTATGGTTTAAGCTGTATATTCAAATTGAATTTTGAAGAGCACTTGAACTTGCAGAATAATCATTAAAAAAACGCCATCACCAGCAGTCCATATACGTGAATTTAAACAAAAGAGGTGTATGTAGACACTTTTTTCTTTTTTGAATAGGATACAGTATTGATAAAAACGTGACATTATAAAATTATGGTCATCCGCTGCAAGTATTTATTGCAAAAATCCAACAAATATGGCTATTATGTCCATAATGAAGTATCCACAAAAAAAAGCCAATGCATTTTTATGCCGATTAATTGAAGTATGAATGTTAAGTTAATGAACTCTTCATTAAGTTAAGTTGTGGAATGTCATGCAATAACGACGCGAAGCAGAAAAGTGTTACTCCCACTATAAACGTGCTGTTTTGCCACCGAATGTTTTTGATTGAAATATACTGCCTCAAACGAATCTAATTCTGGCGACGATAGTTCTCATTTAGCCTTTTAAGTCATACATTATGAATATGCCGATAGGCAAATATTGACGAGGTGGAATTATTACACGTAGCTCTAAATGAATAAAGCTATTGATAAAGATATAAGTTCGACGGGGTTAACTTTGAATACCCTCCACCATTTCGAACGAATTTGGTAATTTTCAAAATTTTTTCAAATGCCGAATGTAACCGTTTTATTAAGGTCTATTCGATGACGTAGACCTGCATCATGAAATTATATGGGGCCAATTTTCTGTCTTAGACTGTAGTATCCATTACGAACTGCAAATACAAAATTTGAAGCAATTTCTGTGAATAATGTTGTTAAAATCATCATAATACCGAATATCGGGAGGTACCGTTATATGGGGGCTATACGAAGACGTGGACCTGCACAGCCAATTTTCTGTCTTAGACTGTAGTATTCATTACGAACTGCAAATACCAAACTTGAAACAATTCCGGCGAATAATGTTGCTAAAATCATCAAAATACGGAATATCGAGAGGTACCGTTGTATGGGGGCTATACCAAAACGTTGACCTACATGGCCCTTTTTCAATACCAAAAGTACTGCAGACAAAGTAAGGTTCTATCAACGTACTTCATTTCGTTCGGAAGCTAGAGACGACAGACGGACAGATATCGCTAAATCGACATAGAATTTTATGCCGATCAAGAATATATATACTTTGTGGGGTCTAAAATATATATTTCGAGTTGTTACAAACGAAATGACAAACTTAATGTATCCTCCATACCATAGTGGAGGGTATAAAAATGATTGGACAATCATTAGATTGTTTGATCCTTTCGATTTTCAGCAAAGGTCCCTTCGATTTGGACAGGTATACCCATTAAAAACCAATCTAGATTTTACAAATTGAGCAATTTTAGCACAAATAGACCTTCGTACGATATATGTTTAAAGGATATTTATGCTAAAATTGCTCAATTTGTAAAATCTAGATTGATTTTTAACGGGTATATCTTTCCAATATTGATGGAATGAAAATGCATGGATCAATATATTAGCAGGTTGTAGAAGAAAATTTAGCATTTTAATCAAAATGAGCAAAAATGTTACGATTGAGTTAAATATGTTTTTAAAAGCGTTTAGTGAATTGGAAAAAAACGTATCTGGGAGTGATAAGTTTGAAAAGTAATTTTAGAGTAATTCAACTTTTTCTTGCACAATAACAAATTTCGAAACTTTCCGAACATACCTCGTATAAGTTGATAAAGTTGTAAAGATATTCAGAGGCCTATATATTTTTTGAATTTTTATACCCTACACCACATAGTGGTAAGGGTATTATGTCTTTGTGCATTTGTTTGTAACATGGAGAAGGAAACGAGATAGACCCATAGTTACTTTTGAGAACCTTCATAGAATCACTTTCTGAGTCGATTTATGCATGTCAGTCCGTCTGTCCGTCCGTCCGTCTGACCATGTATTCTTGTGAACAAAATGCAGGTCGCATTTATTATCCGATTGAGATGAAATTTTCCAAACAATATTTTTTTGGCCCAAGGACGAACCCTATTGAAATTGGTGAGAATCGGATCAAATTTAGATATAGCTCCCATATATATCTTCATCCGATTTCGGGTTAAATGTGCATTAAATACCCACTATCAGTCCAAATTACCTGAATTTTGGCACACCCAACCGAGTTCGGCCTAGAAGCAAGTATATCAAATTTGGAGAAAATCGGTTCAGATAAAGCTATAGCTCCCATATATATCTTTCATTCGATTTGGTGTTTAAGCCTCTCACATTCGTAATATGCACTCCACAAAAATGATATTTGGCACCAGATATAAGATACAGCCCAGAAATAGCTGTTTGTAATTTTATCGAAATCAGTTCAGATTTGGATATAGCTCCCATATATATCTTCATCCGATTTCGGGTTAATTGTGCACCAAATGGCCGATATAAGTCCAAATGGACTGAATTTTAGTACATCGGACCAAATTCAGCCTAGAAGCAAGTATATCAAATTTAGTGAAAATCGGTTCAGATATAGATATAGCAACCATATATATGTTTCATCCGATTTAGAGTTTTAGTCCCATACATTCGTAATATTCACTACACAACCGTGATATTTGGTACCAGGTATTAGATGGAGCACAGGAATAGCTGTTTTAAATTTTATCGAAATCGGTTCAGATTTGGATATAGCTCTCATATATATCTTCATCCGATTTCGGGTTAAATGTGCACTAAATGGTCAATATCAGCCCAAATCACCAGTCTAGAAGAAACCCGGTTCAGAGATAGCTATAGTTCGTAAAATGGACGATAGAATTAGATAGATTTTGATTTTGTACCAAATATCTCATAGAGCTCTGAAATGCCCTGTATAAACCTTTTTACGAGAGCTCTACTAAATGTGCATAGTGGTGTAGGGTATCATATAGTCGGCCCCGCCCGACTTTTGAGCTTTCCTTACTGGTTTAAATAGATAATATGGACATCATTTATGTATCATTTTAATCAATCAAGATTCTGCTAACAGATATTTAGAGGTTTTTATTAATGCAAGAAAGCCTATTAGAAAAATGTTGAGCAGAAGCGCTCATTTTATGCCTTGTGAAACCTTTTTGAATTGGAAAACAGCCAACATAGGTGCATTATACTGTAGTATGAGTACTTTAATAGTGCAATTATTGGATTTTAAGAAATAATGAAATATCTCCTAGGACAAGAGAATTTATTTAAGCAACCCTCGTACAATGAAGAGATCTCGACGGACTTCTGTCCGCAAAAGACCTTTTTAATTTCAAATTAGACACAAAAGTTATGGTCAATTTCACCCCCTATATATTTCTGCTGACCATCCAAATTGATTGGCTTCTTCCTTGTCAATTGCAAAATCAATAACATTTTCTGTTTTTGTTCCATTTCACCATCTAAATATTTTGCGATCGTCTCCAAAAGCAATATTCTGACCCTAAGTCTTTGGAAAATTTCGTGAAGATAGAGATATATTTGAGACTTTTAGCACGCATGAAGATCGACTAAGCTCGGCGATGGATAGGGAGGTCCATATATAACATCATGGGGCTATTGCCCATGAAGTCCTTTGAACATTTTTATCCAACGGTAAAAATTGTCACACAAAATAGAGGGGCATCCATTAAAAGCAAAAATTTTTAGCGATGTTGAACTGCAAGATCTCAATGTGGTCTTCTAAGGGGAACTACATTTATGAATAAATCCCGGAAAGTCCTCTTTTCGACTTGGTTTTGTGTGAAATAATTTCTCTTCTGATATTATTCCAAATCTAAATCGTATCTATTTCTATTTTGGTAATCTGCCCTTAGAAAACACCCAGAGATCATCTATCACATTTCATTTTTAAAGGGGCACTGTCTTAAGAGGACTGCTTAAATGCTATATTTGCTATATTTCTCTGTATACAAAGCATTACTTATATGTGCTATATTCTGAAAATAATTCCACAATAACTTCAAATGATCTTACTGATCTGACCAGAACAATTTATCGTATTTCTATAATACATTATTAATGACGAGTAGTTTGAGCACAGCACTCCTGTAGTGACTGTAAGGATTAATTCCTCCCTTGACTCATTCGATATTTTGAGAAATATAGCGAGTTATCCCCGTCTTGTAGCTCAAAGTCAACGTATTGTTAATACAGGATAGTTACAAGGATAATGTTCAACCGTACATCTCTTTGATTCTGCAACTGCAACGATGGACATTGTATGACAAATTTGACCATAGATAATACATTTTTGCGAACAGAAGAATATTCCAACTCACTGTCCGATTCCGTTCAGAACTTTAAAATGGATAGCTATACCAAAATATCCTTTGAAAATTCTGGAACGATGGAATGTGGCTGTTTTAGTCCCCCAATCTAATTATACCCTACACCACAAGGTGGTCAGGGTATTATGTCTTTGTGCATTTGTTTGTAACAGGCAAAAGGAAACGAGATAGACCCATAGTTCCTTTTGATGATCTGCATAGAATCACATTCTGAGTCGATTTATGCATGTCCGTCCGTCTGTCCGTCTGTCCATGTATTTTTGTAAACAAAGTACAGGTCGCATTTATTGCCCGATCCAGATGAAATTTTGCACAGATCATTTGTTTGGCCCAAGAACGAACCCTATTGAAATTGGAGGTAATCGGTCAAAATTTAGATATAGCTCCCATATATATGTTCGTCCGATTTGCCTTTTATTGTGCACCAAACGTGTAATATCAGCCCGAATTGTGTGGAATTTTCAACGCCCAAATTAGGCCTGAAAATAAATATGCCAAATTTGATCGAAATCGGTTCAGATATAGCTATAGCTTCCATATATATTGTTCATCCGATTTGTTATTTTTGTCCACCACCGCCGTAATATGCACTCTGCAACAACAATATTTGGGGAAATATATCAAATACAGCTCAGAAATACATTTGCTAAATTTTATCGAGATCGGTTCAGATTTGGATATAGCTCCCATATAATGTCTAATATTTGTCCAAATGGGATGGAATTCGGTACTTACGACCGAATTGAGTCTAGAAGCTAGTATGTCAAATTTGGTGAAGATAGGTTCAGATATAGCTATAGCTTCCATATATATTTTTCATCCGATTTGTTATATTTGTTACCCACAACAGTAATATGCACTCCGTAACAACGATATTCAGGGAAATATATAAAATACAGCTCAGAAATATCTTCGCCAAATTTTATCAAGATCGGTTCAGATTTGGATATAGCTCCCATATATATTTTTATCTGATTTTAAATTAATTGTGCACCAAATGGGCAATACAATTCCGAATTTAAAAGATACAAATGCTTCGGCATATTTAGTCCTTTGAACTTTAAATAATAATTATAATCATAGCGTGTATGATTGAATTCTCCCATAAAAACTTTTAAATGTTAGGTGGAGCTCTACTAAATTAGCAAAGTGGTGTAGGGTATCATAAAGTCGGCCCCGCCCGACTTTAAGACTTTCTTTACTGGTTTTTATTTCGAAAATCTAAAAAAATTCCCATAATCTCATATAATAACCCTTTAAAATCTATGGACACTGACGACAACTATTTAGCTGCCAACATTTGCATAGGTTTGGTATTAAACGTTTGCTGCTGTTCTTGTTGTTGTTATTTGGTTTTATACCAAAGACAACGTTGTCAGAATAACCAGACAGAGAGACAGCCCGCCAGATAGCAGAGGCAACTTTGGCCCCAGAGCAGCACAGAGAGAAACGGGTAAGAAACACAAATGACTTCTTGTTGTTGTTTTTTATTTTTTTTTTATTATTATTTTGTTTTTGCTTTTGAATTGAGGTTTCATTTGAGAATGTGATCATGCTTAAAGAATTTGTTACGATAAATTTAATTAACATTTTTTTCGAAAAGGTTGGTATTTTTGACGAAAATTGTTAAGGCAAACAGCTGGCAATTGATGGAAGATTTGGAATTTGGTTTAGTTATTCTGTATTCAATAAAAAATGTTTTAATTTATTTTTTCTTCTGCTTGTATTTTTTTAGGAGACATTATGAGGCACACACATTTTGTTTTATAAAATAAGGCGCCGCGTTGTTTCACGTTTCGTTGGTAAATTCGTTCATACATTCGCGAAGCCGCCGTAAATATTTTCACTTTGTATTTATTTATTATTTGTATTTTTGACGGAGTGCGGGGGAATACACGCTCTCAATTCGTTGTTTGGATATCAGATAACAAAGGTATGCGTTTTTATTTTTTGGAAAAGCAACAACACACAAATATCTATTTATTTTCAGATGCGTTCGATTCGTTAAGGCGAATATTTTGTATTTTCCGTTGACGTGTCAGTTTGGTTAAAAACGCGATTTCATACTGCCGGCTCTAAGTTTAAGCCTTGCTTTAGCATGCCTGTATTGCCCACAATAAAAATACGAGTTGGATACTCTCTCTCTCTCTCTGCTTTCGACTCTCACATGCTCACTTGGCCAGAAAAGATCACATTTTTATCTACACAAAGAATAAAACACACCTTAACCACTCAGGAGAGAGAGAATCAAAGAGCAGCAAAAAAAAAAAACAACAACCACAATAATAATTTGTTTCTCTGGAACAATCGTTCACAACTGCATATGAAGCATCTGTTCTTCGGCCCACCCCTCCTGCCATAATGCATTTCACCCTGGTGACTAAGCCCTAATTAATAAAGAGTGTTCCCCTCGTTCTCTTCGACACACAAACACACACCTGTTGACGCTGGGGTTTCCACACCTATTTTCAGGCACTAAAAACGTTGCAGATACTCAACAAGTATTTGTATGTGTATACACGGATACTGTAATGTTACAACTATAGATAATTATCTTGCCATTTTAAAAGAGTATCTTTGAGATACATACTTGTTTGTTTATAAGGCGAATTACAAAGTCAAGCGAATTTAAACGCACAGTTTGAGAGCAACTATGGATTGTGGCCATGCTAAATGCTAACGCCGAAATGAAGCAAAAGATAAAGGTGAAAAATTAGATAAATACACATTGTCGATGGTTTGTGTACGGACTAGAATAAAACATTTGAGCACCACTGGGGTTACTGTCATTACTTATGATAAAGACCGACCGAATACACACAACTTGTTTGATGCGAACAAATAATTAGTTTAATCCTTTGTGGCTAAAATGGAATACCTGTGACAAACACACAATATTGTTTCAATGGGTGAAGATTGAGGTATGAAATGTAGAGGATATGTTTATAATTTTTGTGAACGTGATTTTGTTGAACGTTCTATAAATAAGTCCAAAGCGGTTGAAAAACTATATAGTATGTAGTACAGTTATATAGGAGCTATATAAAAATGTTAAAATATTTTTGCAGAAATATAAAAGATTTTCGGTCTGAAACGGTATTACTATGTGGAGACAATATCAAACCGGGGCAAATGTTCATTAAGGGACTTCTCACTCATAACTGATTTTAAGCGTTATAGATGGTAGTACCTGAGTTATTGAGCACCTCGAAATGTGTATACTTGTGAAAGCACAGGAAGTGAGAAGAAGTGAGCATCATAAACCAGGAAAGAAAGTCTTAAAGTCGGGCGGGGCTGACTTTATGATACCCTACACCACTTTGGTAATTTAGTAGATTTTTAAAAGTTTTTTATTGAGAGAATTCAATCATACACGCTATGATTCAAATTATAATTTAAAGTTCAGAGGACTAAATATGCCGAAACATTTGTATCTTTTAAATTCGGACTTGTATTGCCCATTTGGCGCACAATTAATTTGAAATCAGATAAAGATAGATATGGGAGCTATATCCAAATCGGAACCGATCTCGATAAAATTTGGCAAAGATATTTCTGGGCTGCATTTGATATGTTTCCCTGAATATCGTTGTTACGGAGTGCATATTACGGCTGTGGGTAAAAAATATAACAAATCGGATGAACAATATATATGGGAGCTATAGCTATACCTGAACCGATCTTCACCAAATTCGACATACTAGATTCTAGATTCATTTCGGTCGTAAGTGCCAAATTCCATAACATTTGTAAATCGCATGAAGTTATATATGGGAGCTATATCCAAATCTGACCCGATCTCGATAAAATTTAACAAAGCTATTTCTGAGCTGTATTTGATATATTTCCCCAAATATTGTTGTTACAGAGTGCATAATACGGCTACGGAGGACAAAAAGAAAGTGATTCTATGCAGATCATCAAAAGAAACTATGGGTCTTTTTGCCCGTTACAAACAAATGCACAAAGACATAATACCCTGGCGTAGGGTATAAAACGTGGGATTGTAACGTTTGCAAACATATGGGCTTTTTATACCCTACAATACTATGTGTTGGGAGTATTACAAGTTTGATTGGGCCAAAAATTATGTAACACCTCGAAATATTGTTTTCCCATATAGGAAAGCATATATGGATCTTCCTATCTCGCCGAGCTGAGTCGATCTAGCTATGTATGTCAATCCGTCCGTTTATTTGTCCATATTAATTTTTAATCACTCTACAGATCGCAATTATGGCACGAAATTTTGAATAAAAGTGGGCTAGGGCCAGAATCGCATAATATTTAGAATTGGAAATGGACCAAAAATTAAAAAAATATTCAGATTTTGCACTTGCTCTACAGGCTGATTTATAGACCAACTGAAGTTAGCATGAGACTAGATCTTAGGGCTGGGGAGAAAACTTCCAATTTTAATGGTCATCGGGTAATATTTAGTGGGTGAAATATACCATAACATTTGTGTTAAATAAAAGTCAAATTTTCCATTAAACCACGAATATTTTTAATCCCGGTGAAATCACAAATAGACGAACAGGTCAATTGTGACCGTATATGCCGATGGTAAATATATCGGATATATATATATAGCAAAATATATATACAATGTATATATACAAAGGAAAGGGATGTTAGCCGGAGTGCTTATATCTCAAGCATAGTTGGACCGATTTTGACAAATTTTGTCAATTCAGAATGCCCTCTTGGGACAAAAGAATAAAATCTAAAAAAAAAGTCGCATAAAAAGATGTCAATAATGATGTTAATATAGATTTTGTAGTATTTTGTGACATTTTTTTGATTTTTTTATATTTGTTATCGCATGCGATTTTTTTCAATTCTAAATTAACGAAAACAGAGCAAATGAACCAAAAACAGAAAAAATTTCCTGACCATACAATTGAAGCCAATCGACAAGTCATAGAAGAGAGTTGAGAACAGAAAAAATTCTAGCATTTGGGATGACCATTGCATTATATTTAGGTGTAAAATGCACCACAAAAACTAACAGCACGACGGAGTGCGTAAATATTGGGCAAATGTCCCTGGTCACGATCCTTACGAAAATTTTCATGAGGGTAGGGTTAGGCTCAGAAGGGCCAAGCCTATCGTTTTTAAAGAAGTACGCAAAAATGTTGGGGGTTGCAAAGGACCAACTACTAAAAATGTTTTTGATTTTGCAGCCGTTATAAAGGTCACAATAGAAACAAAAGGACACGAAATCTCGCAGGAAGTTTAAGTTTAGGGCAGCGGATAGATTGGACCACTTCTTTTGTGTGAAAAGTACTAAATTTCCATTCTACCAATTGAGAACATATTGTAGTGTTGTAAGGTATCACATGGTCGGCCCCGCACGACCATAGCCTTTGCTAACTTGTTTATATAAAACTGTAACCCAAATAAAAGTACTCATATGCATATTAAATGCTTTACGAGTGGTCCAATATTGTAGATATGCTCCAAAGCGATGAGGTATTCCGAAAATATCTTCTAACCGTGGAAAACCTTAGGAACGTCCTTCAAAGTCTGAAAAAGTCTTCCATATGATATCAAAAAATTGTTTAGTATTTGAAGTATAGAGAAGTTAAAAAAGTCTTATACGTTTAGATGTTTTTTAAAAAGGTAATCTACCTCGAAGTGGTATTTTATATATAAATGATTTCAATGTAGAAGCCTCGAGTTCAATCTACTAACTATAGAGCAAATTGAGACAAATGTCTTATATCTTAAAATGCTTAAAGAAAATTTTTCTATCTCTTCGTTCTATCCATAGAAGACCTCAAAAGGACGTTATGTGTATGAAAGGTCTAAGGAAAGACAGATCTAGGAACAAAGCAATGAGCAAAGGTTAAAAGTCGGGCTGGGCAGACTATATGATACCCTACACCACATTGCGCATTTAGTAGGGCTTCCGTAAAAAGAAATATATTATATTGGAAATTTATGTGAGGTAGATCATACCAACTATGAACCATATTTAAATGCGTATTTTGGCTTTGACTCTGAATCGATTTTCAACAAATTTGACGGAGGATTTTTTACCTCTATTACCAAATAACATTGCTCCATGGTGCATCATGATACGTCTTCGGTAAGAATTATATTGGAAATATTTATTGGAGCAAAATATATACTGGACCGAGTTTCTTCAAATGAAAAATCCCGTTGAATATGAAAAAAAACCTACACAATTTGGGATAATATTACATATATGGAGAACAATAACCGCAGAATCAGATGAAGATATATATCGAAGCAATATACAACTCTGAGCCGATCGCGATAAAATTTGGCAGATGTCCGGTATAGAATACCATTGTTGTGGAATGCAACAAATCGGATGAAACATATATATGAGGGCTTTAGCTATATCTAACCAATTGCGACCAAATTTGAAGTACTTGTTTCTATAATAAATGCAGTCGGAATAGTCAAAATTCTGTCCATTTGGGCTGATATTAGCCTTTGTAGCACAATCAACCTGAAATCGGATAAAGATATATATGGGAGCTATATCTAAATCTGATCAGATCTCGATAAAATTTGACAAAGCTATATCTGAACCGATTTTCTTCAAATTTCAAGTACTTTTTTCTAGGCTGAATTCGGTCGGGTTTCAGCACACACCCTATTTTGAAGAATATTACACTTTTGGTGCATAACAAGATTGAAATCGGACGAAGATAATTATGGGAGCTATATCTAAATTGGGGCCGATTATCACCATTTTGAATAGGGTTCGTGCTTGGGCCAAACAACTGATTTGTGGAAAATTTAATATCACACAATAAGTGCGACCTGTACATTGTATATGGACAGACGGACGACTCAGAATGTGATTCTATGCAGATCATCAAAAGGAGTTATGGGGAGCGAATTGTAAATCGGTTTTTAATTAAAAAATATATATATTTTAATTGAAGACCTTATTACTAAGGACCTTCTATTAGAGAAATTTGCTTTCAAAATAATAATTAATTTTTATTTACTAATGTTGAGCTGCACATGCTCTCACTTACCTGGTATAGTTTCGCCATTGAAGGTTATTTGGACGGTGTGAGTGCCCGGTTCATGCGGTGTAAAGCTGGCAATGAAACGTTGACCACCCAACGAACGGACGGACGATGTAACCCGTCCACCATTAACTAGAATTTCCAAATTTCCCGAACCGGCTTTGGAGCCATCAATTTCAAATTCGACAGGGCGACCAATTGCCCCATTGGGTATGTCTTGGACACGGATAGCTTTGGCGCCAGTTATGCCAGTTGTTGCGGTCGCTGTAGAACTTTCTATGGGGCGAAATCGAGACAAGGAGCTGTAGCCATAATTCCCACCGCCACCGCCAATGGTATTACCTCCGTTCGAAGTGGAGGAGCTTTCGGTAACGATTTGTTGACTGGACTCTTTGACGGTGCGTGTATAGCCGCCCGATTTGTCGGTGTAAGTGTTGTTCGATTGTGACTTGACCGTGATGGCACTGGGTCTGTGAAGAAGGAGACCATTTTGAAAATATTACAGATTAGAACATTTTCTACAAATACCCTTCATAGCCAGGCTGAACTGAATATTTTTTATTGAAAATTATATGAACGATTTTCTATGGGACAACTGTGTTCAGCCAAGCTGACCTAAAATATTCTCTCAAAAGTTGTGTTCAACCAAGCTAAATTAACAATTTTCCATTGGAAATTGTGCTCAGCCGGGCTATATAGAAACTTTTCTTTGGAAAATCGTACTCATACTTTGCGGATTTGGAAATTTTCAATTTCTAATCCACACGAACATAATCCCCAATACATACAATACAGTTATGCGGATTATGACCATTGTTTTCTTTTGGTCATAAACCTCTAATAAAATGTAGATTTTATCCAAAAAGGAATCTGCCCTAATTCCCAGAAAACAGCGGACATAAACCCAATTATGGGGTATTTATTTTTAACCTGATTACGACAAAGATTTTTTTTGTGGGCGAAATACCGGGCTATTCGACCTGAATACAAAATCCGGGCTTTATCCGGTTCTAAAAAACTGTACAAAATGTGCATCATTTGAAAGTTAATGGAAATTCCTATCCAACAATGGGTTAAATTATGGGATTTTTGAACCGGCTCGTGAGCAACACAAGAAAATTTGTGTTTTTGTATCGAAACTTTTTGTCCAAAATTGACCCATTATGGGGTATTAAGATCCACATACTATATTATAGGTTATACTCTTGCTTTTCCAAAATGGTGCCAAATGTGCTGATATCTCTTGTAGTTGCGAATATATTAGTCATAAAAATTATGAAATTGAGATTTTTTCCAATTATATTTATTTAACATTTTTAAAAAACCGGGCTTCGGCCTCGGCTTAAGATTTTTTTCTCGGGTGTGACCATCATCAGCTGCGGGATCCATATTTTTCAAAATTTTATAACTTTGGTATGTAGTAGGTCTTCGTCCGGGGCTTAAAATTTTCTCCTTTGGAGTATGTTCAACACTGGCTATGCGATCCACATCTTATCTAAACTTCTGTTGTAAGTAGCCGATCTTTGACTTTAAAGTCAACATCTTTGGAGCTACAAGCGTCATCATCACCACATGTGGGATAGGTATTTCTATTGGCTTTCAAATGTGACCTATTTTGTAAATTTCAGTTTGGTAAATCCGGATAACACCCGGATTTTGTATCGAACTTTCGGGTCAAATAACGGGGTAGTGTCCACGAAGAAATAACTTTAACGTAATCAGTTTAAAAATAAATAGCTGCGAAAAAATTTTAGATCAATCCGAACAATGCCCCTAAACTCAACAACAGCTATTCAAATATAATCGCCGCCACAAGCGGTCATATTTCCCCTGGACAAATGTCTTATATCTTAGAATGTTTAAAGAAAGTTTTTTTATCTCTTCGTTCTATCCATAGAAGACCTCAAAAGGACGTTATGTGTATAAAAGGTCTAAGGAAAAACATTGTCCCAGAAGATCTAGGAACAAAGAATTATGGCGATTATGTCCGTTTTGGAAGCGGATAAAATCACATTTTTTTTCATGGGGGTTATGACCGAAATATAACCGAACATAATCCGGACATTATGTTCGGGTACCTCAACTTACTTATAACGCTCAGCTTCTTCTATGGAATCTCTGGAGCCACGTCTCTCCCTCTGAAATCTCTGCTCATTGAGAGCAAACTTATTGTACTGGGTATTGCGATGCGTTTCATTGTCAATATCCGGGCGATTATAGCTTAAATCCGTATTCAGCTGCTGTTCGGTCATATTGGCCAACGACTCGAGCGAGTTGTGTGATAGCAAGTGTTTCGTCTTGTTTATAACATCCCAACTGTCACGTCTGGCCGAGGCTGGTTTCATTGAAGATACCCGAACATTTGACGAGTGATCGATACGTGGTTCCGGTGATTCGGTGCGTCTCAAACGTTCAGCGGTGCCATAGAGCGAAGGGCTGGCACGTATATTAGAATCGGTGACATAGTTCGAACTCGACTTGTAGGTTGAGGTCTTTTCGACGGTGCGTGTTTCGTAGCCATTCTTTGGAGGAGAAGAGAGGGAGACATTAGGAAAATATAGATAGTTTTTTAGAATATGGCAGACATACCTTGTTCAAAGTGGTGCTGGGACTCATGCGATGTGTGGCTGTGGTAATGTACGAGTTGTTCGGCGAGTAACGTTGCACTGGCGATGCAGACATATGCCGAGGGCTAACACTCAAGTTGCGTGTTGTTGTCTCATAAGGCAACGAAGTTTTTACCGTCAGTGGACTATGGGTCCGTACCTCACTAGAACGGATCTGGTATAAAATATTGAAAATAAATATACTCTTCTTGGAGAATTGCTTTCTTAAAATAAGTTCAAACAACAAACATTTAACTATTTTCGTTAACACTAAAGATTAGTTAATAAAACAATAACAAACAAAAGACGAAAAACAAAAAGAGCAAAAAGAGAGATTTTTAGTTACATCAGATGTGGGACTGGACAGTATGGGACTCAATCTCGAACTGTATGAGACCGAGCCGCGTGTTTGTGTACGTGTCTGTTGCTGTTGTTGGTGGTTGGACTGCTGTTGCAAATCATAATAGTCTTCGCGATCTTCACGCGGTGGCGCTAACTTCAAATCACGTTCGTTCCGTCTGCTGCTGTACAGCTCATTCTCCTTGTCATAGTAGTAATCATTTTTGGAGGCATTCGATAAATTAGAGGCTCTTGAGTCACGTCGTGAACTGGTTACATTGTACAGGTCTACCGAATTCAGATATTTGGTTGTGGGTGAATCATTGTATTCACGCTCACGAAATGGTGGCTGCGGTGCCGGCGGTGGTGGGGGTGATGTTGCCAATTTATCCTAAAAACATTTGATTTTTTCCATGTGTAGTATGGTGATAAGGTGTGTTTGTATGTATGTGTGAGAAATATTTAAATTCAAATTTTGTTGTTTAATTTGGTTTGTGGGAGTCAGATTTATGTTCTTTGTCATAAGCCAAATATGGTGGTTTGTATGTATGTGTGTGTGTGATATGTGAATATGTTCTAGTGAATGTGTTTAGACTTTGTACAGCGCAGGCGTAGGAGCTATTAAGCTGTTAAAAAAAAGTGAGCTGTACCAAAGCGAAGCATTTAACGTTAGGCAGGGTTGTATTATTAACATTAAAACAAGTAAGCAAAGGCTACAGTCGAGCGGGGCCGACCGTTGAATACCCTACAACACTATAATAAACGATACAGTTTATATAGGCGAGATACTCGAAAGAATTCCACAAGATATTGTGACAAATAATAAATGAAAACCATCAGGTTTCATTCTCTTATTTTCGAATAATAGCAACTTAAACTAATTTGCTCATTTCCAATTTATTGGTAGATGTTGCACTTAAATGGTCTTCCTAGATCTGGAACCAATATTTCCCAAAGACCTATAACCTCTCAGAAGTGGCAAAATATTAACATTTAGTATTGATTTTTGACTGAAACGCATCTATATGAGTTACAGACATTTGACTATATTCTTCAACGAAATCAGCGTTAACGAAATAGTCAGAAGTGCGTCTTTCCTGTATTTGTGAATTCTCCAAAAAGTCACTGTCTACAAAAGTTGGCAAACTCCTTCACACATTGAATATTTTTGTATGGCCATCCAAAACTGCTTGGCTTTTGCAATGTCCGGTAACCCCCATTCAAATGTGCGTGAGGATCGGGCGATATTTACGACCTTCTGACAATTTTGCAGTTTTTTGGTCCATTTCAACACCTAAATATATGGCGATCATCTCCAAAAAGTGTAGACTTCTATTCTGACCCTCATCTTATCCCCATGCAAAATTTCGTAAGTATCGGACCATAAATGCGATCTGTATATGATATCCTGATATCCCAACTACTTAGTTTTGTTAGCTGTAGAAATATTACCAAATGTTTAATTCAAAATGAAAATATGCCAAAAATATGACAAAATGGAAAAAAAATATGAGAAAATGTTACTAAATCAATATTTTCATCTTTAGAGAGATATTTTTATACGATTTTTTAGACGTTTTTTCTTTCCTGCCAAGAGGCCATTCTGAATTAATGAGAACGGTCGAAATCAGTTCAGCCGTTCTCGACATATAAGAGATCTTTCAAGCATATCTTCTTTGATATACATATATATCGCACATATTTTGCTATATATCCGATTTGTTGGATCTTAACATCAATGTAAAGATCAGAAGTAACCTTGTTATGGCTTTGTGATTTCGCCGGGATTTAAAATATTTGCGGTTTAATGAAAAATTTTGAATTTTTTCAATAAAGAAGATATGGTCTATTTTACCCGCTAAATATTATCCGATGACCACCCAAATTTGTAGGCTTCTTCCCCGCCCTAAATTCTAGCTATATGCGAAATTCCGCGTCGATTGGTCTATAATTGCGACCTGTATAGCTACTGCAAAATCCGATATTTTTTCAGTATTTGGTCCATTTCAACCCCTACACATTTGGCGATCATCTCCAAAAGAAATAGGGTTCTATTCTGACCCTAACCCCACCTCTATTTTAAATTTCGTGAAGATCGGACCATAATTGCGACCTGTAGAGTGATTACAAATTAAAAAAAATGTTCTATTCACCCCGGCTGCCTATTTTCGTTCTCTATTCAGCCCAGCTGGATAGACAAATTCCCAAAAGGGAAATTTTATATTTGTCCCAGGTGAAGAGGCAATTTCTCAAGAGGGAAGTTTTTATTCAGCTGTGTGAATGGGCAAATTCCCAAAAGGGAAAAATTTCTATTCACCCAGCTGAATAGGCAAATTCCCAAGAGGGAAATTTTCTATTCAGCCCGGCTGTATAGACAGCTTCCCAAAAGGGAAATTTTGTATTCAGCCCGGTTGCATAGACAATTTTCCAAAAGGGAAATTTGCTATTTAGCCCTGTGGCATTGACAATTTCCCAAGAGGGAACTTTCTATTTAGCCTGGCTGCAAAGACAATTTTCCAAGAGGGAAATGCAGAATAGGCAAATCCCCAATGGGAATTTTTTTATTGAATAGCGAAATTCCCAAAAGGCACATTTTCTATTGAGCCCGTCTGAATAGGCAAATTCCCGAAGGGGAAATTTTCTATTCAGTCCGGCTGAATAGGCAAATTCCCTAAGGGGAAATTTTCTATTCAGGCCGGCTGAATAAGCAAATTCCCGACGGAAAAAATTTTTATTATTTTATTCAGCCCGGCAACATAGGCAATTTAACAAGAGGGAAATTTTCTGTTCGGCCAGGCTGCATAGGCAATTTCCCAAAAGGGAAATTTTCTATTTAGCCCTGCTGCATAGACAATTTCCCAAGAGGGAAATTTTTTATTCAGCCCAGCTGGATATTCAAATTCCCTGAAGAGAAATTCTCTATTCAAAACGGCTGAAAAAGCAAATTTACAAAAGGGAAGTTTTCCATTCAGCCCGGCTGAATAGGCAAAATACCTAGAGGGAAATTTTCTATTCAGCCCGGCTGAATGGCAAATTTCCAAAAGTGACAATTTCTGTTTTGCCCGGCTAAATAAGCTAAATCCTAAAAGGGAAATTTTCTGCTCAAAACGGCAAGTTCCCCAATGGAAAATTTTCTATCCAACTGTTGAGTAAGTTTCCTATGGAAAATTATTTTCCAGTCACCTTAACTGCGATTCATATATACATAATGTTTTTATGGGAAACTCCGAAAAAAAATCGAATGAATTCCACTTAAAATTTGTAATCATTTATAGTTTTTTTCCTCCCATCCAAATACCAAATACTTATAAATTATACACATTTTCAGAATGAATACATTTTTGTTGTTAGTGTTCAGAAAAAATGTAAATAAAAAACTTCTCCCTTAAGTTAATATTATTGCTACATTAGCATGCAATTGGAGTGCCGGACCAGCGGAATGAAAGGCTTAAAATTTAACATCGAATTCAGCAATTTTTCCTTAAAGCCATTAAAATGCAACACACAAATTCAATTAAGCGTTTTCTTCTTTCCTCGCCTTTTTTTAACGATGTGATTGTTGTGCCTACGTCAGTAACCATCACCACTGCTATCCTGCCCTACCCTTTTTCCCCGCTTTACCAAAAACATAAATCAAAGGTATTCACATTCGTGCCATGACTTACCTCACTTTCGCGCTTGTAGTAACTGGAGCTGGTGCGATAGTCTGTGGTATCCTGTTTGGGGGAGTACTGGGGCGAAAAGGAGCGTTGCCGTTCGTTGGTGCCAATGTTGGTGGTACTTGTGTTCGAATGATGATTCATCAGATCTCGCCGCGACAAGGAGGAGGTGGCGGCATTGCGATAGTCATTGTGTCGGGTCGACGTGGTGGAGGTGTAATGCATTGAAGGACTTTCGGAGCGATGTTTGGTGTCGTGGAGAGGACTGGCGCGGGTCTTGCCCGAACGTCCTTTGGTACCCACACGCATAATGAATGGCGATCCCTTGACATCGTAGCCATTGAAATAGACATAGACTCGATATTTGCCGTTTTGTCGGGGTATGAAAGTGACCCGATATTTGTTGTCCACAATTTTCTCCACCGAACAGACCAGGGAACGTTTGTCGTGAACAATGTCAACATGCAACTCTCCATTGACACCCACGCCACGGGCATCCACCTCAAAGGAGTGGGCCCTCAAAGGCATGGCCCCATCAAGGCCATGCACCGACACCCCGGAAGCATCAAATACAGCACAAGTAAAGGGACCACCCTGTATGTGGCGTCCCTGATATGTAATGGCTATTTCCCATATGCCCGCCTCGTCGGGTTTAAATATGGCACTGTGGCCCTCTTCCACCTTTTTCAGAGGGCAGTTGTGAGAAATACCCGTTGGCGAGACAGCCGTGACAAGAATGTCCTCGGTTTTTGGGGCACCTGTGGCATTGACCAAAACTTCCACCAAACTGCCAAGGGCACAGGGAGCCATGCCCGGTGGGGCCACCTGTATGAAGCGGGGCAGGACTCTAAAGAAATGGCCACCCAGGCTATCGCCATCAATTTCCACCACAACTTCATGCATGCCATATTTGTCTGGTATATAGACACCTTCGCCGTGGCCATTTAGTTTTACGGGTTGAGGGTGGCCAGAGGGTGGCAACACAAACGCCTTGATGTTGCTGAGGCTAATGTCTCGGGACAAAATGTCAATGCGGAAGTGGGTCTAAGGAGAACAGAAATTTAGATAAAAAATAATTTTGTGGATGAAAGTCATAACTTACTGGTTCTCCAACCCTTCCCGATGTGCTTTCCAAAAACACATTAACCATATCGGACAGTGGTGGTCTGGGCGGCACCCATTGCAGATGGGCGGCATAGGCCATTATACCCAAATGTTCCACCTCGGGATTGGCCATATCCTTGGCCGTTAATACTGGTTGGACACCGAGTTTGGTGCCAGCATCCAAAGCCTTGCGTATGTTGTTCTCATAGTGGAAGGGATCGGTGCTTAGCTTTTCTGGGGCCGGGGCAGGGCCACCCAGACCTTTGATGATTTCACACAAGACACGGCCATCATTCCAATCGGTCTGAAATGCAGAAGATTGATAAGATAAAATAAAATAAAAAGGCAGCTAAGCTCGGCCGGACCAAACTGTTAATACCCTCCACCATTTGGAAGGAAGTTGGACATTTTCAAAAAAGGTCCGAAAAATATCGCTTAAATGAAAACCGTTATTCGAAGACATAAACCTGCGTAAAAAAATTGTTTGTCATAGGCTGTAATATCCATTTCGAACTTTAAATACGAAAATTGAAAAAAAAAAAAATGCCGGTCAACAATGCAATAAAATACCGAATATCGTTATATGGATCAACGAATATCGTAAAAGTGGATCGACATGAAGGTTCATTTAAGAATTTAACCTGCATAAAAGCAAAATACCCACGTCTGGAAAATTTTAGCCTTACACCTCAATTCATTCGAGAGATAGCGTGATTTCAAAAGACTGACGGACAGATGGAAATTGCTAAATCGACATAGAATTTTACGCTGATCCATAATATATATGCTTTGAATAGAATGACGGAATAAGATGATGATAAAAAAATATCTCATAAATCTTGCCCCACTTACCGTAAAATTCTGCACCTGCTCCCTGACCTGGGTATTCACCCATCTCATGGTGGCATTGTAACCCGGACCACCGGGCTTCATGAAATACGACAAATATGTCATGCCGGACAATTCATCCAGCCATGGCGATGCCAAATATTCCGGTTCCAAAACCTTGGGCACACCAAATTCACTCTGTGCCAAATTCATGGCATTTGTACAGTTACGGATACTCTGGCTGGGGTCCAATGAACGCCAATGTGGAAACAACCCTGGCTTACAATAATCCAAGAGGGCAGCCAAGTTTACACCACTATTCCAATCTGTTGTCAAATTGGTAATCTTGCAATCGGGCAGAGCTGCTTGAAGCCATGCCAACATCAATTTCCTGGGAGGGAATTTACTGCGTCCGATTTGATAGCGTACAATGAGGGACCAGATGAGGCCCAAAATCAATTTGACATTGCCATTGACGATGTCGACATTGCCAATATTCACCAATTTGATGTGATCCTCTTCTATGGATTTCAGGGCAGTGGTGGCATTTTCCAAATAGTGATGTTGATTAGCAGGTCGTCGATTCCATGCTGGTTTTAAGGGGCGGGTCTGTAGGGATTCAACTAGGGCACAAAGGCAGGTGCCGTCACAGAAATCTGTTGCCCAATCGTGGACCTAGAAGAAGAAAAGTTAGTCAGATTAATGAGAGACTGTATACATTATCTTTCTATATACAGATATATCTAAATAAACAAAAAATCGGAAAAAAATCAAAAGCAAAACCAAATTAAGTCAATAAAATCTCAATAAAAACTTGGCTTTCGTGCTTTATATGATGTCCGGTATCAAATATCATTGTTGTGGAGAGGATATCAGATTAGGATATAGGGGAGCTATATCCTAATCTGATCCGATCTCGATATAATTTGATAAAGCTATTTCTGGGCTATATCTGATATCTGGTACCAGTGGTGAGAGATTTTCACCAAATTTGAAGTACATGTTTTTAGGATGAATTCAGTCGGAATTGCCAAAATTCAGTCCATTTGGGCTGATATTAGTAATTTTACCCAAAATAAATTTGATATCGGATAAAGGTAAATATGTGGGAGCTTTATCCAAATCTGATTTGATCTCGATAAAATTTGACAGAGATATTTTTAGCGCCATAAGATATCTGGTACCCAATATCATTCTTGTGGAGTGCATATTACGCATGTGAGGAACTTTAAACCCCAAAATCGGATGAAACATATATATGGGAGCTATAGCTATGTATATCTGAAACGATTTTCACCAAATTTTGTGTACTTGCTTCTAGACTAAATTTGATCGGATATGCCAAATTTCAGGTAATTTGGACTCATACTGGCTATTTGATGCACAATTAATACGAAATCAGTTGAAGATACATATGGAAGCTATATCTAAATTTAAACCGATTCGCACCAATTTCAATAGAGTTCGTTCTGGCGCCAAATAAATATTATTTGGAAAATTTCATCTCAATCGGAAAAAAATATGCGAACTGCATTTTTTTTACAAAAAAAAAAAAAAAAAAAAAATGGACAGATGGACGGATGGTCTGACATGCATAAAGTGATTCTATGAAGATCCTCGAAAGTAACTATGGGTCCATCTCGCTTCCTTCTCCATGTTACAGACAAATGCATAAAGACATAACACCCTCACCACTATGTGGTGTAGGGTATAAAAGCTCATTCAACCAGGCTGAGAGTTTTTCTATGGGAAATCCTTTTCACCTAGGAAATTATTATGGATACGAATTTTCCTTTGGAAAATCATTTTCTCCCTGGCTGAGTACGAATTTCACATAAGCAATTAAAAAATCTGTAAGTTCGGCCGGGCCGAACTTTAAATACTCTCAGCCTACTGAAACGAATATTGCAATTTTCAAAAAATAAAATCTGTTAAAAATTCTGTTAAAATCTTACAAATACCGAATTGTAGCATTTATATTAGGGTCTATACGATGACGTGGATCTGCATAGGATCTGCATAGCCATTACAATATTTAAATGAAAGACTTAAAAAAAATCGGTGAAATCATCAAAATACCGAAAAAAGGGAGGTACTATTATTTGAGGTCTGTAACAAATCGTGGACCTGCACAGACAATTTTCCGTCATAGGCTGTAGTATACATTACGAACATCAAATTCCAAATTTTAAACAACAATTGCGGTGAATAATGTCGCTTACATTATACAAATATCGAATATCGGGAGGTCCTGTTATATGAGGCTCTACGAAGACGTGGACCTGCACAGAAAATCTCCTGTCATAGGCTGTAGCACCCATTACGAACTTCAAATACCAAATTTGAAACACTTCGGGTGAATAATGTTGTTTAAATTACCAAAATACCGAATATAGGGAGGTACAACTGTACCAAAACGTGGTCCTAGGTGGCCCATTTTCAATACCAAAAGTCATGCGGACATAAAATACAGTTGAGTAAAATTTTATCAACCTACTTCATTTCGTTCGGAAGCTAGAGTGATTTTCCCAGACGGTCGCAGATCGTCTAAAATATATATGTCGAGGTGTTACAAACGGAATGACAAACTTCATATACTCTCTATACTATAGTGGAGGGTATAAAAATCATGAAACCAAAACACAAACTTTCGAAGTTTAGTTTCCCAACTGGTCTTTCTGAAATAGGTCGCTATTTGTTCCCACATTCATGTGTAGCTGGAGCAAATATTGAAACTGACAAAAGCAAAAGAGACAGAAGACCTCACAAAAAGCTAATTAAAATGCAAAATATAAATATATTAATAAAACATTTATAGTTTGCTCCTACCGACATACTGCCACACTCACATCCAGACACACTTATGAATTGTAATGAACTCTATTCTAAGAACTGCTCTTCTCTCCACTCTCCAAGAAATTAACTGTTAAGAAAAATAATTTTCAAATCATTTACTCTTGGTGTAATGAGTGTGCAGTAGAATAAAGACAATAATTAGCAAAAAACAACAAAGAAAAGAAAGAAGAAAAAACTATCGTCTGCATAATTAATTTGCAATAATGACATAATGAGGTTATTAGGGAAATTTATGAAAATTGAAACTTATAATAACAGTAGCTATGACAAAAAAAAAAATACTAAAAATGATGCTCTATTTATGTAAACAAATGAAAAATAGGTGAATAGAAAAAAAAAATAGCGAGACGCATAAAAAACTAAACCGCAAATAATAACAAAACGGCGTGACAAAATGAATTGACAATAATAAAATGAGATAATTCACAGTTGAGGGGTTGGGTGTTGTAATAAATTTAAATGGCTTTGTAATGCGTCACATCATCACCGTGTGTGTGTGTGTGTTCATGACACCTGATGATTTTTTTTCTCAAAGGAAAAAATTAACTGAACTGGAATGCAATTGAATTATTTCTTAATTTGAAATTAATAATAAGAAAACATAATACAAAAGAAATATTGAATTCATTTGAAAATTTTGAATTCCTAGATAAAAACGGTTTTCCATGGGAAATTTTCTAACTTCGGCTAATGTATATTTTTTTATAATTATGAATTATGTACAATTTAGAATTGTATGTATTCTGAGATCTACAGCATAATTTTGGAACAACTAACCTTATGGAATAGTTCGACTTGCAACGATACTGTTAGGAAAAAATCTTAACCGATTTCAATATAATTTCCCAAATTCAGTTTTGTACCGAATTACGTCACTTATTCCGAATTTAATTGGAATGGGAGATATACAGGGTGAGATAACAAAAAAACTGCAACAAAGTCAAACTCCATAATTTTTACATTTTTTTATACCCTCCACCATAGTATAGAGGGATTTCTGTGGAATTCACTCTAGCTTCCGAACGAATTGTCGGGGTATTATATCTGCAGGACTTTTGGTAGTGAAAATGGGCCATGTAGGTCCACGTCTTCGTATATCCCCCCATATAATGGTACCGGTATTTGGTATTTTGATGATTTTAGCGACATTATTTACCGGAATTATTTCAAATTTTGTATTTGAAGTTTGTAATGGATACTACAGCCTAAAACAGAAAATTGTCTATGTAGGTCCACGTCTTCGTATAGCGTCCCATATAACGGCACCACCCGATATTCGTTATTTTGAAGGTTTTAGCGACATTATCTACCGGAACTATTTTACATTTAGTATTTGAAGTTCGTAATGAATACAACAGCCTATGACAGAAAATTGTCTGTGCAGCTTCACGTCTTCGTATAGCCGCCATATAACGGTACCCCCTGATATTCGGGATTTTGATGATTTTAGCGACATTATTTAACGGAATTATTTCAAATTTTGTATTTGAAGTTCGTAATTGATACTACAGCCTATGACAGAAAATTGTCTGTGCAGACTGATGACAAAAGTTGAGTATGCACGTCGTCGTATAGACCCTAATATACGGCTACATTCGGTATTTTTAAAGTTTTAAAACAAATTTGAATGGATTTTAATTTTTTTAAAATTGCCAAATTTGTACCAAATGGTGGATGGTATTCAATGTTTGGCCCGGCCGAACTTATAGGTTTTTTACTTGTTTTAACATTTCTTGGATACCTTCACATGGTTCTGTGAAGAAGAGACTTTCAAAGGTCCTTCAAATAGACAACAATAAAAAAGTATAATAAATATACCTTCAATATACAGAGGACTTAGAAAATATATTTTATATCTTCCATGGTTCTCTAAAGAAGAGGCCTTCAGAGGTACTTCACATGGAGAGAAAATCTTCCAAGATATTACGATCTTCTGTAGATAGAAGAAATTCTAAGAGTTTTCTCGAATGTATTCATATAGCTTTTTCAAGAAAAGGCCTTCACATAGCCCTCTGTAGAAAATCTCAGAAATATCTTTAGGATAGAACAGTGTGGCTTGTTTGTTCGGGATACCGTAGTATTTAGTTGTTGCAAAATGGTCAGGCTTCCCTGCCTTATCCCTGATAAACATTACCATCGTTCTCCACTAATAAACAAACGTTGATTTTATAAAAACAACAATAAAGGGATAAAGCCTGACCATTTTGCAACAACAAAATATCTTTGGAATAGATAAGTTCTTTAAAATGCCTTCTGAAGACAGAAGACTTACAAACGACCTGTTATAGTCTTTTAAATGTTATCTATAATTAGTAGGTCCTAAAAAGATCTTGTTTAGAGAGCGAAAATTTCAAAGGAGTACTTTCAATACAATTGATCTCCATCTGCTTAAAAAGGTGTTCTTGACAGAGAAGACCTTAAGAAAGTTTTTTGTAGAAAAATGTATACTCGTCTTCAATAAATAGAATTTATTTAATGGATCTACTGCCAAAGAAGATAGACTAATCCTCAGATTTTTTATTAGAAAATTAATAGGGAAGTCTGCCAAATAGAGAAGTCCATCCCCATTTCTTCTATAACTTTTAGCTATTTTTATACCCTCCGCCATAGTATGGAGGGTATATTGAGTTTGTCATTCCGTTTGTAACACATCGAAATACACATTTTAGACTCCACAAAGCAGCATAAAATTCTATGACGATTTAGCGTTGTCCGTCCATCTGTACCAATCACTTGAGCTTCCTAACGACTTAAAGTAGGTTGATAAAATTTTACTCAGATGTGTCTTTGGTATGCAGGATTTTTATACCCTACACCACAAGGTGGTCAGGGTATTATGTCTTTGTGCATTTGTTTGTAACAGGCAAAAGGAAACGAGATAGACCCATAGTTCCTTTTGATGATCTGCATAAAATCACTTTCTGAGTTGATTTATGCATGCCAGTCCGTCGGTCCGTCCGTCCGTCTGTCCATGTATTCTTGTGAAGAAAATGCAGGTCGCATTTATTATCCGATTGAGATGAAATTTTCCAAACAACATTTGTTTGGACCAAGGACGAACCCTATTGAAATTGAGATAATCGGTAAAAGTATCGGTATAGTATGGAATTTTGCACATGCAACCAAATTAGGCCTAAGAATAAGCATGCCAAATTTAATGGAAATCGGTTCAGATATAGCTATAGCTCCCATATATATTGCTCATCCGATTTGTTATTTTTGTCCTCCGCAGCCATAATATGCACTCTGTAACATCAATATTTGGGAAATATATCAAATGCAGCTCAGAAATACATTTGCTTAATTTTATCGAGATCGGTTCAGATTTGGATATAGCTCTCATATATAACTTCGTCCGATTTACCTTTTATTGTGCACCAAACGTCTAATATTTGCCCAAATGGGATGGAATTTGGCACATACGACCGAATCTAGAAGGTAGTATGCAAAATTTGATGAAGATCCGTTCAGATATAGCTATAGCTCCCATATATATTGTTCATCCGATTTGTTGTATTTGTTACCCACAGCCGTAATATGCACTCCGTAACACCGATATTCAGGGAAATATATCAAATACAGCTCAGAAATATCTTTGCCAAATTTTATCGAAATCGGTTCAGATTTGGATTTAGCTCCCATATATATATTTATCTGATTTAGAATTAATTTTGCACCAAATGGGCAATACAAGTCCGAATTTAAAAGATACAAATGCTTCGGCGTATTTAGTCCTTTAAATTTTAAATTATAATTATACTCATAGGGTGTATGATTGAATTCTCCCATAACAACGTTTTTGAAGTTCCTAGTGGGTGCTACAGTGTATGAGAGAAAGTTGTCTTTACAGGTCCAGGTCTTCGTATAGCCCCCGTATATCGTTACCTCCCTATATTCGATATTTTGACGATTTTAGGTACAATATTTACGGTTTTTTTAATGTCGTATTGTACATTGTTACGACCGTGACAAAAGATTGTCTATGCAGGTCTAGGTTTTCGGAAAGCCATCATATAACGTTACCTCCCTATGTATATTCGTTATATTGAAGATTTCAGCCACATTTTTCACCGGAATTGAAAATTTCGTAGTTGCAGTTCTTTTATTACTATTATTATTATTATTATTATTATTATTATTATTATTATTATTATTATTATTATTATTATTATTTTATTTATTATTATTATTATTATTATTATTATTATTATTATTATTATTATTATTATTATTATTATTATTATTATTATTATTATTATTATTATTATTATTATTATTATTATTTATTGTTTTTAATTTTTTTAATTATTTATTTATTTACTTTTTTTTTTTGTTTAAAAATTTCCAAATTCGTTCCAAATGTTGGAGGGTATTCAAAGTCCGAAGTTGCTGCTTTTTATCTTGTTTTAATATAAAGGAAATGTTGGGCGGAACCCTACGTGCTCAAAACCCGCAACTTACTTCAAATTTTTTTAGAGGATTGTAATTGAGTAATTCTTACAATCCTTCATACATTATGATTCCGTTTCACCATTACACAACATGTTGCATGTCTGCACTACAGGGAAATCGAACACCATTCCCACACATATAAAATGCAACCTGACGGAAAACGAGCAGGCTTTTCCTTATAAGGCTAAAATGCAACATCAACAACAACAACAAAACCCTCTATGGAATTATTATTATTTATTTTGGTCACAAGGAAGTTTTACAATTTTTTGTTACATTTTTTGTTCCTCTATCATAAAATCCATCATAATAAAACACCAAAATATAAACTGTTGATTGTGTCCAACATTTCAACATGCCAACGGGTGGGAAGTGAAAAGAAATGCGGGTATCTAAAATTAATTTAAAGATTTAATTTTAGCCCACTTGTAAAACTGTGTGAATTTTTGGCACACAAAAATGGAAGACAAAGGCAAAAGAAGGGCAACAAAACACCAGCTACAATTCACGTTTTATCTCTTCATTTTGCTGTTGTTGGTTTCGTAGCTGCAGTACATGTGTTGTTGTGCTTTTACTTTAATATTTATGTCTATCGCCATTTCGACCACTACTACAACTACTGCCGCCGCCACCACCGCTGTTGTTGCTCTCTTTAATATTGTTATTATTTTTGTATATTTTCCATGATTGTCGTCTTTTTGCCTCAAATTTTTAATGTTTTATTCATATGGAAGTGGTGTAGCACACCGAGGGAGTACAGACAGACAGATCGACCGACCGACAGACAAAAACCCACAATACACTTTGCTCATTATGGAATTGTGGAAGCAAAACGCGAAAAACGCCAACAGAAAAAAAGTAAAGCAAAAATGCCAGCCGTTACAGCAGCAAAACTAACAATGAAATGACAAGAAAACTGTTAAAAAAAGACAAAACGAGACAACCACTCAAAAACTCGACGAAAAAAATCAAATGTGTATTTAACTGTAATGGAAAGTTATGCGGTTATAATAACATCTCCGCTGTCCTACGACTGACTGTTTGTCGAGGTGGCTGTTGTGTTATGCCAATTGGTAAATGTCTTTTCGCATTGACCAAGTTTTTTGTTTTTTGGAACCAGCGGGTGCAACATGGACAATAATATTATTGAAAATTTTGTGCGTTGCTTATGCAAGTTAATTTGTGGTACATCTGTATAAAGAGGGGATAACAACATTTTTTTAAATTATATATATTTGATAAATATAAAAATAACAAATAAATAATTTAAAAAGCTGAATACCCTCCACCATTTGGTAAAAATTTAAAAATTAAAAAAATAAAATCCGTTAAAATTCTGTTATAATTCTGTGAATAATGTAGTAAAAATCATCAATATACCGAATATCGGAAGGTAACGTTGTATGGGGGCTATACGAAGACGTGGACCTCCACAGACAATTTTCTGTCTTAGGTTGTAGTATCAATTACGAAATTCAAATACAAAATTTGAAATAATTTCGGTAAATAATGTCGCAAAAATTATGAAAATACCGAATATCGGGGAGTACCGTTATATGGGAGCTATACGAAGAAGTGGACCTGCACAGAAAATTTTTTGTCATAGGCTGTAGTATCCATTACGAATTTCAAATACAAAATTTGAAATAATTTCGGTAAATAATGTCGCTAAAATCATCAAAATACCGAATATCGGGGTACCGTTGTATGGGCGCTATACGAAGACGTGGACCTACATGACTCATTTTCTGTCTGAGGACGTAGCATCCATTACGAACTTCAAATACCAAATTTGAAACAATTCCGTTAAATAATGTCGCTAAAATCATCAAAATACCGAATATCGGGAGTTACCGTTATATGGAGGCTTCACGAAGACCTGGACCTACATGGCCCATTTTCAATACCAAAAGTCCTGCAAACATAATACACATTCTATCAACCTACTTCATTTCGTTCGGAAGCTAGAGTGATTTCCACAGACGGACAGACGGATGGACATTGATAAATCGACATAGAATTTTATGCTGATCAATAATATATATACTTTGTGGGGTCTAAAATGTATATTGCGAGGTGTTACAAACGGAATGACAAACTTAATATATCCTCCATATTATGGTGGAGGATATAAAAAGTATCGGTCGGTTTTGCCGACAGATGTATACCCTTATCCAATGTTCGATTATTTCAAAATATTTTGACTTCTGTTATGATTTATCAAACTCTTGAACCTCTATATTGTCCATTTCGTATCGGACCTAAATAAATATGATATAAAAATTGCGACCTGCCAGTTTTTGACCTCGTTCAATTAACATGAGATGTGTGATAATTTTTGGAAAATGTTAACAAGTGCGCAAGGTACCAGATATAGTCGACCAAAGTATTCCATTTAGATGCTTCAACTGATACAGATAAAAATATTGGTCTGGCAAACATTATAATAAAATCTAAATGTTCGATATCCAATTTATAGGAAATCATATTCATCTCAGGTTTCTGGTTGAGAGACTTATATTTAAATATAGCAATTTATAACAGATGTTGTGTTGATGGAAATATTGAGATGTACCAAGTCTGGAATGGAATCGGACGCAAATATTAGGCTTTGCAAAGTTGGAGCAAAATCGGATTATTGTTTCTCTTTCTGTGAAGAAAAAATATATTTTTTGAAAATTTCGACATCTTGTGGGGGAGGTACGAGAACTCCGAACTCGATCTAAGTTTAATAATAATATTACGATGAACCAAGATGGACGAAATCGGATACTCCCTTCGAGAGTTACCTGAAAGTAACATACAACTTCGTTTTAGGCGAAAGATGTCAAAAAGAAGTAATCTATACAACATTTCTCTATAAATCTCAAAATAGACCAAATATCTGGTTTCAAACGTTTTCATAAAAATGAGATTCTAAATTTGTGTTCTCATAGTGACAATTCTCTCTTTGTTATTCATAGTGGTGAAGGTATTATGTCTTTGTGCATTTGTATATACAGGATGAGATGAAAATACTGCATCCAACTTCAGACTGTTGTAATTTCTAAGTCAATTGTCCGACAGCTAAATAAATTATTCCAGTGACAGCTCATTATATTGTTTACAAACGAAGAATGGTTACAAAATAAGGTTCCTAGCTTCATTTCTAGCGCACAATTGTCACCAAAATCTTCGGATATCTATCCGTTGGACTATTGTGTCTGGGGTATTTTGGAAAGCAAGGTTGACACTAAAAAATACCAAAGTCTATATGTATTTAATAGATTTTTTTCATATCCAACCGAACTTTACCATTTGGCGAAACTTGGTCCGGTATATCCTTTGCTCCAATAAATATTTTTAAATATAATCGTAATCGTTAATCGCAGTACTATTTGGTTCATAGATGGCATGATCTACTTTACATAAAGTCCCAATATGAACTTTTTTGTTATGAAAGCTCTACTAAATACGCATGGTGGTGTAGAGTATCATATAGTCGGCCCCGTCCGACTTTTAATCTTTCATTACTGTTTTTGTTTTTTATAACTTCCAGAACAATAATCGTGTTTATTTATACAAATATTTGCAAATACTTAAAATCACACAATCAAGCATTTTTTAAAAAAAAATCAGGTACTTCTTGGAAAATCCGTTAATGTGAATTTTTAAAGGAATTAATCCTTTTTGTAGACATTGTTTGAGGGCCCACAATGTGATTTTTTGAGGAATATTAGAGGCACTACAGCTTGAATTTTTTTAAGTTTTACTATATCTGCCCAGATTTTTAAGGAGTTTTCTTAAATTAGAATCGGGTATATTCATAAAAATTGTCTAAATTTACCCAATATGTTTGTCGAGCTCTTCTTGTTTACGTTTCCCAAGAGAAATTCATGGGACAAAATAAGTGAATCTATAAATTCCTACTAAACAATCAGCCATTTTTTATAAATATTCTTATAGGACTTCGTAATAGAAAATAATGGAAGTATCAAGAATTTGTTTTGTGATAAAAATCTAAATTCCAAAACGCATTTATTTCATACAGAAGTACAATATTCCCTTGCTCTAAGTTTTGAAATTCCCACCCCATACATCAATGAGATGAGTACGCATCATTGAAATCAATGTTATTTTCGCAGTTTTTTTTTTCAGAATTTATTTGTAATTATTTAAACATTAATTATTGCCATTTATCATTGGATGATGGAACGAACACATATGTATTCATGTGTTTAAATATCTGTCTTTCCGTCTAACGATTTTAACTGTTGGTTGTTATGGTGTTGTTCAACTGGTTTTCAAATGACCACATTTTTTGTTTTTGGCTTTTGTCTTGTCAGAGTGACGATGATGATGATGATGATGAGCGCAACATTTATTTGTTTAGTTGCTCCCACACTCATTTGTTTTGTTTCACATCTATGTAAGTTTGAATGTATGAATGGTTGACCGTGTTTTCATTCAAAATGCGAAAAAATATTATTTAAAAAAAGAAAATAATAAAAACGCACACACTTGCACACACATTCCAAATTGGTAGCAAGCATGTCAATGAATTCTATAATAGAATCATCAATAATTTTTGTTTTATAGGAATATGAAGTCATAGTCATTGCTATTAAAATGCAAACATGTTTGATGGTTGTGATATTGAAATTTGTGCATTGGTGTGAGTGTGTGCATTTTATGGAAATGATATAAAAGTAATACATTCATCGGGGTTTTTTCATTAGAAAAAAATAATAATAATAAAAATAATGATGGAAAATAAGTGCACTTGTTGACAATAACAAATTTTACCAAATAAATATTTTTTTCCCTATGGTGAATGCATGAAAGTATGAATTATTCTGAAAATGAGTAATAATCAGGTACTCTGTTAGGCAATTTTTTAGAAATAAGCAGATATCCTATGACATGGATTTTAAAATGAGTTTTTGAAAAATATTGTTAGATAAAATTAGGTACGATTTTTTTGAGAGTTTTAGAGGTTCAATAATGTGAATTTTTGCAGTATCCACTAAATGTGAATATTAATGAATATTTTTTGGGGATTCATATTCCTTATAACAAGGAGTGGAGTGTTAAATAATTGTTTAGCTATAATTTATAACCTCTTTCAGTGTGTTTGTAGAAGCCATTTGAAGCTTTTCGTATGTGGTTAAGAGTTTAGAGAGGTGATTTTTAACGATTATTTTAGGATTTTTTAGAGGGTTTTAACATTGATTTTTATGAAGTTTTGGGGACTATTAGAGGTTTTATAATATGATTTTTTTCTATGATTTTTTGGGATCATTTAGAGGTTTTAGAAAAGGGGTATTTATTAGTTTTTAGGGAATAATTAAATCGTAAGAATTTTTTAAGATTTTTTATGGATTGTTTAGATTATTTGAATGCAAGTTTTAATGATTTTTAGGGAATAATTATACCCTACAACACTATGTGTTGGGGGTATTATAAGTTTGATTGGGCCAAAAATTATGTAACACCTCGAAATATTGGTTTCCCACATAGGAAAGTATACGATCTTCACGAAATTTAGAACGTAGGTGGGGCTAAAGCCAGAATAGAACCCTATTTCTTTTGGAGATGATCGCATAATATTTAGGGGTTCAAATGGACCAAAAACTGAAAAATGTCCTGATTTTGTAGTTGCTCTACAGGTCGCAATAGACCAATAGACGCGGAAGTCAGTATGGGACTAGAGCTTGGGGCTGGGCAGAATCCTTCCATCGGGTAATATTTCGTGGGTGAAATAGGCTACAACATTTGTGTTAAATAAAAGTCAACTTTTCCATTAAACCGACAAATTTCTTAATCCTGTCGAAATCACAAATAAACGAAGATGCCAATTTTGACCGTTATGTAAATGCCAATAGTAAATATATCGGATATATATAGCGAAATATATACAATGTTTATATACAAAGGAAGAGGATGTTAGCTAGAATGCATATAGCTCATGAATGGCTGGACCGATTTTGACAAATTTTGTCAATTTAAAAAGCCCTCTTGGCATAAAAGAATAAAATCTAAAAAAATCGCATAAAAAGGTGTCAATAATGATTTTAATATAGATTTTGTAGTATTTTGTGACATTATTTTATTTTTTTTTTCATAATTTTTATCGCATGCGATTTTTTCATTTTGACTAATAATATTGAAGAGTACATTTTGTAATATTTTTTCACCTTACAATACAGGTTGGAGTTATTCTATACAGATTGCAATTATCGTCCGATCCTCACGAAATTTTTCACAAGGGTAGGATTAGGCTCAGATGGGCTAGGTCTATTGTTTTCAAAGATGTCCGCAATATATTTAAAGGTTGAGATGGACCAACAACAAAAAATGTTCCTGATTTTTCAGCCGTTATAAAGGTCACAAATAGGAACCAAAGGACACGAAATTTGGCACGAAGTTAGAGTTTAGGGCCACCACTTTTGTTTGAAAAAAACTACAAACATTGCTAACATGCGATATCCGAAAAGGAAACGTATGTTTTTTTATGCTGATTTCTTTGACGAATATAGCCAAATATCGTAGACTAGCAAATCATATAGATGAGTCTAAAGAGGGGGCCTCTTGCTTTTGGAAATGATCGCAAAATATTTAGGGGTTCAAAAGAACCAAAACAGAAACGATTACCTCATCACACAATTGAAGCCAATCGAGGCGCCTGTTAGGGACAGGGAAGAATTCTAGCATTTTGGATGACCATCAGATTATAATAATGGACCACAACAACTACGGATTGCGCAAATATTGGGCAAATATCCCTGGTCAATATGCTAAGGTTAATATCTGGGCAGTGATCTGTGACATAATTTCAAAAGCGAAATCTTCCAAGACGGATTGGACTTAAGGAGGCTTAAAATATATTGTATTGTTGTAGGGTATCACTTGGTCGGCCCCGCACGACTATAGCCTTTGTTTACTTGTTTTTAATTAACTTTTTAAGGACCTCTAACGTTTAATACTGACCTGCATTAAATTAAGTGGATTCTTATATGAACTTTTGAGGAATATTTTTTTTTAATATTTTCTGAAGATTGTTCAGTCAAGACTTCACAATCTAATTTAAAAACAAAAAAAAAAAATGGAATTTTCATTCAAGACTTCATAATGCAATTTAAAAACAAAAAAAAAAAAAATGGAAATTTCAAATGTCTCACAACCGTATTTTAAATGAATTTTTTTAAAAATGTTCTGAGCCGTTATAAAATTTGAAGTTTTAAGATTGGGATTTGTAATGAATTTTTGAAGAATCTTCCGAGGCATCTCAACTTGAATTATTGAGTAATACTGCGAGATTTCACAATGCAGATTTAAAAAAAAAATTGAAATATTCAAATGTCTCACAATAATTTTCTTAGCAATTTTGTGGAAAATGTTTAGAGCCGTTACAACGTGGATTTTTCACAAACATTTTGAAGTTTCAAAATTTGGATTTGTAATGAATTTTCGAAGAATATTCAGAGGCGTCTCAGACTTGATTTTTAATATTTTTTTTTTTATTTTGTATGTTTAGATGAGTTGATTTTTATAGCATACTAGCTGAACCCGGCGCGCTTCGCTACTCCTTTCGCTTTTATATGCACTCAAAATTTTATATATGAATATTTGTTGGTTAAAAATATAAATAAAACAAATTCGAAAAAATTAAAACCGTTATTATTATAACGCGTGAACATGCTAGGAACAGCTGACCATGAGAAAAGCAGGAACATGCTAAATTTAGTCCGCATACACGAATGTATTGTCCTTCGGATTTATTAATTTCATAGCAAATGCCAAACTGCAAAACTTACAGCTATTTTACATGTTTACTGTTAGCCTTATACCATTGCAAAGGCGTTGTGGATCAATGCTTCTTAATAAAATCATATTCCAATCTGAAACGATTTCAATATAATTTGACAAAATTTACATTTACACCAAATTCCGTCACACCTTCCACATTTCATTGAAATTGAAGGTACATACCGTGTTTGGTGCATAAAATATATGAAATCGGCCGAGAATATATATGGGAGCTATATCCAAATTTTAACCGTTTTTTAATTAATTTGTCAAATTTATTATTGTATCCAAATTCCGCTACACATTCTGAATTTCATTGGAATAGGACAATATATATCGGAGATGTACCCAAACCTCAACCGATTTCAATATAATTTGCCAAATTTGTTTTTGTACCAAATTTAGTCACTCATGCCGAATTTCGTTGGAATCGGACATACTTATCGTGTTTGGTGCATCAAATATGTGAAATCGGACGAAAATATATATGGGAGCTATATCCAAATCTTAACCGATTTGAATATAATTAAACAAATTTATTTTCTGATCAAATCCCGTCACATATTTCAAATTTCATTGCAATCGAACATACACAGCGTGTTTAATGCATCAAATACATGAAATCGGGCGAAAATATATATGAGAGCTATATCCAAATCTGAACCGATTTCCATATAAAATGGCAAATATATTGTCTAATCAAATCCCGTCATATATTCCAAATTCGGAGAATGTATCTGTAATCGATCAATATATATGTGCATATAAAATCCAAATTTTTGGGAGGTACCTCCGATTCTGATGCTATATCTCCAGTTCCGAGTGGAATTTCAAAAATATATATAGCCTATGTTATTTTCAGGCGATGTTGTAGTATACTTGGAAATTTTCAGGAAAATCTGTTCAGCGGTTTTCGAGTCCATAAATTACAAACAAACAAACATACAAACAAACAAACGTACAAACATTTTCCTCTTTTATAGATATAGAGGAAGATGCGAATTTTTGGTGAACTTTTGAGGAATATTCTTCAGAATATAGATTTCTTAATAATTTTTGAGAAATATTCGGAATAATCACAATGTGGATTTTTAATGGATTTTGAGGAATATTTTTATAATTTTAATGCGTTTTTTTTGAGGAATGTTCAGAGGCGTAGCAACCCAGATTTTTCATTCATACTTTGGGGTTTCAAGTAGCGGATTTTTGATTATTTTTTAGGAATATTCAGGGCTTTTACAATATGGATTTTATTTTAATTAATTATGTATTCAAAACATTTTCAACGAGGATTTTTATAAACCCAGCTACTATTTGGTCATGCCAAAACGTGCTTCATCGAAATAAGGGACTCTAGGTCTCTTTGGTCCAAATCTGTTTTAGGATATTTGGAGCAATTTAGGGGTGTCTGTCGGCCGGTACGTCGTAATATTATTATCAAACTTGGATTGATTTTAGAGATGGCGATATCGCTTCACTCCTTCTGGAACCTCCCTTACAAACGGTCAACATTTCACAAAAATATCTTATCCAACATTCAATTTTGTGCAAATTTTGTAAATCCTTATATTGACCCAGTATTGTCAGGCGCGAAATGGATAATCCATCACGTACCTCATCCTAACATTTCGAATATTAATAACTCATATAGAATGTGAAATAAGTGTTCAATTATCTTCAAATTTCGCACATTTCAATATTTCTACTAACAAAAGATCTGATGGGAATACGCAAGATTTCGATCCACTTCTTCTGGTACCTTCCCCACAAAGAGGTCAACATTTTGAATAATCATAACCTTTATAAAATGCCAAATAGTAATTGGATTTTATTCGAAATTCACACGTCCTATTAATTCTACCAACACGAGATCAGGTGTGAAGATATATCGGACAACACGTTCTTGTACCTCACCCACAACGGATGCAAACTTTGAATAACTCTCATAAAGTACGAAATAAACATCAAATTGTCGCCAAATTTAAAAAAAAAAAAACAGTAAAGAAAGTCCTAAAGTCGGGCGGGCCAACTTTATGATACCCTACACCACTTTGCTAATTTAGTAGAGCTCCACATAACAATTAAAAGTTTTTATGGGGGAATTCAATTATACACGCTATGATTATAATTATAATTTAACGTTCAAAGGACTAAACTAAACAAAGGACTATCTTTTAAATTCGGAGTTGTATTGTCCATTTGGTGCAAAATTAATTTGAAATCATATAAATATATACATGGGAGCTATATCCAAATCTGAACCGATCTCAATAAAATTTGGCAAAGATATTTCTGAGCTGTATTTGATATATATCCCTGAATATCGTTGTTACGGAGTGCATATTATGGCTGTGGGTAACAAATACAACTAATCGGATGAACAATATATTTGGGAGCTATAGCTATATCTGAACCGATCTTCATCAAATTTGGCATACTAGCTTCTAGACTCAATTCGGTCGTATGTGCCAAATTCCATCCTATTTGGGAAAATATTAGACATTTGATGCACAATAAAAGGTAAATCGGACGAAATTATATATGGGAGCTATCTCCAAATCTGAACCGATCTCGATAAAATTTAGCATTTAGGTATTTCTGAGCTTCATTTGATATATTTCCCCAAATATTGTTGTTACAAAGTGCATATTACGGCTGCGGCTGAAATTCATCTAAAATAACAAATCGGATGAACAATATATATTGGAGCTATAGCTATATTTGAACCGATTTCGATCAAATTTGGCATTTGGTTGTATGTGCAAAATTCCATACTATTCGGGCTGATATTCTACGTTTGGTGGACAATAAAAGGCAAATCGGACGAAGATATATATGGGAACTATATCTAAATTGTTTCCGATTATCTTCAATTTCAATAGGGTTCGTCCTTGGGCTAAACAAATTATTTTTGCAAAATTTTTCTGTGGGTCGGGTAATAAATGCGAACTGTACTTTGTTCACAAAAATACATTTACGAACGGACGGACATGCATAAATCGACTCAGAATGTGATTCCATTCAGATCATCAAAAGGAACTATGGGTCTATCTCCTGTTCTTTTGCCTGTTATACACAAATGCACAAAGGCATAATACCCTGACCACCTTGTGGAGTTGGGCATAAAAATGGTGAACTTCATTAAATATTAGTTGAAAACTTACTACCAAGAATCGAGAATTTTTTTAATATATTTCATTCCTATTCAAGAATCGTCGATTTTTTCAATAATATCAAATAAAAGAATATTAACTGAATTAATTACTAAGAGACCTTTTTCTAATTTTTTTGGGTGATAAATTCTGCAAATTTAATTTTATGTATTACCTCAATTACTCTGCAAGCTCAATTCCATGACCATAACATGCAAGCCAACAAAAAAAAAGAAAGAAATTAAAGAAAAGTATGCAAAAAGTAATGCAATAATAATTAATGCAGTCATAACACTTTCCAAAAATTATAAGTGTCAGTATCCATAGCCAAAGTAAGCTTCAAAAGTTTTTACTTCGCATTTTCCATTTTCCGATGCAGGAAGACTGATAGCAAAATATTTATATTTTGTAAAAAAAAAAAAAAACGACAGTGCCAAACGATTTCTAAGCTGTCCCAGCTGACTATGGCCAAACTGTCTATCTATGGACAGTTTGATGAAGACGATCAAAAAAAGTTCGTAATGAATAGAAAAATGCATTGCGGTTGTGACTTCGTCCCATATACATACATAACTATATATCTATCTGATGGTATATGTAAAAACACTATATATTGGTGCCATACGATTTTGCTTGCATATGGATGAATAGTTGGCATGCAGGCAGGCAGTCAGTCCGACAGACAGGCGGATATTCGAAAATACAATCAGACATAATGCTGCCAAGTTGGTTTAAAGCCAAACCGGCAGCCATCTCAAACCATAAGAATTACAATGCCACTGCAGTCAGCCAGCCAGTCAGTTCATATTGGCAGTGAATGAATGAACAAACCAACGAACGAACGACACAGCCGGCTAACATTTAATGGTGTTGGTATGTGAGCGATACTTGTTTAAGCCGACTTAAAAAAATGCATCTAATACATTCGATAAAATTTCATTCATTCATGTGAGTGGATTTTGGTTTTATCCGTAATATTTTGTAGTAAAGCAACCAGAAAGTCATAGCCAAAGACTTGCCAAAAAAAAAAAAAAAAAAAAAAAAAAAAAAAAAAAAAAAAAAATGAGAAACAAGTTTGTCCAATAATGGGTAGCGTTTAATTTGTATAGGAAAAGGTATGTTTTTCTCTCTCGAACACGCAGGGTTGTATACACTCAATTTAGTTCAGAATTTAATAAGTCTGAAATAAGCAGGAAAATAGAATGTAGATTTTTAATACATTTTCTAGAAATATCGATCGGTGAATTTTTGAAAGATATTCAGAGTGTTTTTATGTTGAGCTATTAATAAGTTAAGTAATTAACCGATTGATTGACTTAAGATTCATCAACGCCCAAACGAAAGGACTAAAGCTAAAATCTTGAATTTTAGGTGAAATATTCAGAGTGTTTTTATGTTGAGCTACAATAAGCTAAGAAATTGACTGATTGACTGACTTAAGAATCAACGCCCAGACGAGACGGCTAAGGCTAGACTCTTGAATTTTAGGTGAGGGTTACACTTGGCTGGAAGGTGCCAGATAGGTTTTTAGAAATTCGTACTAGAACGCTAGAATAACTACTAAAAGGTACTAAATATGTTACCCTTTGTATTTGACGAACCAGTAGAGCTCTTAAATTTAAAATGAGGATCACTGATGAATGTCCCAACGGATTTTTGGAAATTCGCACTATAAGTGCAAGAAAAGTACTAAAATATACTATAATTGGGGTGGTTCGTATCATGTGAGCGGTTAGAGCAAAAAACTTGAAATTTGGTAGATTCGGAAGTGTGAAATTTTTTTTTGACATTACTAGCGGAGAGTAGGATTAGGATATGGTACGAAATGGTACTAAATTTGGTACAATTCGGATTTGAGTGAACCGATGGAGCTGGAATGCTTAAAATTGAAAATAAGACCGTGTGACTAAGGTGTGTTGGTAGTTTTGGAAATTTGTATTCATGTGTACTTAATGGTACTAAATTTAGTACAATTTAAATTTTTAGGGAACCAACAGAGTTGCAATCATGAGAATTGGAAATGAGATTTCTTATGGATTCTAACATATGGGTAGTTACGAAAATTTGTATTTATGTACTAAAATGTTACTAAATTTACTAAATGGTACTAAATTTGCTACTATTTGGATTTTGGTGAACCAACAGAGCTGGAATTGTTGATGTGTAGGATTGGGGTATGTGGGAAAATTTTGAAATTCGTACTTATCTGTACTATATGGTACAATTTATATTTGGGCGATTAATAAGGAAATGTAAAATAGGTTGGACAAAAAAATTTGAAAATTAGTACTTGTGTTTACTAAATGGTACTGAATTTGGTGCAATTTAGATTTGGGTGAAGAGATAGAGCTGGAATCCATATATTTGATATTGAGGTCTCTATCGGTATCTGAAATTGAGATATGGAGGTGGTTTTAGAAATGTGTACAATATTTGTACGAAAAATACTGAGTGGTTCTATATTTGGTATTAGGTGAAGGGACTGCTGAAATTTGACATTGCTGTCACTGTGGGCATCTGTGATGGAGGGAAGAAGCTGATTTAGAAATGAGTCCTATATTTGTACAAACTGTACTTAATAGAAATTTGATATGTAGAAACTGTTGGAATCTGGAATTGAGACTTGGAGGAGGTTTTTGAGGTCTGGAAGTGGGTTTGGAAATGCGCACTATATTTGTTCGAAAAGAACTAAATGGTTCTGAATATGGCGTTGAATGAATGTATACAGGGTGAGATGAAAAAACTGCAGCTGCTGTCATTTCTAAGCCACTCGTCCGACAACTGTTTAAATTATTCCAGAGACAGCTCATTATATTGTTTACAAGCGTAGAAAAGCATTTTGGTAAGAATTTTCTAGAAAAAAAGTTATTCGTAATGGAATTCAAGCGTGATTTCTTTATATTTGGCTGGAGAACCATAAGTGGCTAGCTTTAGAGCACTCCAACATTTAAATGTGAATAAAACTTTTGTCTCTCGTGCCAGCGCTCGTTACCGTGATACTGGTAGCGTAGCCCAACGTCAAGAAAGTGGACTGAAGAAAACAGCAACATCAGCAGAAATGGTTCAAAAAATTAAAGCAGCGAATTGATCGAAACTCGCGTCGTAGTGGCCGAAAAATGGCTGAACATATCGCTATATTTCATTCGGCAAATATTGAAAAATGATCCATTGAAATACCAAAAAGTGCAAGAACTTACACCGCAACAGAAAGAAAATAGACTCAAAAGAGCTAAAGATTCGCTTCGCTTGGCCGAAAGTGGTGAATTGCCGAATTTGGTTTTCTCCGATGTTTGTAAACAAACAAAATAACAAAATATTACTTGACAAAGAGGTCAGCTGAAAATGTGCACCTTCGGTTGGCCACCAGAACTCAAACGCCGGCAATGTTGATGGTGTGGGCCGCCATAACAACGGATGGTCGCTCTCCTCTCCCCTCACCCCTAGTATTAATCGACTGTGGCATCAGAATAAATGCCGAATATTATCGCGAAAATATTCTGGAGGGTGTATTAAAGCTTTGGACATGCAAACATTTTGGCCATAGACCTTGGACATTCCAATAGGACTCAGCACGCGCCACCCACGATCGGTAACAATATGAGGCTCCAAAATCTTCGGATACCAATCCGTTTGACTATTGTGTCGGGAGTGTTTTTGAAAGCAAGGTTGGCACTAAAAATACCATGGTGTCAATCAACTCAAGCAAGCGCTTCGCCTGGATGGGGCCCAAATACCACAAAGCAACATTCGGGCAGCGTGTGACGGTTTCATTGGCCGTTTGAAGGCCATAATTCGTGCCAAAAGTGACCAATTCGAACAAATCCAAACTTATTCTAAAATTCGATTCTATTTCCGACATTTTTTGTTTTCATTCAAATAAAATTAAAAAAAAAAAAAACAAGTAAACAAGCTGTAAGTTCGACCGGGCGGAACTTTGAATACCTTCCACCATTTGGAACGACTTTGGCAATTGTCAAAAACAATAAAATCCGTTATATGGGGGCTATACGAAGACGTGGACCTGCACCGACAATTTTCCGTCTTAGGCTGTAGTATCCACTGCGAACCTCAAATACCAAATTTAAAACAATTCGGGTGAATAATGTCGCTAAAATTAACAAAGTACCGGATATCGGGAGGTACCGTTATATGGGGCTATTCGAAGACGTGGACCTGCACAGAAAATTTTCTGTCTTATGTATGTTTCGAGGTGTTAACCTCCATACTATGGTGGAGGGTATAAGAATGTAAAAATTATGGTGTTTGACTTAGTTGCAGTTTTTTTATCTCACCCTGTAAAGAGTGAATCCTTATATTCACTTTTGGTTTCTAGGATTTAGAAAGGGTGGCTGTCAATCTTTATTACAAAAAGACGTTGAAATAGTTTTGGACGGGAAAATTGGAAGTGGGTCCATTAAAGCCTTTAAAAAAAGGTAAATACTTATTAATAGAAACTATATATGTTGATCGCATATGGTTCGTGTTTCTAAATTTGTCATAGATTGAAAGTGAAAATTGCTCGACACTCAGACGGACACTTTCTAATTGGGTTTTCAATAATATTATCGACAATAATGTTACACTCCCAACCCTGGCGATTTATTTTAAAACATTGTATTTTTTTGGTGACTTAACTATGGGTAAGCCGCTACTACCACAGAGAAAAAAAAACCTACTGCAGGCTTTCAAACGTCTTTCAATGGAACAGCTACAGCAAAAACAGTAACGTACGGTCACAACAACACTATCAGCAGCATAGGCGTCAGTAGTCGTAGTAATAGCCAAAGCCAGCGGTAATCAAAAGTTGACGCCAACTGAGATTATGGTGACCAAATGTTGTTTAGTGCGTTGGCCTCAATTCAAATTCATTTTACTCTCGTTTAGTTTATAACAATAATTTTTGTTGGTGTTGTTGTTGCTGTTGTTTTCAATATTCGTTGCTCGCTCTTTATGGGCATTTGGCCATTGATGCTCCATACTGGTCGTTGCCGTCTCGGCTGGTTAGTGCTGTTGAAGTTGGTGGTTGTTGTAAGTTTTAGTTAAGCCATGTTATTCAACTTTAGTTGATAATCAATTTTTTTGTTATTTTTGTTCTCACAAAAGTTCGATGTTGTCGATAGTTCGTTGGTGTTGTTGTTTTTTTTCTATTTTCGAACGGTTTGCCTTAGTTGACACTGTGGGGGCATTCTCTTGGCCAAATTTGAGAGCAACAATCAAACTCCAACACAAAACCAAGTTGTATTGCTTTGTGAAGCGTTTTTTATTTTATTTAATTTTTTTTTTGTTTCTTAAACAAAATTATTTATTTATTGTATTATACTTAGATTAAGGCTACAGTTGATGTTTTTTTTTTTTTTTTTTTTGTTAAGGAAATAGAACAAGTTTTGGTAACTGGTCGCATAGTTGTGGTTTATTATTTTTTTTTTTATTTTGTTCTTTCTAACAATAATCCAAAATTGTATTTTCATTGATTGCAATCGGAAGAAACAAAAATTTTATTGTTTGTATTGCTGCTAAAAATAAAAATTGATACTTGGCCAACGAAATGAAATATTCAAGTTTGAATAGTTTCAAAAAGTTATTGAGATTTTAGTTTCATTGTTGAATTTGATTAAATTGTGATAGTGAGTCATGCTGTTGAATGCAATATCAAGAAATATTGGGTGTGCAGATGGCTTAATATTTTTTCGGCGCGGTTTTTGTAATAGCAATTTTTAGAAATAATTTTTCCATACATGCCCTGGCCTTTTTTAAATAATTTATTAACAGACCTATCACAGCTACAATCGGAATTTTTTTTAAATATTTTTACGTTTTTCAGAATTATTCGTCGAGCTATTTTCCACATCCATCAGAGCTCTGTTAGGTCTATTTATCCAGACATTTGGGAGTGTAGTCATGTAGTATAATACATGTCTTCCTGAGCAAGAACATAAGGACTATATTGTGGTTTTTAAAGACATTTTTTAGAAGAGATTAAGAAAAATTCCATATGTTAGCATATTTAAGATCTAAAATATTATAAAAGTTAATAAATGGAAGCGATTAGAAGAATTGCCTGATTTGATTTGCCACAAAAAATTATATAACAAATAAAATCAAAGAAAATGCGAGAAATTCGTGAAACTGTAGCGTTATATGGGTTTGTTAGCAAGTGCTCACTACTTCATCAGTGAAAAGTACACCTTAAAATTTTTGATTCGTTCCAACAGTTCGTGTTAATCCTTTTTATACCCTCCACCATAGTATGGAGGGAATATTAAGTTTGTCATTCCGTTTGTAACACCTCGAAATATACATTTTAGACCCCACAAATTATGTATATTCTTGATCAGCATAAAATTCGATGTCGATTTATCAATGTATGTCAGTCTGTCCGTCTATCCATCTGTCCGTCTGTGGAAATCAGTCTAGCTTCCGAACGAAAGGAAGTAGGTTCACAAAATTTTACTTAAATGTGTATTATGTCTGCAGGACTTTTGGTATTGAAAATGGGCCATGTAGGTCCACGTCTTCTAATAGCCCCCATATTACGGTACCCCCCGATATTCAATATTTTGCTGATTTTAACGACATTATTTATCAGATTTGTTTCAAATTTGGCATTTGAAGTTTGTAATAGATACTACAGTATAAAACAGAAAATGAGTCATGCAGGTCCACTTCTTCGCATAGCCCCCATATAACGGCACCCCCCGATATTCGGTATTCTGATGATTTTAGCGACATTATTTACCGGAGTTGTTTCAAAATTGGTATATGAAGTTCGTAATGGATACTACAGCCTATGACAAAAAATTGTCTGTGCAGATCCACGTTCTACAACTCCCATGGTTCCCCCCTATATTCGGAATTTTGATGATTTTAGCTACCTTATAAACTGATTTTTTTCAAGTTTCGCATTTGAATGTTGTAATAGCTTGTGACAAAAATTGTCTATGAATGTCCACGTCATCGTTAAGATTTTAAACGAAATTTTTAACGGATTTTATTTTTTTGAAAATTGCCAAATTTGTACCAAATGGTGGAGGGTATTCAAAGTTCGGCCAGGCCGAACTTACAGTTTTTTACTCGTTAGTATTCAAAAAGGGTTAAATAAAGTATTAATTATATGTTGGATTTTGTCATTATTACATTCCTCATTTTGGAAGATCCTAAACTATTTTGGTAGATTTCGAAAAAATTGTTTTTATTTTCACTCCAAATTTGAGTTCCATTTTACCGCCAAAATATCATTTGATGGCCATCGAAAATGATCGGCTACAGCCCTGTCCTAAAATGCGACCTCATGAAAAATTCCGTGTCGATTGGATTTAAATTTTCCAAAGGAACAAAACTGAATTTTCCAAAGGAACAGACTGATGGGCGGACCAAAATAGCTGGATCGCATCAGCTCGGCGAGATAGGAGCATCGATATAACCTCTGTCCAGGACTACCATATCTTCAGAATTTGCCGAATATTATAGCGAAAATATTCTGGAGGGTTTATTAAAACATTGGGAACGCAAACATTTTGGCCGCAGAGCTTGGTCATTCCAACAGGACTCAGCACCATCGCACTTAGCACCCGCCACTCAAGAATGGTTACAAAAGGAGGCTCCTCGCTACATTTCCAGCGCACAATGGCCACGAAAATCTCCGGATACCAATCCGTTGGACCTTTGTGTCTGCAGTATTTTGGAAAGCAGGGTTGGCACTAAAAAATACCAAAGTCTCGATCACCTATAACAAGCGCTTCGCTGGGAATGGCCAAAATAACGCAGAGCAACATTCGGACAGCGTGTGACGGTTTCATTGGCCGTTTGAAGGCCATAATTCGTGCCAAAGGTGACCAATTCGAACAAATCTAAACATATTCTAAAATTTGATGCTATTTTCGACATTTTTTGCTTTCATTGAATAAAATTAAAAAAAAGGAAATGTAAAAATTATGGCGTTTGACTTTGTTGCAGATTTTTTATCTCATCGTGAATATAGATGTTTCCAAAACAGCTGGTCTATGGACATGTGTATGTACGAAGGTTTTTATACATAATTAAATGAGGAAAATGAAAGTTTATTTTTATATCCAACTAAGATTTGTTATTTTTACACTAACTTCCATCCACCCTGCTATAAGAACTCTTTATTTGGTTTCGTAGGTTAATAAAAATGCTATTCCGAGACATATGACAACTTGTATGACCAAATTCCCACAAGCCCATGGATGGTTTTTATTTTGGGCATTCCAGTTCAAGTTGTGTTGTGTGGCGTGGCGTGGTATGGTCAAACACTAAAACTGGATTCTTCTAAAGACATTTAAGCTTATTAAATAATAAAATAAAGAGAATACCAAAGTAGGTAAATTCTGACAAGATATTCATGTTTTCTCGTTTCGTTTTCAATCCACACACACACACACACTAACACACTTTGCATGTTTTCACTTACAAACATAGAACCGGAAGAATGTCTGCTTAAGGTGTTGGCGCTGGTAGTGGGGGTATTAAATTCTTAGAACCTATGGATGTAGGTTGATGCAAATAAAAGGGAAATTAAAGAAAACAAGTTGTGGAATGTGGCCAAAGAACACCTCGAAAAAATAGTTACTTGTTTTTGGTTTATGGCGTAAAACAAGTTTGCCAGTAGGCCAGCTATGAGGGAAGTTAGTGTCGTCGCCTACTTAGCATGGCCATTAAATCAAAGCAAACTCTCTAACCACAACACCTGTATGGGTGAAATGCGGGTTATTTTGAGTTGTTGGCAGCCCAATGGAGCATAGAGCAAATTCTTGGGAACTCTACAACTCAATACCAAATGTAAGACTACAAAATCAATCGATTGTGTGGGTTTCATTCAAATATTTACTGATAATTATGGGGAAATCGAAAGTTGCTGCCAAGAACAATTCCCGAGTCATTATGTGTTACTGTATGTAACCTACAACTAGTTTTCCTGGAATTGAAAAACTAATATGGTTCTCAAACTGTGACTCATTTTAAGGAGAAATTGTTACAGATTATTTTTCAGATGTACACCCCGCAACCGTCAATTGCATACAAAAAAAAAAAAAAAAAAAACAAGTTAAAAGCTGTAAGTTCGGCCTCCACCATTGGGAACGAATTTGGAAATTAAAAAAAAAAAATAAAATCCATTAGAAATCCTTAAAAAATCTTAAAAATAGCGAGTATTGCCGTTATATTGTAGTCTATACGACGTGGACCTACATAGGCACTGTTTGTCATAAGCCGTTACCATATTCCAATTCGAAACTTAAATAAACGGTGAATAATATAATTAAAATCATCAAAATATCGTATATAGGGAGGCAGCGTTATATCTGAACCATACGAAGACCTGGACCTGCATAGACAATTTTCTGTCACAGGCTGGAGCATCCATTACGAACTTCAAATACGAGATCTCAAACAATTTCGGTGAGTACAGGGTTGTAAAGTGGACCGAGCCATGCCCAACTGCTGAGAACGGCGTTTTTGAGATGTTCTTGGGGACCTCTCAACACTGGCTCGTACGGCAGCGATATTCTCGGCCGATCGCCTTGGTCGACTTTTATATGGCCTCTTCGGATTAGAAAGAGCCTTACCAGTCGAAAATTTTTCGTATAAACGCTTAATGGTGTTCTTAGAAGGTGCACTTCTCACATTTTTTAATGTTTTAAAAGCACGTTGAGTTTTCACAATTGACTTCTTCTGTTGAATGTAAATTTCAGAACGCTCGCGTGGCTTGTATAGTTCATGGTAAAAATCTGCTTGAACTAACGCTTCAAACGCGGTATGTCATTAAGCGATGTGACATCTCAGTCAAAAGTTATGGCGTTGACAGATGGGTCCGTCGAATATGGGCAACCCTGTATAGCCCACATATAACGGCACCTCCCTATATTCGGTATTTTGATGGTTTTAGCGTCATTATTCACCGGAGTAGTTTCAAATTACGCATTTAGCGTTCGTACTGTGAACTACAGTCTGTGACAGAAAATTGATTATGCAGGTCCAGGTCTTCATATAAGCCCCACACAGTACCTCCCTATATTCGGTATTTCGACGAAATTGTTTGAAATGTCGTATTTGAAGTTCGTAATGGATGCTACAGCCTGTCACAGAAAATTGTTAGGTATACAGGTCCAGGTCTTCGTATAGCTTCGATATAACGGTGCCTCCCTGCATACGGTATTTCGATGATTTTAACTACATTATTCACCGTTTATTTCAAGTTTCGAATTTGAATATGGTAATGGCCATTGACAAAAGTTTCCTATGCAAGTCCAAGTCTTCGCATGGACCCCAATATAACGGCTACATTCGGCATTTTTCAGATTTTAACAGAATTTTTAACGGTATGTCATTAAGTGATGTGACATCTCAGTCAAAAGTTATGGCGTTGCCAGATGGGTCCGTCAAATATGGGCAACCCTGTATTGTACCTAAAATCGTCAAAATACCGTATATTGGAAGGTACTGATATATGGGGCCTATACGAAGACCTGGACCTGCATAGACTGTAGTTCCCATTACGAACTTCAAATACCAAATTTGAAACAATTCCAGTGAAAAATGTCGCTAAAATCTTCAAAATACCAAATATAGGCAGGTTCCGTTATATGTGGGCTATACGAAGACGTGGACCTGCAGAGACAATTTTCTGTCTTAGGCTGTAGTATCCTTTTCGAACTTCAAATATTAAATTTGAAACAATTCCGGTTAATAATGTCGCTAAAATCATCGAAATACCGAATACTAGGAGGTACCGTTATATGGGGACTATATGAAAACGTAGACTTACATGGTGGGCTATATGAAAACGTAGACCTGCATTTACCAACTTAAACTGCCTACTGGCAAAATAAACATATCTGCAAAATATTTGCCTTCTATCTCAAGTCGTTTGAAAGATAGCGTGATTACAACAGACAGACACACGTACAGACAAACGGGACATCGACTTAGAATTTTACGCTGATCAAGAATAAATACTTTCATGGGTCTGACATGAGTATTTCGAGGAGTTGCCAACGGAATGACAAACTTAATATACCCTCCTTTCCAAAGTGGAGGGTATAAAAAATATATCGTTCAAGTTTCGAATTACTTATAGACATGATTTTCCGAATAACTACTTGGTTGCATGGCATCTGAATTAAATAAAAAAATACACACACACGGATCAATTGTCGAACAATTAAAAATCATCGACAAACCGACAATTTGTCGATGAAAATAAAAACTGTTCACCCCGCTTATACACGCATTTGGTCATGATAGCCATTATTTGAACCCCGCTCCCCAAAAATGTAAACACCACAAAAGACCGTTTTTTCGTATCGCATTAAAACGCCAGAGTATGTTCATTGGTAGGCCGCTTAATTTACAACAACCACACAGCACAACACATGTGAACAAAAACAGTGTCTGACTAACTGACTATTGAAATGTTGACAAAAATAATTTTTCATTGACAATTGGCTTTGGGAACGAAACGACAAACCAAAAACAAAAAAAAAAAAAAAATCAAAACTGAACTTTCCCATTATGGCAATGCGAATGCCAAGGTCAAGACCGTTAATGGTTTTATTAACCAGAATATTGACATTAACAAAAAATATTGAGATTTTTTGCCGCTTCATCGCATCGGAGTGGGCAAAACAACTAATCAAAACAAAAATCCATAAAATTTTAAAATATTTTTTATCTTTTTATTATATTTTTGTTCAATGGAATCTAGAATCTTACAAATCTACTTGGCTATCATCTTTTTACTAAAACACATACACAGATATGTCACCAATGTAAATTAATAAATTCATAAATAAAAAAAGATACAACATTCCAGATTCTTAGTCGGACAAAAGTGTTAAAAATATCTCCGGAATTACGTCATTTTCATGACTTTCCAAGCTAAAATCGTGATATCTACTTAGATATAAGACCGAAAGTTAATTGTATTGATTCTGTTTCATAGATTCCATAATAACATAGGACGTTCTTGGTATAGTTATCATAACGATGACTTCCAATCTGTGCGGGGTGAGATAAAAAACTGCAACAAAGTCAAACGCCGTAATTTTTACATTTTTTTTAAACTTATTGAATGAAAGCAAAAATCTCGGAAAAAGCATCATATTTTAGAATAAGTTTAGATTTGTTTGAATTGGTCACCCTTGGCATGAATTATGGCCTTCAAACGGCCAATGAAACCGTCACACGCTGCTCGAATGTTGTTCTGCGGTATTTGGCCCATTCCCGGCGAAGCGCTTGCTTAAGGTGATCGATACTTTGGTATTTTCTAGTGCCAACCTTGCTTTCCAAAATATTTCAGACACAATAGTCCAACGGATTGGTATCCGGAGCACAATGGCCACCATTCTAGGGCGGCGCATGCTAAGTTCTTTTGGAATGTCCAAGATCTGCTGCCAAAATGTTTGCGTGCCCAAGGCTTTAATACACCCTTCAGAATATTTTCGAGATAATATTCGGTATTTATTCTGAAGCCACGGTCGATTGATTCGAGCGGAGAACGACCATCGGCGGTTATGGCGGCCCACACCATCACCATGGCCGGCGCTTGAGTTCTGGTGTGCCATCGGAGAAAACCAAATTCGGTAGTTCACCACTTTCGGCCAAGCGAATCAACTCTTTAGCTCGTTTGAGTCTATTTTCTTACTGTTGCGGTGTAGGTTCTTGCACTTTTTGTAAATCCAATATTTGCCGAATGGAATATTGAGATATGTTCAGCTCACGAGCCATTTTTTGGAAAATTTTCCGAAATCTAAAATTGAGGCCTCTGTTGGTGATAGCCTTGGGAAAAAGAAGTGGATTTTGCAAATGTGTACTAAATGTGCACGGAAAGTATGAAATATTACTTATTTGGTACAATTTTGTATTCACCCAAGAGAGTGCTTAAAATCCGAAATCTGGTATTGAGGATAAGTACTGAATGATACTATATTGGTATTGGGTGAAGGGATAGAGATACAATTCAGGAATTTATATTTAGGTTACTGATCGTATCTGTGTTTGAGATTTGGCGGTGGTTTGGAATTTAATTGTACGAAAAGTAATAAATTTTTTATAGGGTGAAAGGTTGTCTGTTAATATCTGGAATTGAGATATGGAGGTTGTTATGGGAATGTATACTAAGAATGTTCTAACAGCACTAAATAGTACAAAAATTTGATATGGGGTGAAGGGATGGGGAAGAAAGCCTCAAATTTGATATTGAGGTCTCTATTGGTATCTAAAGGTGGATAAAGGTGGAATCCCGGAAATTGAAATACCACACAGTTGTTCGAAGAGTACTAAATGGTACTAAATTTTGAAACACTTTTTGTGTCTACAATGGCGAGATGTTGATTGTTTTGGATATGCGTACTAAATGTTACTATATTTGGAATTGGCATAGAGCTGAAATTTTAATATTGAGTTCACTATTGTTTTCTAGGTTTTACATATGGAGACGTTGAAATAGTTTCGCACAGAAAAATTGAAAAATTTGGTTCATTGTGCAATGCTTTTGAAAATATCCTTCAGAATGAAAGATTTTCAAGACTTTGTGGTCTAAAAGGTAAACATTTTCCTATTATTCTTTCCGAAAAAGGAAAAACTTGAATAATATATAAAACCTTGAAAGTCTGAAAATTTAGTTCGTTATATGAAGTGAAGTTTTGATTAATATATGTGTCAAACTGTTGATCACGTTGAGTACTAAAAAGGCCTAAAGCGACACTTTAATGATAATTATGATTTCTAGGATACAATATTGATGTTATCAGCTCCGGAACTATGCAAATGCTGTATAAAAAGAGTAATCACTAAAAACAGAATTTCTGATTTTCTCCAAAAATAGTATCAAAAGTGTGCCTTACAAAAAACTATCTTTCCAAATTCGTAAATGGACAACATCGATCCATACCTTCGGATACATCCTCACACAACAGGTCTAAAATGTTTTATGATCACAAATCTCGCTCCAAAAGGGTTCTCTTCGCCTGACAGATTTTTTAAACTATGAGATTACCATCTTATATACCTCTTAAATATTGGAATTGGTAAAAGTGATATTTCAGAATTTATGCCAACAGTTATTCTAAACCACCTGCTACTGAAAATTATGATTTACGCTGAATACCTCTGCATATCTTCAATTTATTTCCCGGAATTCTCTTCACCTGCACTAAATCTATCTACAATTAACATTCACAATTATAATAAAATTATCTGCTCGATTTCGTAATGCCCAAGCAAATGTACTCGACCATATCGATTATATCTCAAATAACTCAATCCATTATCGGTGTTCAACAATTTTCCATATAGCGGTGCGGAATGTTGCGCTTCAATAACTTAGCATTCACTCGCTCTATGAAATTATTTTTGCAAAATATTTTTTTTTTTTTTTGTATTTTTTTTTTTTTTTTCATATAAATAACTAACGAATTTGTTCAGACGACGTACTTTTTTATGGAATGAAATTTAATGAAGCATTGTCATGAGACATTGTTACAACAGGGGGGTGAGGGGTATTGTGACAATCCGCAACATCGACAGTGACATATGTATTTCATGGAACATGTTATGGTTGTGTGTGTGTTCGTTTTCAGGTTCAGTCATTTGCGATTCACCTGTAAATGCAATGTGAAATTATAGCCATGCTAAAGTGACAATAAAAAAATATAGAAAAAAACGAACATTTGAAATTTGCGGGAAATGTTTTTATTTTAGTTAGGCGGTGAGAGATGTGTCACAGAGATACATTTATACAAAAAAAATAGATAGATGTAATTCTATGAAATATTTAGCAATGTCGCCTGTATAACATCAATACTTTTAATAGTGTATTATTTTCTGAAAAAAATTGGGAAACATTTGTATAATAATTTCTTCGAAATTTCAATACCCTTATGACTACTACACCATTTGATGTGACCAACATATGCTATGTAAAGAAATAACGGTTTTAGAAACTATAAAGAAATCCTGTCCAGAACAATACGATTTTGCGATGTAGTTCCCACTGTCTGACATTGCGCACCTTAACTGTCTTAACATTGTTTTATTAAACTTTGATTCAAATTCGAATATGGGCAAAATCAGTTCAAATTCGAATATGGACAAAATCCATCAGATTATGAAAGAAAGTAAAGCAAAAAAAGAAGACACGTGCATCGGCGTTTTTTTCATATTTTTTAGCATTTTTCGATTAAGATTCCTCGGAATCAGTGCTTTTGAGGTATACAGGGTGAAATGAAAAAAATGCAACCAACTTCAAACTGCTGTCATTTCTAAGCCACTCGTCCGATATCTGTTAAAATTATCCCAGTAACAGGTCATTATATTGTTTATAAGCGTACAAAAGCATAATGGTCAGAATTTCCCAGAAAAAAAGTTATTCGTGATGGAATTCAAGCGTCATAGTGTGATTTCTTTATATTTGGCTGGAAAACCACACCAAATGTGAATAAGTCTTTCGTGTCTCGTACCATCGCTCGTTTCCGTGATACTGGTAGCGTAGCCCGACGTTAAGGAAGTGGACGAAAGAAAACAGCAACATCAGCAGAAATGGTTCGAACAGCAAAGAAGCGACTTGATCGAAACCCGCGTCGCAGTGGCCGAAAAACGGCTCGTGAGCTGAACATATTGCAATATTTCATTCGGCAAATATTGAAATATGAGCTCGTGGTAAAGCCATTGAAATTCCAAAAAGTTCAAGAACTTACACCGCAGCAGAAAAAAATAAACTGAAAAGAGCTAAAGAGTTCCTTCGCTTAGCCGAAAGTGGTGAACTGTCGAATTTGGTGAAATGCTCGGGGTAAAGCCATTGCAATTCCCAAAAAACCAAGAACTTACACCGCAACAAAAAGAAAATAGACTCAAAGGAGCTAAAGAAATGCTCGGCCGAAAGTGGTGAACTGCCGAATTTGTTTTTGTTTTCGATGTCCAGCAGTTTGTAAACAAACAAAATGACGTGTTTACTTACCAAAGATGGCAGCTGAAAATGTGCAACTTCGGTTGGACACCAGAACTCAAGCGCCGCCGGATGTGGGCCGCCATAACAGCCGATGGTCGCTTTCCGCTCGTATTAATCGACCGAATATTATCGCGAAAATATTCTGTAGGGTGTATTAAAGCCTTGGGCACGCAAACATTTTGGGCACGCATCAAAATAAATGCCAAATATTATCGTGAAAATTTTCTGGAGGGTGTATTAAAGCTTTGGGCACGCAAACATTTTTTGCAGACCTTGAACATTCCAACAGGATTCAGCACCATTGAACTCAGCACGCGCCACTCAATAGTGATTACAAAATTAGGTTCCTCACTTCATTTCCAGCGCACAATGGCCACTGAAATCTCCGGATACTAATCCGGAGTATTTTGGAAACCAAGATTGTCACTAAAAAATATCAAAGTGTCCATCATCTCAAGCAAGCGCTTCGCCGGGAATGGGCCAAAATACCGCAGAGCAATATTCGGGCAGCGTGTGACGGTTTCATTGGATGTTTGAAGGCCATAATTCGTGCCAAAGGTGACTAATTCGAACAAATCTAAACTTATTCTAAAATTTAATGCAATTTCCGAATGTTTTGCTTTCATTCCTTAAAATTAAAAAAAATGTAAAAATTATGATGCTTGACTTTGCTGCAGTTTTTTTCATTTTCATATTTATTTAGGTCCGATACGGAATGGATAATATTGGCCAATTCCTGTGGAACTTGTTCCATAGAGGCTCAACAATTTCAAGAGAAGCCAAAATATATTTATATTTGAATAATCGAATGTTGGCTGAGGATATACCCTGTCTGTCGGTTAAACCGACTGATACTTTTCAACTTATTTTACTTTAATTTTTCACTTTTTAAATTTAAAGCAAAATTTTTCTTATACTTCATATTTGGCGGAAAATCTCAGAGGGACAATTATTTTAGATCAATTTTCATTAGAAGTTGCTGAACAAAAGTAATTTGTATACTCAATATAAACCATGAAAAAATATCATAAATTTTTGTTAATTATAATTTTTTTCCATTTATGAAAAATTTAACAGTTCTCCCAAATCGCTGGAAATTTTCTTAAAGCTCAATAGTCCAATAAACAGCCACTTAGACCAAATCGGATACTCCCTTCTAGAGTTATCATGCGCACCAGCCAGCCAGACAGACAGACGGACGGACGAACATCGCTAGATCAACTCCAAATATCCTGAAACGGATTTGGTCCAAAGAGACCGTTATTTCGACTAGGCTCGTTTTGACTGTATCAAATGATATATACCCTCTGTAGCCATATGGCTTCGTCTCAAAGCAGCTTCGGGCTCTTTTGCCAGACTTTGTTAAGACCTTAATATAATTTAGGAACACTACAGTTTCATGTCTATTTCGCAAATTTAGAATTGTTTTTTACATCCAGGATCACTGTTGTTGTGGGAGCATGGCTGATTTTCCCAAAATTAAAAAAGGACCAAAATAATAAGTGGTCATTCGTTGGCAACATTGCTCTTAAATAGATTGTTCGGGTTATACTGCATCAATGTTTTTGCGGAACATGTATGTAATCGGTCATATGCTAAGGTTTTATATAATGAGGGCAAAATTAATTTTTATTAATTTAATTTTGTACAATTGTTTGATAAAGATGAGTAGTACATTTTTTATTTACATTTGTTTGAGTTTTTTTTAAACATTTGTTACTAGCATTCAAAGACGATTTTTATGTTTATTTGTTATGTTTTTGATTATTTATAAAAAAAAAAAAAAAATATATATATATATATATATATATATATATATATATATATATATATATATATATATATATATATATATATATACCCAATTACAATTTTATCTTAACCTTTGCCACTCCCCTTCATCCATTTAATTTCTAATCCAGCCATGTGGGAATTTCTATTTCGCATCGCAAATGACAAAAAAAATCCACTGAAATGAAATCATTTTCGAATACAGCAATGAAGCATCAATTTACAACGGTGCGTGTAAATGTTGTTTGTTTATTTTGCTTTTTTCTCATTTTCAGATTAGCAAGTTGACGGAATTCACGTTGTCAACGGTCGTCAGCAATGAAATGTGTTTTGGAGGGAGGAGATACATTCAGCAGGCTTAGGTAAGTAGTCTCAGTGACAGATGCATGTCGATCATAGATGGCAATGCTTACTGTCGTCGTCGCCGTATCATTGAAATTCAATTTCATGCCAGCACAAAAAAGGGTGTGGAAAGGCAAATCGCTCTGCAGTTTGGGTTTTAATGATTTGAAATGATTGAGACTGTCAATTTGTGCCCCCAAGCGGTGAGAACTTTCTTCTGAAGGTTATTGTGAACATTGAATTTCAATTCTAGACATTTGAAAACTAGTTTGTTTTGGGGAATTTGCAATTATTATACCCTACACCACATAGTGGTAAGGGTATTATGTCTTTGTGCATTTGTTTGTAACATGGAGAAGGAAACGAGATAGACCCATAGTTACTTTTGAGAACCTTCATAGAATCACTTTCTGAGTTGATTTATGCATGTCAGTCCGTCTGTCCATGTATTCTTGTGAACAAAATGCAGGTCGCATTTATTATCCGATTGAGATGAAATTTTCCAAACAATATTTTTTTGGCCCAAGGATGAACCCTATTGAAATTGGTGAAATTGGTGAGAATCGGATCAAATTTTGATATAGCTCCCATATATATCTTTCATCCGATTTGATCTTTAAGTCCCTCACATTCCTACTATGCACTCCACAACCGTGATATTGGGTACCAGGTATTAGATGGAGCACAGAAATAGCTGTTTTAAATTTTATCGAAATCGGTTCAGATTTGGATATAGCTCCCATATATATCTTCATCCGATTTCGGGTTAATTGACCACCAAATGGCCAATATCAGCCCAAATGGCCCGAATTTTGGCACATGTGACCGAGATTGGCCTTAAAGCAAATACAACAAATTTGGAGAAAATCGGTTCAGATATAGCTATAGCTCCCATATATATGTTTTATCCGATTTGGTGTTTAAGCCTTTCACATTCGTAATATGCACTCCACAAGAATGATATTTGGTACCAGATATAGGATACAGCCCAGAAATAGCTGTTTGTAATTTTATCGAAATCGGTTCAGATTTGGATATAGCTCCCATATATATCTTCATCCGATTTCGGATTAATTGTGCACCAAATGGCCAATATAAGTCCAAATGGACTGAATTTTAGTACATCGTACCAAATTCAGCCTAGAAGCAAGTATATCAAATTTAGTGAAAATCGGTTCAGATATAGATATAGCAACCATATATATGTTTCATCCGATTTAGAGTTTTAGTCCCATACATTCGTAATATTCACTCCACAACCGTGATATTTGGTACCAGGTATTAGATGGAGCACAGGAATAGCTGTTTTAAATTTTATCGAAATCGGTTCAGATTTGGATATAGCTCCCATATATATCTTCATCCGATTTCAGCCCAAATCACCTGAATTTTCGTACATAAGACCGAATTCAGTCTAGAAGCTAATACGTCAAATTTGGAGAAACCCGGTTCAGAGATAGCTATAGTTCGTAAAATGCACGATAGAATTAGATAGATTGTGATTTTGTACCAAATATCTCATAGAGCTCTGAAATGCCCTGTATAAACTTTTTTACGAGAGCTCTACTAAATATACATAGTGGTGTAAGGTATCATATAGTCGGCCCCGCCCGACTTTTGAGCTTTCCTTACTGGTTTTTGTAAATATTAGTTTATGAATAAATACATTGAAAACTTTGTGGCTGAAATATTAAAAATATGGAATATCGATAAGTATCATTATTTGGGGGAAAGGCATGAAAGGCTCTCGTTCGGAATAACATTTTTATATTGGTATGGATTCATCAACATTTTCATGAAATTATGGATTTATTTGGTAGTCATTGTAGTACCTATTTAACAAGTTGAAAGACACTAAGTTCGGCCGGACCGAACTTTGAATACCCTCAAACTTTTGGAAAATATTTGGAAATTTTCAAAAATAAATAAATAAATAAAACAAATAAAAATAAATAAAAAAAAATTTGGGGTCTATACGAAGATGTGGACCTAAAATTTTCTGTCACAGGATGTAGTATCATTAGTGCAAATACGAAATTTTAACAATTCCGGTGAATAAGGTAGCTAAAATCATCAAAATACAGAATATAGAAGGTACCGATATTTAGGGGATATACGAAGATCTGCTTAGACAATTTTCTGTCAGAGGCTGTAGTTCTCATTAAGAACTTCAAATACTTAATTTGAAGCAATCCACGCGAATAAATCCTCTAAAAACATCAAAATACCGAATATCGAAGGTACCGATATTTAGGAGCTATACAAAGACCTGGACTTGCATAGAAAATTTTCTGTTATACACTGTAGTACCAATTACGAACTATCATTAAGAAGTTTGAAATCGATTTGGCATTTTATGAGCGTTTTGTTCTTCAGAGCTTTGACCTTGTTCAGGGGGTGGTGCCAGAAGGGGTAGTCCGATATATTCCATCTTCACATTTGATGAACTTCACAGTTATTTAAAATATAGACCCATTATAGGGGAAGTGCCAGAGGAAGTGGAGCGATATATCCCATCTTCACGCCGGATCTTGTGTTATCAAAAATGTGAGGATGTGCGAAATTTTGCATTTTATGACGGATATATTTATTGCAAATTTCGAACTGTTGTAGAGGAGGTACCAGAGAGAGTGGACCGATATAATTCATCTTCACATCTGATATTTTGTTTATAAAAATATTGGGATGCGCCGAGTTTGAAAATAATCGGAGGCTTTTTTCACATTTTATAGGAGTTATAATTATTAAAATGTTGACCCCTTTAGAATAGAGGTACCAGGAGAAGTGAATTTACATCTTTCATCTTCACACCTGATCTTGTTTCAGTAGAAATATTGGGATGTAAGAGATTTGAATATAATCAGATACGCATTTTATCAAAGTTATAATTATTCCAAAATCTTGAACCGTTGTGGGAGAGGTAGATGATGGAGCGGGTTAATTTTTGCACCTCACATAACACTGATACAAATATTTGGGAATTGCAATGTTTGCACAACATTTGATGATTGTTTCTTTTTCTAAACGTTGAATTATTTTTGTGAAAATATTGACCTTTTGAGTAGGAAGATACCAGAAGGAGTGGACCGATAATGCCCATACACGGGCTCGATCTAAGTTTGTTAACAATTTTACGATGTAACGAGTTTGGACCAAATCGGATACTACTTTCGAGAGTTATGGTGCGCACAAGCCAGCCAGACAGACAGGTGGACACTCCTAAATCGACTTAAATGTCCTGAAATGGATTTGTTCGAAAGAGACCTAAGGCCTTAAACCATTATTTCAATGAGGCACGATTTGACCGTAGAAGTAGTACAATTTGTACTCTAGAAGTAGTACAAATTATGAACTTTAAATTCTGTCTAAAATCGTGAAATTGCCGAATATCAGAAGGTTCTGTTATACAGGGGTTATAGGAAGATTTGGATCTATATGATCTCCAAGTACCAAATTTCAACAAATTCTGGTGAAAAATGTGGTTAAAATCGAGAAAATACCTGATGTCGTCATATAGGGGCTATAAGAAGCTGTGAACCTCTTTTCGTAATTTTATGTTGTGGCAAATATTCTGGTGAACAGTTCGACACAAATCATAATAATACCGAATATTTGGAGGTACTGTTGTATGGGGACTATACCAAATGGTGGACCTATATAGGCGGTTTTCCACAGGGATATTTCCTACATACAGAAAATACAAACTGCCAGTCAACTTGGTTTAAAATGGTTACTTCAACTACCAAAAGTACCTTAAACGTGTCGGTGCTAAAATCTTACGGACATAAAATCATCTGAGCACAATTTTAAGAACTTTCTTTATTTCGTTCGGAGAGTGATTCCACAGGCAGCCAGACTGATAGCTAGGCGGACGGACATGATTACATAGATATAGACTTTTATGCTGATCAAGAATATACAGGGTGATATGAAAATACTGCAACCAACTTCAGACTGCTGTAATTTCTAAGCCACACGTCCAACAGCTGTTAAAATTGTTTCAGGGACAGCTCATTATATTGTTTACAAGCGTACAACAGCATTTTGGTGAGAATTTTCCAGAAAAAAAATATTCGTGAAGGAGTTCAAGCGTGATAGTGTGATTTCTTTATATTTGGCAGGACAGCCACAAGTGACTATCGATAGAATAAATATCTTGTGTCTCGTAACATCGCTCGTTGCCGTGATACTGGTAGCGTAGCCCGGTGTCAAGGAAGTGGACGGAAGAAAGCAGCAACATCAGCAGAAATGGTTTGAAAGGTAAAGAAGCTACTTGATCGAAACCCGCTCGCAGTGGCCGAAAAATGGTTCGTGAGCTGCAAATATCGCAATATTCCATTGAAATTCCAAAAAGTGCAAGAACTTACATCGCAACAGAAAGAAAATAGACTCAAAAGAGCTAAAAAGTTGCTTCGCTTGGCCGAAAGTGGTGAACTGCCGAGTTTGGTTTTCTCTTTGTAAACAAACAATATTATGGTGTTTACTTGCCAAAGAGGTCACCTGAAAATGTGCACCTTCGGTTGGCTACCAGAACTCAAGCTCCGGCCATGGTGATGGTGTGGGCCGCCATAACAGCCGATGGTCGCTCTCCGCTCGATTTAATCGTCCGTGGCATCAGAAATAATGCCGAATATTATCGCAAAAATATTCTGGAGGGTGTATTGGGCTCGCAAACATTTTGGCCGCTCACCTTGGACATTCCAACAGCACTCAGCACCATCGCACTCAGCACGCGCCGACCAAGAATGATTACAAAATGAGGTACCTCGCTTCATTTCCAGCGCGCAATGGCCACTAAAATCTTCGGAAACCAATCCGTTGGACTATTGTGTCTGGAGTATTTTGGAAAGCAAGGTTGGCTTCGTCGGGAATGGGTCAAAATACCGACATTTTTTGCTTTCATTCAAAAAATTTAAGAAATTTAAAAAAAATAATGGCGTTTGACTTTTTTGCAATTTTTTTTATCTCACCCTGTATATATGCTTTGTAGAAGATATGTGGTAGAAGATATACAAATTTACACCTCCTGATTCGGTGTAGATTTTCTTAAATCTAACAAAAAATTTTAACGCAAAATTTATTTTTTGCTGTAAACAACTACGCATTGCTAAAAAAAATGTATCCCATCTTCTATATTCCACATTCTCTATTCGCAATATCATGCAGGTTTTGTATTACGGAAATATGTACAAATAACACCAGCATTGAACAATATGCACTTTCATCTCTCGAAATTTCCAATATGTTGTGCCTACTGCTCTTGACACCAACCAACAAGAACTACGACAACAATAGCAGCGCTAAAAATCACAAGAAAAGGAACTACAGATCAACTTACCTGCATGCCTGTCGGACGCAAATGTTCGTTCACCCAATTGCGAAACGTGTTCGCCTGAATTTCCACCCATAAATCCTCATTGCCGCGTATGTTCATGCCCTTGGCGGCAGTGCCCTCGGGACTGCGAGCCACCAGGCCGGCGTGTGTGATTTTTTGTGTTTCCGTTGTGCCATCGGCATTGTGTTTTAGAAGACCGGCATGGGTTATTTTGGCGCCCTTTAAATCTTTAACGTCCATGGTACCCACCATGGTGAACGAGTTACGGCGATTGTTGATGTTCTTTTCGTACAGGGATAGCTACACAAATACACGGGTATACAAAATATTCCTCTTCTTTTTGCACTTTTGGTTAAGACGTTTTGTTTTTTTTTTTTTTTTTTTTTTCAATTCGTTTAAATATTTTTTATTGTATTTCTTTCAGCAACTCAAACTAGAAAATAAAAATAATTATAGGGATCAATTTTTATTTGACAATATTGGTTTTGAATTTGTCAGACACTTCATTCGAATAACATGAATTTTTATTGCAACATTTTTTTCACAAATTAACACTTTTCAGGGTATTATATTTATGCTTTTTGTGTGTAGCTTAAACACCTCGATTTTACTTCGTTGTTTTTTTTTCAATATTTATTTCTTGTTTTCTTTTAATTCGCTTTTGCCCTTCTTTTTTGGCAGATTTATTTTTTGAATTTTATCTTTTTTTTTTTTTATTTTTTCAATTAACAAATTTCAATTTCGTTTTCGTGTTTACACATCGATCGTTTCATTCAGACTGAGCTGCCATGGCAGTACAACAAAATTCAGGTGGGTCTCTATGATATTTTGCAATCAAAAAATAACAACAAAAACAACAACAGCTCTATCAGCCGTCAACTGGCAGCCAACACAACAACAATAACGCAAATTCTACCTACAGACTTGTGGCCAAAACCGACAAAAGTCGTAGCAAACAGCGGCCACACCGCAGCCAACAACTTGTGCTCCTCACACACAAAATATGTCAGTTTTAAATCACAGCCAACAACAACAACAACAGCAACGGCCACAATAAGCCACCGTCTCTGCTGTCCAAAACACGCTTAAATTGTATACAATTCAGATTCGCTGATGACGTCAGATTTTGACAGATCATATGCGTGTGCGTGTGTGTGCATGGATGTGCGGAGCTATGGCGATTTCATTTTCAACCACATCATTTTTTTATTTGGTTTATAAATCATTTTCGCCGTTTTGGTTTTCGCTCTTTTTAAGTCATCATAAAAAACAACAACAACAACGACAACAATAAGCACTCACACAGGTATAAAAACCGACGCTTGAAATCATCACCTTGTTTTATTCTCTCACCTATAAAACGCCTGCAAAATATATAAACATTGTGGCTGGTAAAATTTGTACGTAGGCAGAACTCTCTGGTACTCTCAAGAGCATTAGCCAAGTTTGGATTTGCAAAAGCTTATGGCGCATGCGCACATTCGTTCTTGCTTGGAGAGCGAACAGTGGGCTCGAAAATTATTTGATAATCTTGTCCACCATGAATTGGTTTCGAACCCACAAATATCAATTATAAAACCAGTAAAGAAAGCCTTAAAGTCGGGCGGCGTCGAATTTATGATACACCCCTTTGCATGTTTAGTAGAGCTTTACATCAGAAATAAATGTTTTTAAGGGGAATTTGTGAGAATTAAATCATAAAAAAAAACAAATATATTAGAGAAATATCCTTCTCTAAATCGATTTCTACTAAATTTGCTGAGGCATTTGCGCCTTCTCAATTCGGTCACATATTACCCATTTGGTGCACAATTAACTTGAAATCGGACAAAGATATATATGGAAGCTAAATCTAAATCTGTACCGATCTCCGTCTAATTTGGCAAAGGTATTTCTGGAAACTGTATTTGATATATTTCCCCGAATATCGTTGTTACGCTATCCAATACCAATTTTTAGACATATTCATGGGAAATGTGCCAAAAATCATCAAAATACCGAATATCGGAAGGTACCGTTATATTGGGCCCATGCAAAAACGTGGACGTATACATACAATGTTTCGCCAAAGGAGCTAGAACCCAAATACCAATTTTTAGACAAATCCGCGAAGAAATGTGGCGAAGATCGTCAAAATACCGAATATCGGGAGGTACCGTTATATGGGAGTTATACCAAAACGGGAACCTATACATGCAATGTTTCGCCACCGGAGCTAGAACCCATTACGAACTACAAATACAAATTTTTAGACAAATCCGAGGAAAAAATGTGAGAAAACAAGTTAAAAAGCAGTAAGTTCGGCCGGGCCGAACTTTGAATATGCTCCACCTTTCGGAACGAATTTAAAAAATTTCTTAAAAATTTCTGTTAAAATTTTAAAAATAACAAATATACCCGTCTATTGGGGTCTATACGACGTGGACCTACATAGGCATTGTTTGTCATAAGCCATTACCATATTCAAACTCGAAACTTGAAATAAACAGTGAATAATGTAGCTAAAATCGCCAAAAAAATATCGCATATAAGGAGGTACCGTTATATCGGAGCTGTGCGAAGACCTGCACCTGCATAGAAAATTATCTGTCACAGGCTGTAGCATCCATTACGAACTTCAAATAACACATCTCAAACAGTTTCGATGGGTATTGAACCTAAAATCGTCAAAATACCGAATATGGGGAGGTGCTGATATATGGGGCATATACAAAGACCAGGACCTGCATAGACAATTTGCTGTCATAAACTGTAGTTCCCATTACGAACTCAAAATACGTTATTTGAAACAACTCTGGTGAATAATGACGCTAAAATCATCAAGATTCCGAATATCGGGAGGTGCCGTTATATGGGGGCTATTCGAAGACGTGCACCAGCACAGACAATTTTCTGTCATAGGCTGTAGTATCCACTACGAACATCAAATACCAAATTTGAATTAATTCCGGTAAATAATGTCGCTAAAATCAATAAAATTCCGAATATCAGGAGGTACCGTTATATGGGGGCTATACGAAGACGGGAACTTGCACAGACAATTTTCTGTCTTAGGCTGTAGTATCCATTACGAACTTCAAATACCAAATTTGAAACAATTCCGGTGAATAATGTCGCTAAAATCATCAAAATATCGAATATCGGTAGGTATCGTTATATGGGGGCTATATGAAAACGTGGACCTACATGGCCATTTACGAAGTTAACCTGCCTACTGGAAAAATAAACATGTGTGCAAAATTTTAGCCATCTATCTCAATTCATTCGAAAGATAGCGTGATTACAACAGACAGACGGACAGACAAACAGACATCGCTAAATCGACTTAGAATTTTACGCTGATCAAGAATATATATGCTTTGTTGGATCTGTTATGAGTATTTCGAGGAGTTACAAACGGAATGACAAAGTTAATATACCCTCCATAGTATGGTGGAGGGTAAAAAACACCAAAATACCGATTATCGGGAGGACCGTCATATGGAGGCTATGGCAAAGCGTGGACCTATAGATACAATGTTTCGCCACACGAACTAGGACCCTCTATGACCCACAAATACTAATTTTCCGACAAATCACTCAAAACAAGTAAGAAAACATTAATTTCTGCCAGGCCGAACTTTTAATACTTTCCACCTTAGGGTAAAGAAAACATTAGAACCGATTATGACCCACAAATACCAATTTTTAGACATATTCGTGGGAAAATGTGGCAAAAATCATCAAATACGGAATATTGGGCGGTATCGCTATATATGAAGATATTAAAAACCGTGGACCTATACATACAATGTTTCGCCAACGGAGCTAGAACCTATTATGACCAACTAATTTCAATTTTCAGACAAATCCGTGAAAAAATCTGACAAAAACCATCAAAATACCGAATATTGGGAGATACCGTTATATGGGGCTATAACACAGCGTGGATCTATACATACAATATTTAGCCACACGAACTAGGACTCATTATGACCTACAAATACCGATTCTCAGTCAAATCCGTGAAAAAATGTGGAAAAATCATCGAAAAACAAGTAAGCAAAGGCTATAGTCGTGCGGGGCCTACCATGCATGTCGATTGGCTTCAATTGTGTGATCAGGATTTTTTTTTCTGTTTTAGTTTCATTTGATCCCCTTAATATTTTGCGGTCATCTCCAAAAGCAAGAAGCCGCTCTGCATCTACAAATTTAGACCCATATATATGATTTGCTTGACTACGATATTTAGCTATATTCATCAACGATATCGGCATAAAAAAGCCAGAAGTTCGCCTTTTGTGTGTTTCGGATATAGCTTGTAAGTAATGTTTGCATTTTTTGCACACAAGAGTAGTGGTCCATTCTACCCGCTGTCCTAAACTCTGACTACATGCGAGATTTCGTGTCCTTTGGTTTGTATTTGCGACCTTATAACGGCTGTAAAATCAGGAACATTTTTAGTGGTTGGTCCATTTCAACCCCTAAATATATTGCGGTCATCTTTGAAAACAATAGCTTTTGTGAGCCTAACCCTACCCTTGCGAAAATTTTAGTGAAGATCGGACGATATTTGCAATCTGCATATAATAACACCAAACCGTGTTGTAAGGTGAAAAAATTTTACAAAATGTACACTTCAATATTATAAGTCAAATTGAAAAAATCGCATGCGATAAAAAATAAAAAAAATAAAGTAAGCAAAGGCTACAGTCGAGCGGAGCCGACCGTTGAATACCCTACAATACTATAATAATCGATGCAGTTTATATAGGCGAGATACTCGAAAGCTATTCTGACCCTCATCTTATCCCCATGCAAAATTTCGTGGGGATCGGGCCATAAATGCGATCTGTATATGATATCCTGATATCCTAACTACTTAGTTTTGTTAGCTGTAGAAATATTACCAAATGTTTAATTCAAAATGAAAATATGCCAAAAATATGACAAAATTGAAAAAATATGAGAAAATTTTACAAAATCAATATTTTCATCTTTAGAGAGATATTTTTATGCGATTTTTTAGACGTTTTTTCCTTCCTGTCAAGAGGCCATTCTGAATTAATGAGAACTATCGAAATCAGTTCAACCGTTCTTGACATATAAGAGATCTTTCAAGCATATCTTCTTTGATAGACATATATCGCACATATTTTGCTATATATCCGATTTGTTGGATGTTAACATCAATGTAAAGGTCAGAAGTAACCTTGTGATGGCTTTGTGATTTCGCCGCGATTTATTCGCGGTTTAATGAAAATTTGTTCAACATAAAAGATATGGTCTATTTTACCCTCTAAATATTATTCGATGGCCACCCAAATTGGTAGGCTTCTTCCCCGCCCTAAACTCTAGCTACATTCCGCGTCGATTGGTCTATAATTGCGACCTGTATAGCTACTGCAAAATCCGACATTTTTTCAGTATTTGGTCCATTTCAACCCCTAAACATTTGGCGATCATCTCCAAAAGAAATAGACTTCAATTCTAGCCCTAACCCCACCTTCGTGCAAAATTTCGTTAGGATCGGGCCATAATTGCGACCTGGAGCGTGATTACAAATTAACATGGACAGACGGACAGACGGACGGACGGACATACATAGCTACATCGGCTCAGCTCGGCGAGCTAGGAAGATCCATATATACTTTCCTATGTGGGAAACCAATATTTCTAGGTGTTACATAAATTCTGGCCCAATCAAACACATATTGTTTTAGGGTATAAAAAAGCCGAATATTGGGAGGTGCCGTTATATGGGGACTATACCAGAACGTGGACCGTTATATCTCATTTTCAATACCAACCATCCTAGACACAATACAAATTATTCTGCTAATTTTGTGGCCTGTATCGTGATTTCAGCAGACAGACAGACATCGTTTAATCGACTTAGAATTTTATGCTGATAATGATAGACATTATAGGGTCTATGCCGAATATTTAGGGATGTTACTAACGGAATAATAAAGTTAATATACCCTCCTTTCCAAGGTGGAGGGTATAAAAATCACCAAAACACCGAATATCCGGAGGTAACGTTATATGGGGACTATAGCAAAACGTGGACCGATATATCTAATTTTCAATACCAACCATCCTAGATACAATACAAATTGTTCTGCTAAATTTTGACGCTTTACGTCATATAATTTGGGCTAAATCGTGATTTCAACAGAGAGACAGAGAGATGGACATCGTTAAATAGACTTAGAATTTTATGCTGATTAATAATATATATACTTCATGGGGTCTACGACGAATATTTAGGGATGTTACAAACGGAATGACAAAGTTAATATACTTTCCTTTCTAAGGTGGGGGTTATCTAAACACCTAAAACGAACTGTGTGAGCGAATCAAAAATGAATGGTTTTTTCGTTGACGAATTAGCGGATATTTTCTAGTTCTACATGTTTTGAAAGATTTTAGGTTAGTATAAATGAAAGTGGCAAAAGGCTTATATTAGTAGTTTTGTTTTAAATAATTTGGTCATTTCAAGTTAATATAAATTGTCACCTATAAGAAATTTCCCAACACTAAAGCAATTTCTAATGGATTTGGGCCATATTTGGAGTGAAATTTTTTAAATCCGCTAACCACTGTTAAAGGAAAACGTTACATTGACGAAAGCTTTTGCGTATGCTCTGCCATTCCCACGCAGAGAGCCTAAAGGACCGAGACACTCCAAAAAGCTTCAATGTATTAACTATGTTGCACCGTCTACTCGAGACCATTCTGAATCGACAGATCACCTCAAAATTTCGTAGACTTAAACAATCTCACAAGTTAATTTATATTTCCAGCTGCGTTTCCACAAGTCTTCTTAAAAAAAAAAACTATAGTTCTGATTTTCGTCAAGTACTCGGATAGCATTGTGGTGCTTATGTGTGTTTCCTCTCTTATTCGAGATTACTTTATTTTCCCCCACTAAACTCAATTGGACTTTGTGTTGCCTGACAAAAAAAAAATTCGAAACGAAAAACTCGAGAAGCAAACTAAAAAGCGAAACGAAAAACAAAACAAACAAAAAAATGATGTAGGAAGTTGTAATGTCAGTTAATGGAAAAGGTTATTTTGTTGTTGCTGTTGTTATAATTCTTAGCAATTTCTATTCTAACTGCCATTCGTCTTTGTTGCTGCTGATTTTTTGTGTCTTTAAAATGTGTTCCGCAAAACAACGAAACGAAAGAAACTATTTATTTTACTAAACTCCATGTGCATAGCCTCAAGTTGTAGAAAATATGGAGCAAATCGTTTTTAGGTGCTTCTTGTTACTTTTCTTCTTCAGCTTCATTCATTTTGCAATTTGACAAACCAACGGCAGCTTCAGCAACAGAAGAAGAATAAGTCATAACATTTTGTGAAGCACCCAATTTGGTATGTGGATGAGTTTTGTTGGGCTGTAGCTATTTGGTTTCTAACGTTTTCGGAATATTTAATTGATGATTTCGCAAAATTTGTATTTGTGACATGCCTATGGAAGAAAATGGTAACATGTCCGAAATGGGACAGCAATAGATTTGATGAATTTATGAACGGATTGAAAATTTCAAAACTATGTACTTACATATGTGTATTTATCAATGAATATGTTTTAATCTAGACGATAAATGGAATAAAATGTGAGAGTGAATTTTAAAGATTACCTTATCAAAAAAATTTAAATGTTTTTTTTTTATACCCTCCACTATAGTATGGAGGCTATATTAAGTTTGTCATTCCGTTTGTAGAACCTCGAAATACACATTTTAGACCCCACAAAGTATATATTTTCTTGATCATCATGGAGCATCTTGATCTGTGGAAATCACTCTAGCTTCCGAACGAATTGAAGTAGATTGATAAAAATTTTACTCAAATGAGTACTATGTCCGCAGGAATTTTGGTGTTGAAAATGGGTCAATGGGTCCACGTCTTCGTATAGCCCCCGTATAACGGTACCCCCCGATATTCGGTATTTAGATGATTCACCAGAATTGTTTCAAATTTGGTATTTGAATTTATACTACAGCCTAAGACAGAAAATTGTCTGTGCAGGTCCCAGTAATTGTATAGCCCACATATAACGGTACCACCCGATATTCGGTATTTTGATGATTTTAGCGAATTTATTTACCGGAATTATTTCAAATTAGGTATTTGAAGTTCGTAATAGATATTACAGCCTATGACAGAAAATTGTCTGTGTCGTTTTCGTATAGCTCCCATATAACGGCACCTCCCCATATTCGGTATTTTAAAGATTTTGTCTACATTATTCCCGATTTTTTTATACCCTCCACCTTGGAAAAAAGGTTATATTAACTTTGTCATTCCGTTTCTAACATCCTTAAATATTCGTCTTAGACCCCATAAAGAATATATTCATAATCAGCATAAAATTCTAAGTCGATTTAACGATGTCTGTCTGTCTGTCTGTCTGTCTGTCCGTCTGTCTGTTGAAATCACGATACAGCCCACATTATTTGACGTAGAGCGCCAAAATTTAGCAGAGCTATTTGCATTGTGTCTAGGATAGTTGGTATTGAAAATGAGATATATCGGTCCACGTTCTGGTATAGTCCCCATATAACGGTACCTCCCGATATTCGGTATTTTGATGATTTATGCCACATTTTTTCACGGATTTGTCTGGAAATTGGTATTTATAGGACATAACAGGTCCCTGAGCGTGTGGCAAAACATTGCATGTATAGGTCCACTTTGTGGTATAGCCCCCATATAAAGGTACCTCCCGATATTCCGTATTTTAGTTTTTTTTGCCACATTTTTTCACTGATTTGTCTAAAAATTGGTATTTGTGGGTCATAATGGGTCCTAGTTCGTGTGGCGAAACATTGTAATTATAGGTCCACGTTTGGTGTAGCCCCCATATAAGGGTATTAAAACTTTGGCCCGGCCGAACTTAATGTCATTTTACTTGTTTTAATTTCGCATTTGAATATTGTAATGGTTTATGACAATCGTTACCTATTCAGGTCCATGTCGTATACACCCTAATATAACAGCTACATTCGATATTTTTAAGATTTTAACAACATTTTTTACGGATTTTTTTTTTTTTTTTTTTTTGAGAATTGCCAAATTCGTTCCATATGGTGGAGGGTATTCAAAGTTCGGCCCGGCCAACTTACATCTATTCAACTTGTTAAGATTATAGGATCTACGTCTCGCAAAACCTTCCGGAAATTCGTTTTCGTCTTCTACAACAAAACTTAGGGGTCTTCTTTCAGCAGACTTTGTGGTCACCTATGTGAAGATTTTGTGGTCTCCCAAGGAGTCTTCTATAAGAAGACTTTGGGGCCTTGCAGGAGAAGTCCTTGTGGCCTTCTATAAGAAAATCTTGTGGTCTCCCATAAGTAGGTTTGGCTCCTCTATGAGAAGATTTTGTGGTCTTCTAAGAGAAGACCGTGTGGTCTTCTATTAGAAAATCCTGTGGTCTTTAATTCGGTTTTCCATAAGAAGACGTTGTTGCCTTCTATGAGAAGATCTTGAGGTCTCCCATGAGTAGATTTGGGTCTTCTATGAGAAGATCTTGTGGTTTCCCATGAGCAGATTTGGGTCTTCTATGAGAAGACCTTGTGTCTTATAGGAGAATACTTTGTGGGCTTCTTAGAGAAGGCCTTGTGACCTTTTAAGAGAAGACCTTGTGTCCTTCTATGGGAAGATCTTGTGTCTCCCATGAGAAGAATTCAAGGTCTTCTATGAAAAGTCTTTGTGGTCTTCTCTGAGATGAGCTTGTGACCTTCTTTGAGAAGAGCTTGTGGCTTTCTATGAGAAGATTTTGTGGTCTCTCATAACTTTGGGGTCTTTTTAAGATGGCCCTCTTATCTTCTATGAAGGGATCTTGGGCCTTGTGTGGGAAATCTTTGTTACTTTCTATTAGGAGACCTTGTGGCCTTCTGTGAGAAGTTTTTTGGTCTCCTACCGGGTCTTTCATGAAAAGACATCATTGCAATGCGTGAAAAGGCCTTGTGGCCTTTTATGAAAAGATCTTGTGGTCTCCCATGAGAACACTTTGGGGTCTTTTATGAGATGAATTTGTGACATTTTATGAGAAGCCATTGTGGCCTTCTTTGGAAAGTTTTTTGGTCTCCTATGGGGTCTTCTACAAGAAGATTTTGTGGCATCCCCTGAGAAGACCTTGTGGCCTTATATGAGAAGATCTGTTTTCGCCTATGAGATTAATTTGGGGTCTTCTATGAGTAGACTTTCTGATCATTTATTAGAAAACCATCTAGCCTTCCATAAAGAGAACTTCTCTTCTCTGCTCTTCTGTCTTCTGTGATTAGATCTTCTGCTCTTCTGTTGCAAGACCAAGTCTGATCTTATATAAAAAGATCTTTAATATGTGATAATTAATTACATTGTAATTTGGAATATTTCCCAATTGATTGCGATTGTTTATACAAATGTCTCCCCCTTCCGCTTTAAAAAAAAAAATTAAACTATAGTTTTAAAAATTCCAAACGAATACGCCGATTGTTAACGTTTCTACAAATAACTTCACATCAACAATTATATGAAATGAATGAAATGTTTGTATTCTATTCTATTGTCTTATTTTATTTGACAGTTTTCGACAATAAAAAACAACAAAAATAATAAGACTGAAATAAAACACACACACACATATAAGCTGCCAACCCCAATTTGTTTGGTGACTTAACTCATAACCGTGGAATCGGAATTCTTGCTTTATGATCTCATTATGTAGACAAGACGAGACAAAACAAATGAATTTCAAATTTGTATCTCACAAATTGTAGATTCTTAATGCATTTGACATTGACAGTGAACTTTTTCTAAGCTAGTGGCTTAAAGCTGTCCGCATTAATCTTGAAATTTGTAATGTCGTGAATACTACAATTACAACAACAAACAATTCATTTGAAAGTCACATTTTATATGAATCGTTGATTTATTTAATGACAATTTCAGGTGAGTTATTTTGTTGTTGAAAAGTCAAACGAATTGTTTGTTCGGTGACGTGACAGAGTGATTAGTGCAGTGAATCAGGATGATGGAGCGGAGGCTGGTATTGTTCGATATAACATGAAACGAGATGTAATCGAAAATAATTTATAAAAACTATATGAGTCGAATTGAGCTGTTGTAAAATGAAGGAAATGTCTAATATCAATTTCGAAGTGTGCAAGCTTGTCGTTTTGTTCGTCACCAGCCATATGTTGTGTCATGAACTAATGTAGATGAATTGTTTCAAAGGTTTTCTGTCATATTCTGTAGAAAATATTACAGAATTGTATCGAGAAACTGATATAACTCAATTTAGAGGAGTATGTTGTTTACTACCAAAATAAATGCGGTTTTTATGAGAGAACCCTAAAGAAGATCACATTGTCTTTTTAGCTGACCACATTATATCCTCATAGAAAACAATAAAAGACAAAGTCTTCTCTTAGAGATCTTCTTATAGCATCCCCCAGGGTCTTCTAAGACAAGGCCACAATGAAGCAGACGAAAAGGTATTCTCTTACAAGAACAGATGGTCCGATCATAGAAGGTCAAGAGGGTCATCTAAAAGAAGTCTAGAGGATCTTTGTATAGAAACCAGAGGGCCCTCTTGTTGAAGAGCACAAGATCTTCTTATGGAAGAGCAGGAGGTCTTCTCATAGAAGAGCTTAAGGTCTTCTCATAGAAGAGTAGACGGTCTTCCTACAGAAGACTAAAAGCGCTTCTCATAAAAGAGCAGAATGTTTTACCATAGAAGAGCAGAAGTTATTTTCACCAGTTCTTCTCATTTTAGACCAGAAGGCCTTCTCATAGAAGACCCTTACGTCTTCTCATAAAAAACCAAAGGTTTTTTTATAGAAGACCCGTAGGTCTCCTCATCGGAGACCCGAATGTTTTCTTATAGAAGACCCGAAAGTCCGCTCATAGAAGACTCGAAGGTCTTCTCATAGAAGACCCGAAAGTCTTTTCATGGAAGACCAGAAGGTCTACTCATAGAAGACCGGAAAGTCTTCTCATAGAAGACACGAAGGTCTTCTCATAGAAGACCCGAAGTTCTTCTCATAAAAGACCAGGAAGGTTTTTTTCATAAAAGACCAGAAGGCTTTCTCATAGCAAACCCGAGAATATTCTCATTGAAGAATACAGTGTTCCCATAGATGACTAGGAAGTCTTCTCATAGGAGACAGGAAGGTCTTGTCATGAAATACGAGAAGGTCTTGTCATAGAAAATGAGATGGTCTACTCATGCAAGACCCATACTCTCATTAGATTACAGATTGCTCTCAGAGAAGACCAGAAGGCAGTTTTCATAGAAGACCATAGAAAACTCATGTAAAACCAGAAGCCTTTCTCACGAAAGACCCGATTTTTTTTTTTTTTTTCATGAAACACCCGAAGGTCTTCTTATAAAATACCCGAAGGACTTTTCATAGAAGACGCTGATCTTCCAGGTCTCCGCATTGATGATCGCGAAGACTCCTTAGAAAAGACCTAAAGATCATCTCACAGACGACCAACAAGGCTCAAGTTGTAAAGCATCGCTGACTTGTTTCGCAAGTTATGACAAATAAAAAACTGAGTAAATTATGACCCTTTTTGGGTGAGTTACCAGAAAGGGTTCGCAGATATATAACGTCTTCACAACAGATCTTGTGTTAGCAAAATGTTTGCATGTTTGAAATCTAAGGAGAGTTAGATGCTTTTTTCGCGTTCTTTCAGCGTTTTGTTATTCAAAATCTTGAACCCTATGTGAGGAAGGTACAATGTGGTCCGTTCCCAACCATCTTCATAACATTATATGTGTTTTATTATAAGTGTTTTATAATTTTGACCTTTTGTAGGGGAGGTACTTGATGGAGTAGACAGATATTTTACATTTCCTCACCCGACCTAGCACTGATGCAAATGTTAAGATTTGCAAAGTTGAAGCAAAATCGGATTATGCTTTTTCCTTTTGTGCAGAAAAATATATATATATACATTTTTTTTTTTTTTGAAAATTTTGACCTTTTGTTGGGAGGTACCAGAAGGTGTTGACCGATATTGCCCTTTTACGAACAGGATCTAAGTTTTATAAATATATTACAATGTACCAAGTTTGAACGAAATCAGATACTCCTTTCGGGAGTTATCGTGCGCATCAAGCAGATAGGCGGGCGGACGGACGGACATCGCTAGATCGTCTCCAAATGTCCTGAAACTGATTTGTCCAAAAAAAAAAAAAACTTAGAATCTAAAGCCGTTATTTCGATAAGACACATTTTGGCCATACAGGGTATATGTAAATTATATCCTCATGAAAATTGTAAATCCTCCTCCTGAAGATTTCTGAATTTGTGCCTTTTGTTCCTGTAAATAATAATCCTGATTTTCGTTATCCCTCACCAAGGGATATAATCACTCTTTGATTCAAGTTTTTTTTTTGATTCAGGTTTTTCATCGCCTGCATTCAGGTTTTTCATCGCCTGTTAGTCATAAATCCATTACGAATTTAATATTTGCTCACGGAACATCCACTTTGTGTGGGATAAGTTAATGCATTTTAAATGCAATTAACAGTGTTAAGTAAATTTATGTAATTATTCAGTTTATTATTTACCTAATAAGTAAAGTGAGAAAGATTGTTTGATTTTGTAAATTCCTTTTAAAAAAATATGGGTAATTTCAATTAGAGATATTTTATTGCTTGGTGTGAGTACAACAATTGTAAGTAGTCCATTTGAATATAACAATAAATAAAATTAGTCAATAATTAAAAAAAAAAATAAACAAGTATTGATTGAAGACACTTGGGTCTCCTTTTATAAAATTTTAAGAACAGAAAACGAAATCCGACGTTTTTTTGTGCCACATTTTTATCGATTGGATTAGATACCTGTGCGTTTCGAGGTATCTATTGAGTGATGCTCCGTCATGATCGCGACAAATTGAATTGAAATTAATTTAAATTTAATCGTTAAACGGATTTCCGATAATTATCTGAACATTCAACCTCCATTGTCTGTTTTGAGTGAGTTTTTGCTCTTTTATCTAGTGTTGGAATTTATTTTGAGATGTGTTGTTGCTTCGTTCTGTTTGATTAGCGGCATTACTTTTTCAAGTTTATGCGCAATGTGTACAACTTGTTTCGTGTGGGTATTTAGGCATTTAATGCCATTTCACTGTTCAATTTCGTATTGACATTTGTAATTATTAGTTGGGCGCACCTCTGCTTATTTTGCAATGTTATTAGTTTTCAAGGAATTTTATTACTTTGTTGTTTACTTCAAGAGTTTTATGGCAAAAATAATATGGAAATCTTATTGGCAAAGAGAAATTATGCGCAGTTATTCAATAATTATAAACATTTATTATACCCTCCACCTTGAAAAGGAAGAAGTATTAACTTTGTCATTCCGTTTCTAACGTCGTAAAATATTCGTCGTAGACCGCATAAAGTATATATATGTATAACGATGTATGACGTCCGTCCGACTTTCCGTCTACCTATCCGTTGAAATTATGATACAGTCCACATTATTTGATGTAGAGCTTAAAAATTTGACAGAACAATTTGTATTGTGTCTAGGATGGTTGGTATTGAAAATGAGATTTATCGGACCACGTTTTGAAGTAGACGCGAAATAAAGCTACATCCTGGTGTTCGGCAATTTGAAGATTTTCATTACACTTTTTCACAAAATTATCTTAAAAAAATAGTATTTGTAGGTCATAATGGGTTCTAGCTACGGTGGCATTGTATGTATAGGTCCGCTTTTGGAATAGCCGCCATATAGCAGTACCTCCCGATATTCAGTATTTTGATAATTTCCCCGCATTTTTTTTCACAAATTGATCTTAAAATTGGTATATGTATTTCGAAATAGGTTTTAGCTCGTGTGACGAAACATTGTATGTGTAGGTCTACTTTTTGGTGTAGCTCCCATATCTCTCGATATACCGAATATATGTAGTTCGTAATTTCTTGTTTTTTTGCCTATACCGCACATATATTTTAATAATCCTGGTCACATTTACCCACGAAATTGTTTCAAATCTGGTATTTTAGAAGGTTTTGTAGATGACAATTCTTGTAAGCATAAAATTGTCTATGGAGGTTCCCGTTTTTATATGACCCCCATACAAGGGCCTCATCCACTTTTTTTTTTTTTTTTTTTGAACATTTAACATTTAAATTTAAATGTGAATAAATCAATTGTGTCTCGTACCATCGCTCATTACCGTGATACTGGTAGCATAGCCCGACGAAGGAAGTGGACGGAAGAAATCAGCAACATTAGCAGAAATGTTTCTAAAAGTAAAGAAGCGACTTGATCGAAACTTGCGTCGGAGTGGTCGAAAAATGGCTGGTGAGCTGAACATATCGCAATATTCCATTCGGCAAATATTGAAAAATGAGCTCGGCGTAAAGCCATTGAAATTCTGAAAAGTGCAAGAACTTACACCGCAACAGAAAGAAAGTAGACTCGAAAGAGCTAAAGAGTTGCTTCGCTTGGCCGAAAGTGATGATGAGATGAGATGAGATGAGGAAACATTCGTTTGTCCAAAATGATCGTGTTTACTTGCCAAATAGGTCAGCCGAAAGTGTACACCTTCGCTTGGCCACCAGAACTCAAGCGCCGGCCATGGTGATGGTGTGGGCCGCCATAACAGCCGATGGTCGCTCTCCACTCGTATTAATCGAGCGTGGTATCAGAATAAATGCCGAATATTATCACGAAAATATTCTGTAGGGTGTATTAAAGCCTTGGGCCGCAAACATTTTGGCCGCAGACTTTGGACATTCCAACAGGACACAGCACCATTGCACCTCACTCAGCACGCGCCACCCAAGAATGGTTAGAAAATGAGGTTCCTCGCTTTATTTCCAGAGCACAATGGGCACGAAAATCTCCGGATACCAATCCTTTGACTATTGTGTCTGGAGTATTTTGGAAAGCAAGGTTGGCACTGAAAAATACCAGGCAAGCGCTTCACCGGGAATGGACCGAAATACCGCAGAACAACATGCGGGAAGCGTGTAATGGTTTCATTGGCCTTTAGAAGGTCATAATTCGTGCCAAAGGTGACCAATTCGAACAAATCTAAACTTATTCAAAAATTTGATGCTATTTCCGACATTTTTGTTTTTATTCAATAAAATGTAGAAAAAATAGAAAAATTATGTCATTTGACTTTATTGCAGTTTTTTTTTTTTATCTTATTCTTTATACCAATATGGCTGAGGGTATAAAGAACACGTACATGAACATAATTGCAGTTCTTTAAGGTCCATTGGCGAGATGATTTTTTGAGTAAATTTTTCTAGAATTTGTTGTAGCTTACGGTTTGCATAATCTTAATTTGTGAGTTCATTTTAAATGATTAAGTCAAAATACCTTTAAATCCTGAGAGGACCTATAAGGGATCAAACCGCAGTCGATTCCCTAATCGAAGTTGTTCTAAAAACCACTTCTGTCGCGCAGCACTGATTCCCTCAAGATATTACAGGTTTCTACATGTGAAACCTTGTAAATTTACAACATTACAATTACCGTTAACCCATCAATCATTCATAATTTGTTCTTTTCGAACGCCATAAGAATATAAAATAAACAAAGAAAAATAAATAATTTTTCCGAAATTATCATAGACTGCACTTAAGATGAGTTGTTATCGTGACAGCTGGTATTTGTTCGACATAATAAAAAATGCACTCAACTTAATTAATCTTATAATAATAATCATCTTACGGGCGTTTGTAGCAAAGCTCCTCAAATGACTGGCATTATTAATGATGCGGGGCCAGACAAATGCCTATGATAATGGGAGCGTTTAATCAAGCGAAGTGTTTTTACTTAGGCCATTACAACAGAACAATGATTTGCACTTTTTACATTATAAGTAAGAAAAAGAAAAAAACATAGAAATCCTCAATGAAATTATAAAAAGTACTTAGGTCCAATGAAAACAAAGAAGAAAGGCAGCAACATTAATCTGCTGAACATTTTCATGACAAAATAACAACAACAAAAGCATCAATTCACATTTTGTGGTATTCTAAAATACAACTATTCCATTAAAAGAATTTTTCCAATATTTGATCATTTAAAATTTACACAAGTAAAAAAGTATCGGTCGGTCTTGCCAACAGATGTATATCCTCAGCCAATATTCGATTATTTAAAAATATTTTGACTTCTGTTGTGATTATTCAAATGTTTAACCCCTTGTGCAGTAGGTTCTGAAGGAATTGGCCAATATTGCCCATTTCGCATCGGATCTAAATAAATATGAATTAAATATTGCGACATGCTTCGAAATTTTGAGCCTTTGTGGAGGAGGTACCAGAAGAAGTGGACCGATGTATCCCATCTTCACAACGGATCTTTTGTTAATGGAAATAATGGGATGTGTGAAATATAAAGAGAACCTGATGCTTATTTCGGATTTTACAAACGTTTTGGCTATTCAAAACTTTGACCGTTTGTGGAGCCAGGAAGGAATGGTCCGATGTCTACGGTTTTTTTAACAGATCCTGTATTGATAGAAATATTCAGATGTGTCAAGTCTAAATGGAATCCGATGTTAATTTCGCGTTCCATGAGCATAATGGATATTCGAAAATTTCGAACTTTTGTGGGGTAGGTACCAAGGTGTGGACCGATATATTCCATCTTAACGCCAGATCTTGGGTTTATGAAAATATTGAGATGTGTGAAATTTTAAGACAATCGGATTCTCACAACACATTTTATGAGAGTTGTAATTCTTCAAAATTTTGACCATTTGTGTGGGAGGTACTTGATGGAGTGGACCGATATTATCCATTTTTGCACCTGAACTAGAACTGACGCAAATATTTGGATAAGCAAAGTTGGAACAAACCCGGATTATTGATTCTCTTTCTTTGCAAAAAATTTTTTTTTTAATTTTGACCATTTGTGTGGGAGGTACTTGATGGAGTGGACCGATATTATCCATTTTTGCACCTGAACTAGAACTGACGCAAATATTTGGATAAGCAAAGTTGGAACAAACCCGGATTATTGCTTCTCTTTCTTTGCAAATTTTTTTTTTTTAATTTTGACCATTTGTGTGGGAGGTACTTGATGGAGTGGACCGATATTATCCATTTTTGAACCTTAACTAAAACTGGCGCAAATATATGGATTTGCAAAGTTGAAGCAAAATCGACTTATTCTTTCTCCTTCTGTGCAAAAAAATATATTTTTCGAAAATTTCCGCCTTTTGTGGGGAAGGAGTGGACCGATATTACCCATTTCCGAACTCGAACTAAGTTTGACAAAAATATTGCGATGTACCAAGTTTGGATCAAATTGGATACACCCTTCGAGAGTTATCGTGCGCACCAGCCAGCCAGACAGACGGACGAACGGACGGATCTTGCCAGATCTACTCCAAATGCTCTGAAGTGGATTTGGTTCAAAGAGACCTAGGGTCTAAAACTGTTATTTCGACTAGGCACATTTTGGCCGTTTCAAATTGTGTCTACCCTCTGAGGCCAAATGGCTGAGGGTATAAAAAAATCCTATTTGACATCAAAATTCATAACACCAGTAAGCCCTATACTCGACCAGACAAAAGACTTAAGCAACAAACCTGTTTGCATTAAGAAACCTAGACGCAATGTAGCAAAACAACAACAATGAATGGCCACCATCAGCAAACGTTGTAGGCCAGCAATGTTCAGGTGTACATTTGCGTAGGTAGCAATACAAATTTTGAAAGCAAAAAAAAAATCTTACAAAATTCTAACAAGTCAAACAAATGAATGATTTTTCGAAACAAATCAATGCAGTCTGACAAATAAATATTTCAATATTTACATTACGTTTTCGGCCTATCCGCTTGTCCGTCAATTCTGTTTTTAAGCTCATAAATTATACGAAAATATTCTTGAAATTTAAAATGTGAAATTCTGTTTAAATGAATGACTCTTGAAATGTATTTTCGTTTAATTTCAATAACAGCAAAAATATGTGTGAATCGATTAAATTGTGGGTGTACTGATTTACATGTTATCTGCTATCATGGCTTTATTTCTCCATGGCTTTGGAATACTGTAGGTGTTGAGACGCTATCAAAATCTTGTGATTTTTTTTTTTGGCAAAGTTGACGTATTAATCTAAAATAAATATTGATAATATTGAATGGCTAACACCCACCATGTTTTTATTTTTCGAGCAGTATAGATTTTAATTTAGCTTTGTTTTCAAAAAAAAAAAAAAAAAAAAAAAAAAAAATTGAAATTTTGTTGAATAAAATGTAGCAATGGTTAATTTAAAAATATAAGAGACAGGAATAGTCTAAAAATAATAGGTTCTGGATAGAAAAAGTAGTCTTCATATCCTAGGCATATAAGTGCAAAGGACTTTAGAACATAAATCGGCATATGACCCAAGTGACTTTAAAACGCATTTCGGGTAAAATTTTCTATGAAGAATAAATTTTGAAAAAATGGTAAATATATTATTATTTGACCTTTAGACTCAATTTCCTTTTATATTTTAATTTGGCGAGGTAAATAAAATAAAAAAACATTTAATTATGTTTTAAAATTTTTCATTTCCAGTCAGACAGTCTGAAAATCTCTGTAAGGTGATGTGGAAGTAAGGTTGTTTTTGAGAATATAATAAATTTCACTCCCTGATGATGATCGTCGATGCCGATCGAAATATTGTAAATAAAAAATTTAAAAGTGGTGATTAAATGTTTTCTATACAAATGATTTCGAGCCAAATTAAAATAAAAAAGAAAAAATTAAATATTTTCTTAAAAATCTTAAATATTTTCTTCTTTTTTCTGGGAAGACTGTAAAATGACACTTTAAGAAGGGCAAACCTAATGTCGGAGAAACCAATATACTGGCCAAAATGAGGTGATCCTTTAAATAAAATCTGAAAATTTTACTTTCCAAGATGAGAAAAAAAAATTGCAACAAAGCCAAACGCGATAATTTTTACATCTTTTTATAAATTTGATTGAATGAAAGCAACAAATGTCGGCAATAGCATCAAATATCAGAATATGTTTAGATTTGTTCGAATTGGCCCATTTTGGCACGAATTGTGGCCTTCAAACGGCCAATGAAACCGTCACACGTTGCCCGAATGTTGATCTGCGGTATTTTGACCTATTCCCGCGAAGCGCTTGCTTGAGGTGGTCGACACTTTGTTATTTTTTTAGTGCCAACCTAGCTTTCACAAATACTCCAGACACAATAGTCCAACGGATTGGTATCCGGAGATTTTGGTGGCCATTGTGCGCTGAAAATGAAGCGACGAATCTCATTTTGTAATCATTCTTGGGTGGCGCGTGCTGAGTGCGATGGTGCTGAGTCCTGTTGGAGTGTGCAAGGTCTGCGGCCAAAATGTTTGCGTGCCCAAGGCTTTAATACACCATCCAGAATATTTTCGCGATAATATTCGGCATTTATTCTGAAGCCACGTCGACTAAGACGAGCGGAAAGCGACCATCGGATGTTATGGCGGCCCACACCATCACCTTGGCCGGCGCTCGAGTTTTGGTGGCCAACCGAATGTGCACATTTTCAGCTGACCTTTTGGCAAGTAAAAACGATCTTTTTGGTTGTTTACAAGCTGCTGGACAACGAATGTTTTCTCATCGGAGGAAACCAAATTCAGCAGTTCACCAAGCCAAGCGAAACAACTCTTTAGCTCTTTTGAGTCTATTTTCTTTCTGTTGCCGTGTAAGTTCTTGCACTTTTTGGAATTTCAATTGCTTTACGCCGAGCTCATTTTTCAATATTTGCTAAATGGGTTATTGCGATGTGTTCAGCTCACGAGCTATTTTTCGGCCACTGCGACGCGGATTTCGATCAAGTAGCTTCTTCTTCTTTTCGAACCATTTCTGCTTATGTTGCTGTTGTCTTCCGTCCATTTCCTTGACGTCGAGCTACGCTAACAGTATCACGGTAACGAGCGATGGTACGAGACACAAAAGATTTATTCACATTTAAATGCTGGATCTTTCGGAAGACTGGCTTAGAAATGGCAGCAGTCTGAGTTTGGTTGTAGTTTTTTCATCTCATCCTGTTCATACATAATAGTAGTAAAATAATTGACTGACTGCTCGAGAATCAACACCCGGGAGTTAGTTTTGATGCGTAGGCGTTGAATAATGCTGGGTTTTGGGATATTCGTACCCAAGAGCTAAAATGTCCGAAAATTGAATAGAATTTTTAAATTCGAAATGAGAGTCACTGATGGAGTGGTGTATAGATGAACCAAATGATTTTTGGAAATTCTATCTTTAAGGTTACGAAAAGTTCTTAAATGGTACTTTACTTCAGATAGAGCTAAAAACTTGAATTTTGGAAAGAGAATTAAGGTTGGAAAATAAATTTGGTATATGACTGCGAACTGTAGTAAATGGTACTAAATTTGGAACAGTTTAGTTTAGGGTGAGCGGAAAATGCTGAAATTTTGAAAATTTGTATTGAAGTCCCAGTTGGTGGTAAGTTTGTAAAAACGAGGTGGTTTTGGAAATGTGTACTAAGTGTGCGAACTCTACTTAATTGTACTAAATTTGGAACAATTTGGTTTAGGGCGAACGGATAAGGCTGGCATTTTGAAGTTTTGTATTGGGACCCCTGTTAGTGGTAGGTTTGCAATGAAAAAGTGTTTTTGGAAAAGTGGTACAAATCTACAACAGATAGTTCTTGAAATGTGAAAGTTGGCATTAGGGTCGCAGTTCATGTGTAGCCTGCACATATGGAGATGTTTTCGAAAAGGTGTACTATAATTAAACGAAAAGTACTCAATAGGTCTATATCTGGTGTTGGATAAAGAAATAGAGATACAATTCTTAAATATTATATTTAGATAACTGATGGGATCTGTGTTTGAGATTTGGCGGTAATTTAGAAATTTGTTCTATATTTGTTCGAAAAGTACTAAATTGTACTAAATGTGGTATTGGATGAAGGATGAATCTCTGCTAGTATCTGGAATTATGACACGGAGGTGGTTTGGAAACGTGTACTATTATTGTACGAAAAGTACCATACAGTACGAAAATTTGGTATTGACTGAAGGGATGGCGATCAAATACTGAAACTTGTTATTAAGATTACTGAAGGTATCTGTGTTTGAGAATTGGAGGTGGTATCGAAATGCGTGCTATATATGAACGAAAAGTACTAAATTGTACTAAATTTGGTATTGGATAAAGAGATAGGACTGGAATCCTTAAATTTGATATTAAAGTCTTTCTTGGTATCTGAAATCGAGATATGGAGGTGGTTTTGGAAATACGTACTATTATTGTACGAAAAAGATATATATAGATCTGAAATCGTGAAATTTGTTTATTTCGTTAAGATAATTCGTTGAGATATAGAGGAGGATTTGGAAATACGTCCTGTATTTGTACAAAAATTACTTAATCGTACTAAATTTGGCATTTCGGGAAGGTGTTATCTCAAATTTTACATAGATGTCATTATTGGTGAGTGTGGAGGTGGTTTAATAAATGTTTACTAAAATTATACGAAAAGTACTATATAATACTAAATTTGGAAATGGGAGAGCTGCAATCCTGAAATTTGATATTGAGGTCTCTGTTGGTATCCAGAATTGAGATATTGAGACTGAAATCCTAAGATTTCTGCTGGTGTCTGTGGTTGCTACAATGAGCTGGTTTTTAAAAAGCGTACTGTATTTGCGCTAAATGGAACTAAATTTAGAAATGGGGGAAAATTACAGACCTGAAATCCGGAAACTTGATATTTCGATAACAACAGTTATCCGAGGAGTTATTTAAAAATAAAATCTGGGAAGAAAATGCCAGACAAAAAGCAAGGAAACTGATGAGGATTGGAGGCTATTTCCGAAATCTAGGTACTCCCTGCCAATCTTCTGACGTAAAATGTCGTTACTTTGTAAATGACGCAAGTTTTAATCCTCGACTTTTATCTAGGCATGTTTAGATTTTCTTTTAAGAAAACTAATTCAAAATTTTAAAAGAAATGTATTTACAGGGCAAAAGAAAAATATTAGAAATCGTTTTTTTTATTATTATTATTATTTTTTTTTTTTTGAAAAATTTCAAATTTAATCAATAATATTTGCATTAATTTAATGTTAAGAATAATTCCACTTGAAGCTGACTAATTTTAATTCAATTCTAGTTTCTTCAAATTGTTTTTTGTATAACAAAGCTGTTTGTTTGTGTTTGTATTACTATAACAAAAAGACAAAAAAACAAAATTAATTATCATGAATTGATGCAGCACGAACACAACTTAACGAAATTGAAATGTCCATTAATTACTGCAATTAAATGTGATCACATTTATCTAATTAATTTCAAAGAATCTCAATTTGTTATTGTTATTATTATGGTTGTTGTTGCGGCCGCTGCTATTGTTGTTGTGGTAGCAAGCCACAATAATGATTTTCTTCTATGTCAATTAATAATGGGTCACAACAGCCACCTCACTCACTCACTCACACACACAGATGTACGGGAAATTACTTCAACAGAGTTTGTGTCTTAAGTCTTTCGTTAGTGTGTTTTCATTTTGGTAGAGGGTATCATTAACAGAGCACTCTGCTGGAAAATTCATGGAGCTACTCCCCAGCTCTGCAATGTTTTCCACAATATTTCAGCGGGATGGATGCTTCATTATGATGTTATAACTTAGAATGCTAGACGGCAACAAACTTTCGTGGCAATAATGAATGCAGCCCAGCAGAGGCGATGTAATAAACAATAGGGTGCCAGTTGTTGGGAATAATACTACAACAACAACACGAAAAAACAAAACAGCAGCCACAGCTAAATTGGAATTTTGTAAAGACAACAATTAAAACCGCTGTTTGAACTTTGACGGTGGAATACAAAAAATTACAAACAAACATACACACACACATACTTATAACATCGTACAATTTTTGTTGTATTGTTGTGCGATTGTCTACAGACACAAGTTGAAAGAAGGCGTAGGTTATATTCATTTTAATTTTGCTATGAATAATTCTATTCGATTTTGTACAGTGGGTCAAAGTAGAAAAAATATTCAACACCCCCCAAAAAGACTTCGATTTATGGTAGACCGCTGAGAGGCCTGTTAAAGGTTTCTGTCTGCTGGAGGCCAATGAAAGCCTACTTAGAAGAAAAAAATATATTTAAAACCCCCCAAAAAGTCTTCGATTTATGGTAGACCGCTGAGAGGCCTGTTATTCTTTCTACGAAAGACCTGTGAATTGTCTTTTGTTTTTAAAAATTTAACAAAGGGCTTTCTGAGTTTAAAATACCTTAAAAAAGCCATCTGAAAGCGGTCTTAACTGTAAAAGTTTGATTGATTTTAGGAGACCTATAAAAGTCATTCTGTTTATCGAGATCTTCCCCTTTTAGGAGACTAGTAAAATGTCTTATCTGTACAAAAAACTCTTCTGCGTATGACATATCAAAAGATCTGTTTATAGAGAACTTGTAAAAATATTTGTCAGAAAGACCCGTAAAGTGTTGAAGAGCTGCATTTCCTCATTTGGATTGGGACAACTTGAAAATATTTGTACGATGCCAAAACTCCAAAATGTAGACGAAAATATACCGGTTTTCACTTTATGGGCTTGACGAATTTCAATCAGTATTGCTGAGTATGTCCGTTTAAGTATAACCTGGGACATATGAATACATAGAGCACATCTCATTTGATACGACCAAAACGTGCCTAACCGAAATAAAGGTTTTAGACCCTTGGCCGCTTTAGAATGTTTTAGGATATTTAAAGTCGATCAAGCGTTGTCTGTCTGGCTGGTGATCACGATAACTCTCGAAGGGAGTATCCGATTTGGTCCTAACTGGATCGAGTTCCGAAATGGGCAATATCGCTCTACATCATCTGGAACCTTTTACGTCTTCTGGAACTTTCTATATCTTCTGGAACCTCCTCCTTCAATATTACAAAATTTTCGCCGAAAATAATTTACCTAACAAAACAAGAAGGAGTTATTCGATTTTGTGCAAACTTCGCAAACCGTAAAGTTTTTGTCACTACAAGCTTGGGTTCAAAAATTGAAAATATTAGCTCAAGCTATAAAAAACGTCCCCACAAAAAAGTTAATAAATATTACTCTTATAAAATATGAAATACAGGGTGAGATGAAAACATGCAACCACCTTCAGATTGCTGTCATTTCTAAGTCACTCGTCCGCTAGCTGTCAAAATTATTCCAGTGATTGCACATTATATTGTTTACAAGCGTACAAAAGCATTTTGGTGATAATTTTCCAGAAAAAAGTTTTTCGTGGCTGGAAAACCACGAGTGGCTGTCGTTAGAGTACTCCAGCATTTAAATGTGTATAAGTCTTTTGTGTCTCGTACCATCGCTCGTTATCGTGATACTGGTAGCGTAGCCCGACGTCAAGGAAGTGGACGGAAGAAAACAGCAACATCAACAGAAATGGTTCGAAAAGTTAAGAAGCGACTTGATCGAAACCCGCGTCGCAGTAGCCGAAAATGGCTCGTGAGCTGAAGATATCGCAATATTCCATTCGGCAAATATTGAAACTGAGCTCGGAGTAAAGTCATTGAAATTCTAAAAAGTGCAAGCACTTACAGCGCAACAAAAAGGAAATAGACTCAAAAGAGCTAAAGAGTTGCTTCGCTTGGACGAAAGTGGTGAACTGCCGAGTTTGGGTTTCTCCGATGAGAAAACAGACGTTGTCCATTCGTTGCAAACAAACAAAATCAACGTATTTGCTTGCCAAAGAGGTCAGATGAAAATGTGCACCTTCGGTTGGCCACAAGAACTTAAGCGCCGGCCATGGTGATGGTGTGGGCCGCTATAACAGCCGATGGTCGCTTTCCGCTCGTATTAATCGAATGTGGCATCAGAATAAATGCCGAATATTTTCGCTAAAATATTCTGGAGGGTGTATTAAAGCCTTGGACACGTAAACATTTTGGTCGCAGACCTTGGACATTCCAACAGGACTCAGCACGTGCCACCCAATAATGGTTACAAAATGAGGTTCCTCACCATCAAAACCTCCGGATACCAATCCGTTCGACTATTGTGTCTAGAGTATTTTGGAAAGCAAGGTTGGCACTAAAAAATACCAAAATCTCGATCACCTCAAGCAAGCGCTTCGCCGGGAATGGGCCAAAAAACCGCAGAGCAGCATTCGGACAGCGTGTGACGGTTTGATTGGACGTTTGAAGGCCATAATTCGTGCCAAATCTAAACAAATATAAACTTATTCTAACATTTGATGCTCTTTCCTACATTTTTTGACTTTGTTGTAGTTTTTCAATCTCGCCCTGTACATCCATAATCAGCATAAAATTCTAAGTTGATTTAACGATGTCCGTCTGTCTGTCTGTTGTCAGATTTTTCACGGCTTTGTCTAAATATTGGTATTTGTTTGTAATAATGGGTTCTAGTTCGTATAGTGTAAGTTCGTATAGTAAAGGTCCCCATTTCGAGTTTCCGTTTGTAACATCCTTAAATATTCGTCGTAGACCCCATAAAGTATATATATTCATAATCAGCATAAAATTCTAAGTCGATTTAACGAAGTACGTCTGTCTGTCTGTCCGTTTGTCCGTCTGTCCGTCTGTCTGCCTGTCTGTCTGTCTGTCTGTCTGTCCGTCTGTCTGTCTGTCTGTCCGTCTGTCTGTCCGTCTGTCTGTTGAAATCACGATACAGCCCATTTTGACTGATTTATGCCACATTTTTTCACGGATTTGTCTGAAAATTGGTATTTGTGGGTCATAATTGGTCCTAGTTCGTGTGGCGAACATTGCATGTATAGGTCCACGTTTTGACATAGTCCCCATATAACGGTACCTCCCGATATTCGGTATTTTGATGATTTATGCCACATTTTTTCACGGATTTGTCTGGAAATTGGTATTTATAGGTCATAACAAATCCCTGTGCATGTGGCAAAACTTGCATATATAGGTCCACGTTTTGGTATAGTCCCCATATAACAGTACCTCTCGATATTCGGTATTTTATTTTTTTGCCACATTTTTCACGAAGTTGTCTAAAAATTGGTATTTGTGGGTCATAATTGGTCCTAGTTCGTGTGGCGAACATTGCATGTATAGGTCCACGTTTTGATATAGTCCCCATATAACGGTACCTCCCAATATTCGGTATTTTGATGATTTTTGACACATTTTTTCACGGATTTCTCTGAAAATTGGTATTTGTAGGTCATAATGGGTTCTAGCTCCTTTGGCGAAACATTGCATGTGTAGGTCCACGATTTGGTATAGCCCCCGATAGCCGATATTCGTCATTTTAATGGTTCTGCCACATTTCTTCAAATGTTTCCTTTACCTTAAGGTGGAGGGTATTAAAAGTTTGGCCCGGCCGAACTTAATGTTTTTTTACTTGTTTTTATTCTATTGCTCTCGAGCCACTGTCTTTTTGGGTAGATTAATTTGCTTTTCTGTTAATTAAACCTTGTCTCTCCTCCCAAACATGTCGTGATCAACCGCTACAATACAAAATACAATGCAAATTTACTCGATGTTAAGTTGATGTTGTTGTTTTGGACAATTTCAATTTCATAACAGCCATTAAGGTCTAAATTTAGATTAAAGATTAGCTTTAATGCGAAAAAAGGTAACAACATAAAGTGAATAAAAACACCACAATTTAATATCGATCGTTGCCATTTGAGAACGAACGACCTTCATTGCTCCGCAGATTTGGATGAACTTTGTTTTCATTTGGCTGTGTTTCGTCGCTGGCATCAAGTTTTCGGCTTAACAATTATTTAAACAAACAACCAGATCCATTGCATTGGTCTAAAGACCCACTTAGTGACCGAAGAAAAAAAGCAAATCTGGGATCATTATCTATTTTCACCATTAAGTGCTGAGTGTGTAACAGAAACGTGCTCCTAATTATGGCCAAACTGAGTTCTGGGGCATTCTTGTCATAGTTTGGTAATTTTCATTTTAACAATGCGCAGTTATGAGAGCGACCGAAAAAAAGAAACGATTCTCTTGTGTGTTTCCAACCAAAAACACTTTTCCTTGGCGACTAGAAAACGAAATTGAATTTTGTTACTATTTCCACTTTTCTAAAAACGAATATTTTGCATTTGTTTGCTAGTACTTTTTTCGGTTTTGTTTTTCTTTATCTTTGAAATTTACACTTCACATGGTCATCACTTTACTGTGCCTTGCGTTTTATTACTATTTTTTTTTTATTTTTCTGTGGATTTCCTAGTTTGTTTTGATTATTTTTTTGTGTTATTTTTGGCCGTTTACATTCACACTCGGCCGTTTCACGCTTTATGGCTTACAACGTCTTAACTTGTTTACTTGTGTTCGTTAACTGATCTCCAGAGATTTTGTTTAGACATCAACAGCGCCATTCTCTTGCTCAAAAAAAAGCTTTTACCAAGCCAAGCTTTACACATCTCTCACACACATCATCTTTGAAAAACACACACACACACATCTCAGTTTATCTCTCTCGCTCATTCTCTTCCAGCCATTCTCATGATGTCATATTGGCCGCATTACCACCAGCATGGCTTATAGCTTGTTGTTAGCCATGCTTTGTTGTTGTTGGCGTTTTGCCTCATCCATTTGGTATGCGGCAAACAAGTCGTAATACAATTGAATCAATTGTTGTTGATTTTCTTCGTTTTGTTGGTTTGTTGTTGGCCTTTGTTTGTCTTCATCTTGGACTTTGTTTATATCGCCTCTCCTCGTATCGTCTTGTCTTATTTACTCCATTCGCCATGTCGTCGTAATTGTTTGTTTACTTGTTTTTGTTTGCCTCTCTTTTGGAAGGTATTCGTCTACGTTTAGTTCTAGGCGAATACTTTGAGATTGGAGACATATGGGTATTTCACCAATAAATGAGCTTGTTTGAAAATAAGTAAGGAGTTGCATGGGCCGAATAAACTATTGAAACATAATGGAAATAAAATTTGTGCATCACCAGCAGATTCAAAAAAAAATATAATGGGTTATTCTTTTAAACATCATAAAGCAATATATTTAATTTGACACATTACCAAATAATGATTAACTTCGGCATAGTGTGTGAGCATTCGCAGTATAATGAAGAAAAAAAGTAAAAAAGCAGTAAGTCCGGCCGGGCCGAATTTGAATACCCTCCACCATTTGGAATGAATTTGGAAATAAAATCCTTAAAAATTTTGTTAAAATTTTAAAAATACCGAATATTACCGTTATGTTGGTGTCCATAAGACGTGAACCTACATAGGCATTGTTTGTCACAGGTCATCACCCTATTCAAATTCGAAACTTGAAATAAACGATGAATAATGTAGCTAAAATCATCAAAACATCGTATATAGGGAGGTAACGTTACATCGGAGCTGTACGATGACCTGGACCAGCATAGACAATTTTCTGTCTTAGGCTGTGGCATCCATTACGAACTTCAAATACGATATCTCAAACAATTTTGGTGGGTATTGTACCTGAACTCGTCAAAATACCGAATATAGGGAGGCCAATACTATTACCTGGACCTGCACAGACAATTTTCTTTCTTAGGTTGTAGTATTCATTTCCAACTTCAAATACCAAATTTAAAACAATTCGGTGAATAATGTCGCTAAAATCATCCAAATTCCAAATATTGGGAGGTACCGTTACATGGGGGCGATACGAAGACGTGGACCTGCAGAGAAAATTTTTTGTCTTAGGCTGTAGTATCCATTTCGAACTTCAAATACCTAATTTGAAACAATTCGGTGAATAATTTCGCTAAAATCATCAATATACCGAATATTGGGAGTTACAGTTATATGGGGGCTATATGAAAATGTGTACCTACATGGCCCATTTAAAAAATTAACCTGTCTGCTGGAAAAAATAAACATGTGTGCAAAATTTTAGCCTTCTATCTTAATTCGCACAGACATATGATCAGACAGACGGACATCGCTAAAGCGACTTAAGAATATATACGCTGATCAAGAATATATATACTTTGTTGGGTCTGACACGAGTATTTCCAGGAGTTACAAACGGAATGACAAAGTTAATATACCCTCCAGATTATGGTGAAGGGTATAAAAAAAGTTAAAAAATATCAGCCGGATTTGCCGACTGATGTATACCCTCAGCCAATTATTTAAATATATTTTGACATCTGTTATGATTTTTAAGTTTGCCGACCCTCTATGGATTAGGTTCCGAAGGAATGGACCAATATTGTAAATTTCGTATCGGGCCTAAATAGATTTGATAAAAAAAAAAATTACGACGGGCCAGGATTGGTCTATAATGGTTACTTCCTTCACTTTATATGAGGTATGTGAACATTTTTAAAAAATACAGGGTGAGATGAAAATACTGCAACCAATTTAGCCACTAATCCGACAGCTTTTAAATTTATTACAGTGACAGCTCATTGTATTGTTTACAATCGTACAAAACCATTTTGGTGAGCATTTTCCAGAAAAAAAGTTATTCGTGATGGAATTTAAGCGTGATAGTGTGATTTTTTTGTATTTGGCTGGAAAACCACAAGTGGCTAACGTTAGGGCACTTCAGCATTTAAATGTAAATATATCTATTGTGTCTCGAAAATAGACTCAAAAGAGATAAAGAGTTGATAATTTAGAGATATTTAGATAATTTTCGATATCTGTGTTTGAGATTTTATGGTGACTTGGAAATGTGTGATGTTTTCTGTACGTAAAGTACTAAATGGTTCTAAATTTGGTATTGGGTGAGGAGATTTGGTTGGAATCATCAAATTAAGAGCTGGAATCACAAAATTTTATACCATGCTCACTGTTGGTGTCGGAGGTTTAGATATAGAGGTGGATTTGGATATTTCAACTAAAATTGTACGAAAAGTACTAAATGGTACTATGTTTGGTATAGGGTAAAGGGATAACAGATAACATTCTGAAATTCGATATTTTAATAATTGTTGGTTTCTGAAATTGAGATTACGGGGTGGGCTTAGAAATGCATACTATAATTGATGCTTATTTAGGATCACTCTTCGCGTTGGTGGAGCTGTGTATTGTTTGGATATGCGTACTAAATATTACTACAATTGGTATTGGATGAGGGGATAGAGGTGGAATTCTGTAATTTAATAATGATTAGAAAAATCGAAAATTTTAATATATATTTTTTTATAATGAAACAATTTTTCTTCATAACTATTCGACTTACCCATTTTAATTGAGCAGAAAAAATATTTAATTTATTTTTATGAATCATTTTTTTATTATTTTCTTAAATTTCTTTGCCTTTTTATTAAGTATTCAAGTTAATACTTTTACATAATTTATTTCATAGAAATTACATGGTTTCCGTTTTAGTGTCATTTGAAATATCTTGGTTTTTGGTTTTCTTCTTTCGATTTTGGTATATACGTTTCAAGTTTTTTAATTTATTTTTTATTGGATGAGACTAGAATGTTATGTAGTTTTTTGTAATTTAATGAAAAAAAAAATTAAAACAAATATGAAATATTAAAATTGGATTAGGAAACAATAAGAAGGAAAATTGGAAAAAATTTATGTTGTAAAGCATAAGAGTTTCAAGTACTTTTATTTTAATTAATTTTTTATGATTATTTAAAATGAAATAAATTTGTTATATAAGCAAAGCATTACTAAACATTATAATTTATATCTATAGATTTATTTTAACTAACTAATTGCGTTGCTTTCATTTATTTATTTATTTATTTTTTTTTTTGTATTTGACAAAATGTTGCATTTTATCATGTCATTTAATGCGATATATTCCAAGTATCTTTTCGTACATCCCACAGCAATTAATATTTTTAGGTGCGTAATGATGAAATGCTTGAGAAAGGTCAAATAGAAAGGAAATTTTCATAAGAAATAGATTGTTAAAGATAAGTACATAGTCCTGGACCAATATTTTCTGCGTAAAATTTGGTTAACTATATCTAGGAAAGGATAATGTCATTAAATACAGAAGTAAGCCTCCATCTAAAGAAAGCTTCCAAGAGTTATATCCTTGGATTTTTTTTATATTAAGATAACCTTTCGTGTATCTTTTACCTATTGAAGCCCATATGCGTTATTTTATCTATACAGGGTGAGATGAAAAAACTGAAACCAACTTCAGACAGCTGTCATTTATAAGCCTCTCGTCCCACAGCTATTAAAATTATTCCAGTGTCAGCTCATTATATTGTTTACAAGAGCACAACAGCATTTTGGGGAGAATTTTCCAGAAAAAGTTATTCGTGACGGAATTCTAGCGTGATAGAGTGATTTCTTTATATTTGGCTGGGAAACTACAAGTGGCTAGCTTTAGAGCACTCCAGCATTTAAATGTGAATAAATCTTTTGTGTATCGCACCATCGCTCATTACCAGGTCGGGCGTCAAGGAAGTAGACGGAAGAAAACAGCAACATCAGCAGAAATGGTACGAAAAGTAAAGAAGCGACTTGATCGAAACACGCGTTGCAGTAGCCGAAAAATGGCTCGTGACCTGAACTTAACGCAATATTTCATTCGACAAATATTGAAAAATGAGCTCAGGGTAAAGCCATTGAAATTCCAAAAAGTGCAAGAACTTACACCGCAACAGAAAGAAAGTAGACTCAACAGAGCTATAGAGTTGCTTCGCTTAGCCGAAAGTGGTGAACTGCCGAATTTGGTTTTCTCCGATGAGAAAACATTCGTTGTCCAGCAGTTTGTAATAAAACAAAATTATCGTGTTTACTTGCCAAAGAGGTCAGCTGAAAGTGTGCACCTTCGCTTGGCCAGCAGAACTCAAGCGTCGGCAATGGTGATGGTGTGGGCCGCCATAGCAGCCGTTGTTCGCTCTCTGCTCGTATTGATCGATCGTGACATCAAAATAAATACCGAATATTATCGCGAAAATATTCTGGAGGTTGTATTAAAGCCTTGGGCACGCAAACATTTTGGCCGCAGACCTTAGACATTCCAACAGGACCCAGCATCATCGCACTCAGCTCGCGCCACCCAAGAATGGTTAGAAAATGAGGTTCCTCGCTTCATTTCCAGCGTACAATGGCTACCAAAATCTCCGGATACCAATCCGTTGGACTATTGTGTCTGGAGTATTGTGGAAAGCAAGGTTGGCACTAAAAAATACCAAAATGTCGATTACCTCAAGCAAGTGTTTCACCGGGAATGGGCCAAGATACCGCAGAACAACACTCGGCAGTGTGTGACGGTTTCATTGGCCATTTGAAGGCCATAATTCGTGCCAAAATTGACCAGATCAAACAATTCTAAACCTATTCTAAAATTTGATGCTATTTCCGACATTTTTTGCTTTCATTCAAAAAAATTTTAAGAAAATTTAAAAACTATGGCGTTTGACTTTGTTGCAGTTTATTTTTTATCTCACCCTGTATAAGATGTTTACTTTACGGACATATAGACATAAAGCATGTAATATTTCGATTTGAAATTTTGTTAATATTCTTCTCCTCTCTTTTTTTGCTGTTGGATATACCATAGTCGGTGAATCCGACCCTCGCTTTTCCCATTGTTTTTATTTTTTATTTTATAATTATTAAATACATAATTATTTTTTTGTAAATATTCAAATAACCGTTCCTTGTGTACATATTACATTGAAACCCCTTTTGCTAACGAATATTTTATTTTTTGCCTCCCATAAAAAAGGAGGGGGGAAGGGAAAAATAAATAAATTGGAATTAAAAAAAAAAATTAAATAACAAAAAGCAAATACTTGCATGTGTTCATAATGGAAACAAATGTAAATATATTTCAGTGTATTTTTTATTATTATTAATTTTAATTATTTAATTATAATATTTATAGAATTACATAAATTTAACAAATATTATGCGACCTTTGTTTTATTTTTAATGCATGTGGGTGTATGTATGTATGTATGTATGTGATATTATATCAAAATTCTGATGTCGTTTTTATACACATTACAATTTTTTTTAACATAATAAAATCTAAGATTTCCATAATTTGTGTTTATGCTAAACAAAATAATCGTTTATTTAGAATTAAGATTTATTAAATATTTATGTATTACTTGGATTTTCAATTATGTTTTACTTTCGCTAATAAAAATGTTTTAATATTCATGGAATTTATTTGACTAGTTTGTTTTCTTCATTGAATTTTTTGTTTTTGTTTTTTTATTTTCTATTGTAAATTTATGAATTTTTTTATTCGTTTTATTTTTCTTTGGATGAAACTCTCTTTTTTATGTATTTTCATGAATTTTCATTTCACACAAATGCACCAAATTTTGAATTATTGTTTATGTAATTTACAAGGTTAATTTTTATTGTTGTCGTGTAAACTTATTAAACCGAGAAGTATGCATCAATGAAGGATCATTATATAAGAAAATTTCTACAAAATTTACAATTTTATGGTAAAGAGCAAGGGAAAATAAAAATTGATGCTTAAAAATTTTTGTAGAAAATTTTAATGTCTAAAAATATTATCTTTCAGTTAAAGAAATTAAAGACGAAAAGGACGTAGTCACAAGTTAAAAAGTATCAGGTGGCTCTGCCGAAAGATGTATAACCTCAGCCAATGTCCGTCCATTTAAACAAAATTTGGATTTGACATTGTTCAAAGTCTTGGCCGTTTATGAAGTCAACATTTTTTTTTTTTTTTTTTGAAAATGTTATTAAAGGTCGCGAGAAAATCAAAATAAAAATTGAGATATTTTTGTAGAAAATTTTCAAGTAGAAAAATCTTGTGACACTTATCTTCCAGTTCAAGAAATTGAAGAGGACAAGAGGAAGGGTGAATAATTGTTAATTAAATTTCTAAATTTTTGTGGGGTAATTAATTAAAGAAGTGGGCCGATATATTCGATATTCACATCAGAATCAGTTTGAATAGAATCGCTGATAAATTATAAGAGACATAAGTATTAACCAGTAAAGAAAGTCTTAAAGTCGGGCGGGGCCGACTATATGCTGCCCTACACCATTTTGCTAATTTAGTAGAGCTCCACATAATAATTGAAAAATTTTATGGGAGTATTCAATCATACACGCTATGATTCAAATTATAATTTAAAGTTCAAAGGACTAAACATGCCGAAGCATTTGTATCTTTTAAATTCGGACTTGTATTGCCCATTTGGCACACAATTAATTTGAAATCGGATAAAGATATATATGGGAGCTATATCCAAATCTGAACCGGTCTCGATAAAATTTGGCAAGGATATTTCTGAGCTATATTTGATATATTTCCCTGAGTATCGTTGTTACAGAGTGCATATTACGGTTGTGGATAATAAATATAACAAATCGGATGAACAATATATATGGGAGCTATAGCTATATCTGAATCGATTTCGATCAAATTTGGCATACTTATTTTCAGGCCTAATATGGATGTATATGCAAAATTCCATATTATTCGGGCTGATATTACGCGTTTGGTGCACAATAAAAAGCAAATCGGACGAGGATATATATGGGAGCTATATCTAAATTTTGACCGATTATTTTCAATTTCAATAGGATTCGTCCTTGGGCCAAACAAATGATTTGTGCAAAATTTCATCTGGATCGGGTAATAAATGCGAACTGTGCTTTGTTCACAAAAATACATGGACAGACGGACGGACGGACATGCATAAATCGACTTAGAATGTGATTCTATGCAGATCATCAAAAGGAACTATGGGTCGAATCTGGTTTCCTTTTGCCTGTTACAAACAAATGCACAAAGACATAATACCCTGACCACCTTGTGGTGTAGGGTATAAAAATTGGACAAAATGCCTTTTGCTGACAAAAATGCATTGGAAATATCACAGAAATATGTTTTTCCGGGATGAAATTTGGCACTTACGACCGAATTAAGTCTAGAAGCTAGTATGTCAAATTTGATGAAGATCGGTTCAGATATAGCTATAGCTCCCATATATATTGTTCATCCGATTTGTTATATTCGTTACTCACAGCCGTAATTTGCACTCCGTAAATATATGAAATACAGGGAAATATATGAAATACAGCTCAGATATATCTTTGCCAAATTTTATCAAGATCGGTTCAGATTTGGATATAGCTCCCATATACATATATCAAATGGGCAATACAAATCCGAATTTAAAAGATAAAAATGCTTCGTTATATTTAGCCTTTTGAACTTTATATAAAAATCATAGCGTGTATGATTGGAGAATTCAAAAAAAAAAATAATGTTTATATGGAGTTCTACTAAATTAGCAAAGTGATATAGGGTATCATAAAGTCGGCCCGCCCGACATTAAGACTTATTTTACTGGTTATATTTAATTTTATGTCTTAGAGGAAGAATACTAAATAAAAGATTATGAAATATTTATTCGAAAACAACATTTCCCCAGATTTAATAAGTTTAGACTCACAATGTTTTTTCAGTTTCAATAAACTTATTTTCTCAAATTTGTTTTTCGTCCTAATTTTAAAACTATTATTATTATTTATAGACAAAAAATATTTTTTTAGTTTTAATTAATTTTTTCATTTTCTTTTAATTGGTCTTTTCTCATATATATAGAGCATTTTTACCCTTGTATCTAAGTTTTTTCTCTTTGTTTTCAAATGTGTTCTATTTTTCTATAATTTGTTTTTTTTTTCTTCAATTTGTAAGTCACATTTATTTATTTTAATTATTTTCGTAACTAGATTTGTTTTGCTGTGGATTCTATTTGTGTTTTTTTTTATTTTTTGTAATTTCATGTTTTGTTTTAGAATTAGTTCATCTTCTTTGTTTTTTTGTTACTTATTTGGCAGTTCTTTCTTCTTAAACTAATTGTTTTATATATATATATATATTTTTTTTTTTAATTATTTTTCTTGGTTTATTTCAAATATTAAATATTTTCTTATTTGTGTTTTTAAAGTAAATCGTTTCCTCTATACATATACATTTAATGAACTATGTATATATTTTTTTTAATCTCTCTTTTAATTTAAACTCTTTTTAATGTTAATTTATAATCTATGTTGAATGACTGTGAAATTGTTCGATTGAATGATGCTACCAAATTCGTTATGATGAGATTGTGCGGTAATGTAATGAAGTGAAAATTAAATAAAGAAAAATATTTTTTTAATATTAAAATTAATAAAATACTATAAAAAAGCAGCAATAAATTGATTCAACATATATGTCAACATTTTGCAATTCACGAGATTAAATTAAATTTCACAGTAGCCTTGGTAGCCTTGAAAACCAAATTGAAATAAATGCATTAATCAATTGTTGTTCCAGGAATTCCTCTCTAAAAATTCTATATTTGATAATACGCGCTCTTACTGATCTAACAGAAATCTCTTTGTGATTAGGGCTCTTCATTCGCGCCACTCAAGAATGGTTACAAAACGAGGTTCCTTGCTTCATTTCCAGCGCACAATGGCCACCAAAATCTCCCGATACCAATTCGTTGGACTATTGTGCCTTTAGAATTTGGAAAACAAGGTTGGCACTAAAAAATACCAAAGTGTCGATCACCATAAGCAAGCGCTTTGCCGGTAATGGGCCAAAATACCGCAGATCAACATTCGAGCAGCGTGTGACGGTTTCATTCGCCGTTTGATGGCTATAATTCTGGCCAAAGGTGACCAATTCGAACAAATCTAAACTTATTCTAAAATTTGACGCTATTTCCGACATTTTTTGCTTTCTTTCAATAATATTTACAAAAAATTTAAAAATTATGGCGTTTGGCTTTGTTGCTTTTTTTTTTATCTCACCCAGTTTTCACATTGAATCTTGTGTTAGTAGAAATATTGGAATATGCGTAGTTTATAAAGAATAAAGTCAAATGTCAAATCCGTTGGACTATTGTGTCTGGAGTATTTTGGAAGGCATTCGGGCAGCGTGTGACGGTTTCATTGACCGTTTGAAGGCCATAATTAGTGCCAAAGGTATATAAACTTATTCTAACATTTGATCTTATTTCCTGCTTTCATTCAATAAAATTTATTAAAAAAATGTAAAAAGTATGGCGTTTGACTTTACTGATTTTTTTTATCTCACCCTGTATGACCACGTTTTGGCTTAACTCTTATACGAAGGTATCTCCTGATATCAGCTATTTCCGGGATCTTGGCCACAATTTTCTATTGTTTTGGTCTTTATTTGTTTCTAAGGGGTAGAAAACCTCTTCGCATTGAATTTTCATTGTTTCGGAGTAGCACCTATATCAAGGCTCCACCTGATTTTCCCTGTTTCGAGGGTCCTGGTCACATTCTCCAATCGTTAGTCTAAAAATTTTGTAGGCTTCTGTACGGAAGAGAATCATATTACAGAAAAATTTCAACATAGGTATTTTTTATGGTCGCCACATAAGACTAAAAATACAGGTCAGCAACGCGGGCCGGACCAGCTAGTTTCTAATATAATAAACTGTAAACTCCCCATCTTCTGTCAACATCAATTGAGTGTGAAGCACACAACAGACCTATACTGGCTTAAGTGTATGTCCACCAGGACATATGGCGATTTTTTCACCCCCTTTTTCAACCGAATCTAACCAAGTTTGGACCTTATTGTGCGCACCAGCCACATAGAAGGACGGACGTATCCAGAACAGTTCCAAATGTCCTGAAACGAATTTGGCCCAAAGAGACCTGTGTTGATTTCAGATAATATTTTTTGTCAAATTCCAATGATTGTGGATTTAAACTTGCAATATGTAAATGCCGTAGTGTCCGATAGCCAAGATCGTCATATTTCTGTGTATATTCTATTGCACCTGTCTTCCAAATTGTATTCGGTACTTTAGTTGTCTTACCCATTAATGAAAAATTAGCTGTTATTAGAAATTTGTAGGCAGATTCACTTCCTAGTTAGGTATAGTTTCCATAAAGGGAACCGTAATTGTTTTGGTTATTTAAGGTTAGCCGATTTGGTCATAAATTAAAATTAATCAAACACTATGTGTTGAGGTATTATAAGTTTGATTGGGACAAAAATTATGTAACACCTCGAAATATTGGTTTCCCACATAGGAATCTTCCTATCTCGATGAGCTGAGTCGATCTAGTTGTGTTTGTCCGTCTGTCCATGTTAATTTGTAATCACTCTACAGACCGCAATTATGGCCCGATCTGCACGAAATTTAGAATTAAGGTGTGGTTAGGGGCCAGAATAGAAGCATATTGTATTTATAAATATTATGCATATAATATTTAGGGGTTGAAATGGACCAAAAACTGAAAAAATGCTTGATATTGCAATTGCTCCAAGGGTCACAATTATAGACCAATATACAAATTAGCATGGAGCTAGAGCTTAGGGCTGGTCAGAAGCCTTTTAATTTTGATGGTCATCGGGTCATATTTAGTGGGTGAAATTTAGAAATTTAGAATGAAAGTGGGGTTAGGGCCAGAATAGAAGCATATTGCTTTTGGAGATGATCGCATAGTATTTAGGGGTTGAAATGGACCAAAAATTGAAAAATTTCCTGATATTGCAATTGCTCCACAGGTCACAATTATAAACCAATATACAAATTAGTACGGAGCTAGAGCTTAGGGCTGGTCAGAAGCCTTTTAATATTGATGGTCATCGGGTTATATTTAGTGGGTGAAATAACATTTTTGTTAAATAAAAGTCAATTTATTCATTAAACCGCGAATATTTTTAATCCCGGCAAATAGACGAAAAGATCAATTCTGACAGTTACATAGATGCCGATAGTTAATATATCGGATATATACAATGTGTACATACAAAGGAAGGGGATGTTAGCTAGAATGCTTATATTTCAAGAATGGCTTGACCGATATTGAAAAATTTTTTAAATTAAGAATGACCTCTTTGCAAAAAAGTATAAAATCTAAAAAAATCGCATAAAAGATGCCGATAACGATGTTAATATAGATGCCGATAATGATGTTAAATTAGATTTTGTGACATTTTTTCACATTTTTTATCGCATACGATTTTTTCAATTTGACTTATAATATTGAAATGTATGTATATTTTGTAATATTTTTTCACCTTACAACACAGGTTGAGGTTATTATATACAGTCGGCCTATTATTTTTAAAGATGTCCGCAATATATTAAAATGGACCAACAACTAGAAATGTTCCTGTATTTGCAGCTGTTATAAAGGTCACGAAATCTCGCATGAAGTTAGAGTTTAGAGCAGCGGGTTGAATGGATCACTACTTTGAGTGAAAAAATACCAACAATGCTTACAGGCTATATCCGAAATACACAAAAGACGAACTCCTGTTTTTTTGATGCTGATTTCGTTGACGAATATAGACAAATATCGTAGACAAGCAAATCATATAGATGAGTTTAAATTTGGAGATAAAGAGGGGCCTCTTGCTCTTGGAGGTGATCGCAAAATATTTAAGGGTTCAAATGAACCAAAAACAGAAAAAATGTGCTGATCACACAATTGAAGCCAATCGACACGCCTGAGAAGAGAGTTATGGACAGGAAAGAATTCTAGCATTTTGGTTGACCATTGGATTACATTGAGCTGTAAAATGCACCACAACAACTAGCAGCACGACAAATGTCCCTGATCAAAATGCTAAGGGTAATATCTGGGCAGTGTTCTCTGATACAATTTCATAAGCGAAGTCTTCCAAAGTGGATTTGGACATATGGGAGCCTTTAACATTTTGTAGTGTTGTAGGTTATCACAAGGCCGGCTCTGCACGGCCATGGCCTTCGCTTAGCCTTCGTTTTTTAATTATTTTGAGGTTATCCAATTTGGTCATAAGTCAAAATTAATAAAAAGTTTGGATTTTGTCTTGAGTACTGTCAAAAATTAACAAGGCAAAGCTCAAAAATTAAAATTCAGCCGAGCCTGGCTGTGGGATTTGGACCGTGGACCTTGGTGTGCAGCCAACTAGAAGTTGCCTTCTCTACGTTCAGAGCCATTAACCCGTCTTCCTAAAGCAGCACTGAACCAAGTGTATGCATTGGAAGCAATGTAGTTGTTGTGGGCAAAAATCATCACTACAAAAACAAACTTTGTTGTGAAAAAATCTGCTAATAGAACTTGAATCGAACTTGGAGAGTTTCTAGTGTATAATTCGCATATGCTAATTTGCAATAAGTTCGAAATATATACCACTTTCCAGAGAACGGCCCTTATAAGCCATCAACCACACCAAATATGCCTGATGAGCCGCTTAACCAACGGCGAAACGCGTCGCATAGTGGTGGGTGTGTGATAGTGTCTATCTGGCTTTCCTTTTCAAAGCAAATTTCAGATCATTAAGCTCGTCTCGAAAGAGAAACAAACACAAAAATTATTTAAATTAAGGCATTTTTCTCAATCCAAATAAAAAAAACTGTTTCCAAGTTGGATAAAGTGGCAAGATTTTTAATTGCAACGTCTAATTTAATCTTCAACTAATTATTGATGGGTATGTAAAAATCAAACCTGATATATTACTTGAATAATGTTTTTCTACGTGATTTTGGCAGTGGAGAAATTATGATTTCAAATTATTATTATTTTTTGTTTTAATTTTCGTACTTACAAATTATAATTAAAATTAATTATCCATATATTGTTTGTTTATTTCATGATATTTTGTTTTGCTATTTACATTATTCGTTTCACAATGCATTTGTCGTGGGGGAGGGTGTTGGTGAAGGGTAATGGGGGATTTTATAAAATGTTCGCAATTATTCGCCATTATTGTAGACACTAAAATTAAATAATATTTTATTTTATTTAATTTGTTTTTAGTTCTTTCAGTTTCCATCAATTGTTTATGAGTTCAATTTTTATGTATGATTTTTTGTTTCTTTGTTATTGTATTTACACAAATGAAACGATTTTATCATCTCGTCTTCTTTTATCAATCCTTGGCTGATGTGTTTCCTAATTGTTTTCTTTATAGGGAAGAATATTTGGCTGCCAGATCCACGTGCCGATCTTTGCGATAATACCGGGCGGTTGATGATAAAATAGCATGGCGACCTCTGCTGCCGCTATTCGATTGATACAATTTGCCAAGATATTTGACATTTTCATGATAATGTTGATGGCGATGATGACGGTGACTGTGACGCCGATGGTCATCATCGCCATCATTAACATTCATAATCACATCGAAGCCGTCGTCTTCGTCGCCTTCGCCATTGTTGTGGATTCTTTTTGATGATGTCGTAGGTGTTTGGGTGGCCATATTTGAGAATCGTCTGTACGAATTCAACTCTGAACGATGTGCCGGAGGTGATGCAACCTCATCGATTAAAGCTCGTCTGTTGTTGTTGTCTGTTGCAGTTGCTGCTCCTAAATGGTGTTTTTTATTCGATTTGGATAATTTTGTGATTTGTTTCAAAATTCACATGATTTGGTTTTGCGGGTTGGAGTTTATTTGATTGGATGCGAGTTTAATTTGTTTTTGTTGTTTTATTTTTATTGGCGATTTTGTTTAGTATTTAGCATATTTGGTTTTGTTTGGTTTTCAAAATTAATGAGGCAAACGATGAAAAAATTGTACAAGTTATTATATGATTACTGGGTGATAGAGCAAGAGAGTTTGATTACAATTTTCTATAAAATTTTTGCAAAAAAAAATGTTCTAAGGTAAATAATATTTGGTTGTCTTTGTCGGTTTCTATGCATGAGATTTTTGGTTTTCGTAAAAAAAAAAAACACAGACATTGATTTTTATGCTTATATACACACTTAACAATTAAGAATTATAAATAGATAATTGAAAGAAAAGAACAAATAATTGAAATTCGTTCATGTCATTTTACACAAAAAAAAAAAAAAAAAAACATAATTTTCTCTTTCTTGAATAGTTTTTTTTATGATTATTTTATTTGAATACAAAAAATTATCAAATCAATCTTTTGGCATTACAATCCGATTTTGAAAATGAAATTGAAAAAAAAAAAATCTAGCAAAAAGAAGACATTCAAACATTGATTGGTGGTATACAACCTTTGACCAATAAGCAAACATTTAATGAGAATATATTTTTACTAGACATATCTATTTGAAAATTTTAATGGTTTAAAAATTAAATGTATGAAAATTGTATTGAATGAAAACAATGCACACGACTGGCAATATAAAAGCGAACGATTAAAAAAAAATAATAAAATAAAATTGGTATGCCATGAGGAAGAATGAAGTGAAGTTTTGTTGCAATCAAAACTTATACAGGGTGAGATAAAAAAAATGCTACCAACTTCAGACTGCTGTCATTTCTAACCCAATCGTCCGATAGCTGTTTAAATTATTTCAGTGGCAGCTCATTATATTGTTTACAATAGTCCAAATGCATTTTTTGTGAGAATTTAACAGAAAAAAAACTTATTCGTGATATTGTGATTTCTTTAAATTTGGCTGGAAAACCACAAGTGCCTAGCGTTGAAGGACTTCAGCATTTAAATGTGAATAAATCTTTTGTGTCTCGTACTATCGATCGTTACCGTGATACTGGTAGAACAGAAGAAAACAGCAACATCAGCAGAAATGGTTCGAAAAGTAAAGAAGCGACTTGATTGAAACCCACGTCGCAGTGGCAGAAAAATGGCTCGTGAGCTGAACATATAGCAATATTCCATTCGGAAAATACTGAAAAATGAGCTCGGGGTGAAGCCATTAAAAAGTGCAAGAACTTACGCCGCAACAGAAAGAAAAGAGACTCAAAAGAACTAAAGAATTGCTTCGCTTGCCCGAAAGTGGTGAACTGCCGAGTTCGGTTTTCTCCAAAGAGAAAACATTCGTTGTCCAGCAGTGTGTATACAAACAAAATGATCGTGTTAATTTGCCAAAGAGGTCAGTTGAAAATGTGCACCTTCGGTTGGCCACCAGAACTCAAGAGCCGAAATGTTTGCGTGCCCAAGGCTTTTATACACCCTACAGAATGTTTTCGCGATAATATTTGGTCGATTAATACGAGCGGAGAGCGACCAACGGCCACGCAAACATGGTGATGATTTGGGCCGATGGTCGCTCTCTGCTCGTATTAATCGACCGTGGCATCAGTATAAATGCCAAATATTATCGCGAAAATATTCTGGAGGGTATATTAAAGCCTTGGGCACGCAAATATTTTGGCCGCAGACCTTGGACATTACAACAGGACTCAGCACCATCGCACTCAGCACGTGCCACCAAAAAATGAGATTCCTCGCTTGATTTCCAGCGCACAACGGTCACCAAAATCTCCGGATACCAATTCATTGGACCATTGTGTCTGGAGTATTTCGGAAAGCACGGTTGGCACTAAAAAGTAATAAAGTGTCGATCACCTCAAGCAAGCGCCTCGCCGGGAATGGGTCAAAATACCGCAGAGCAACATTCGGGCAGCGTTTGATGGTGGCACTGGCCGTTTGAAGTCCATAATTTGTGCCAAAGGTGACCAACTCGAACAAACCTAAACTTATTCTAAAATTTAATACTTTTTTTCTTTCTTTCAAAAAAATTAAAAAAAAGTAAGAAATGACTTTGCGTTCGACTTTGTTACTGTTATCTTATCTCACTCTGTGTATACTTGATTGGGTGTAAAATGATTATTTCGAAGAGTTACAAACGGAATATCGAACTTAATATACCCTCCATACTGTGTTTGGTGCAGGGTATAATTAATGGCTGTTAATCTGGAGGTCGTTCAAAAAAGTAATTTTGAAAATAAAATTCTTAAAAGCCGAATATAGCCGTTATATTGGTATATATGCGACGTGGACCCACATAGGCATTATTTGTCATAATTCATTGCCATATTCAAATTCGATACTTGAAATAAACGGTGAATAATGTTGCTAAAATCATCAAAATACCGAATATCGGGAGGTGCTGTTATATAGGGGCTATTTGAAGACGTTGACCTACATGGCATAGTTACGAACTTAACCTGCCTATTTGAAAAATAAACATGTGTGCAAGATGTTAGCCTTCTATCTCAATTCGTTCGAAAGATAGCGTGATTACAACAGACAGACGGACGGACATTGCTAAATCGAATTAGAATTTTACACTGATCAAGAATATATACTTTGTTGGGTCTGACATGAGTATTTCGAGGAGTTACAAACGGAATGACAAAGTTAATATAACCTCTATGGTACGGTGGAGGGTATAAAAATTATAAATGTATGCTAAGTCTCCCTACACCCACAGTATCTTACGAGTTTTAATGCATGCCATAGTCCTACCCACGCCAATTTTGAAAATGCATACATTTTTGCAATTAAAAAATCTATTATGTCCGAACTTGCAATTGATTTTGTTATTTTTTTACCCTACAACACTTTGTGTTGGGGGTATTATAAGTTTGATTGGGCCAAAAATTATGTAACACCACGAAATATTGATTTCCCACATAGGAAAGTATATATGGATCTTCCTATCTCGCCGAGCTGAGTCGATCTAGCTATGTATGTCCGTCCGTCCGTCTGTCCGTCTGTCCATGTTAATTTGTAATCACTCTACAGGTCGCAATTATGGTCCGATTTTCGCGAAATTTAAAATGTAGGTGGGGTTAGGGTCAGAATAGAGCCCTATTTCTTTTGAAGATGATCGCATAGTATTTAGGGGTTAAAATGGACCAAAAACTGATAAAAATCCTGATTTTGCAGTTGCTCTACATGTCACAATTATAGACCAATCGAAGCGAAAGTTTGCATTGGGCTAGAGCTTAGGGCTGGACAGAAGCTTTCCAATTTTGATGGTCATCGGGTAATATTTAGTGCAGCATTTGTGATAAATAAAAGCCAAATTTTCCATTAAACCGCGAATTTTTTAATGCCTGTGCAGTCCCAAATAGACGAAAAGGTCATTTCTGACCGTTACGTAGATGCCGATAGTAAAAATATCGGATATATATAGCGAAATATATACAATGTATATATACAAAGGAAGGGGATGTTAGCTAAAATGCTTATATCTCCAGAATGGCTGGAGCGATTTTGAAAAATTTTGTCAATTCAGAATACCCCTTTTGGCACAAAGGAATAAACTCTAAAAAATCACCAATAATGATGTTAAAATATTTTGTAGTATTTTGTGACATTTTTTTATTTTTTCATATTTTTTATATCATGCGATTTTTTCAATTTGACTTATAATATTGAAGTGTATATTTTGTAATATTTTTTCAATTTACAACACAGGTTGGGGTTATTATTTATCGTCCGATCCTCACGAATTTTTTCACAAAGGTAGGGTTAGACGTTATGATGTCCGCAATATATTTAGGGGTTGAAATGGACCAGCAACTCAAAATGTTCCTGATTTTGAAGCCTTTATAAAGGTCACAAATAGAAACAAAAGGACACGAAATTTCGCATGAAGATAGAATTTAAGACAGCGGCTAAAATGGACCACTACTTTTGTGTGCAAAAATACCAACATTTCTTACAGGCGATATCCGAAATACACAATAGGCGAACTTCTGTTTTTTTGTGCTAATTTCGTTGACGAATATAGCCAAATATCGTAGACAAGCAAATCATATAGATGAGTTTAAATTTGAAGACACATATGGGCATTTTGCTTTCGGAGATGATCGCAAAATATTTAGGGGTTCAAATGAACCAAAACAGAAAAAAATTCCTGATCACACAATTGCAGCCAATCGATACGCCTGAGAAGATAGTTAAGCACAGGGAAGAATTCTAGCATTTTGGATGACCATTGGATTATATTTAGCCGTAAAATGGACCACAAAAACTAACAGCACGATGGAGTGCAAAAATAATGGGAAAATGTCCCCGGTCAAAATGCTGAGGGTAATATCTGCGCAGTGCTCCGTGACATAATTTCAAAAGCGAAATCTTCCAAAATGGATTTGGACATGAGGGGGCTTCTAACATATTGTAGTGTTGTAGGGTATCACATGATCGGCCCCGCACGACTATAGCCTTTGCTTACTTGTTTTTTTTTTTTTTTTTTTTTTTTTTAATTGATAACATTCACTTCCTTACTGGCATACCAAAATCTAAAAGAAAACACCAAAATTAGTTTAAGAAAAATATTTCCATACAATTCTACAAAGTAAACAATAAACTAAACGAAATATTAAAAAAAAAAAAAACTAACATTGCCACAATTTTTCTTTCATTTACAAACAAGTCAACATTATTTTTTTTTCGATTTTTTTCTGTTTTGATTCTTAGCAGAGAAAGATAGATAATTTGATAATTTAACACTTAACAATAAACAAAGTTGAATGGGCGAATAACAATTTGAAATAATTATGAATTTGTTTTTCGTTTTGTTTTTTTTTTGGTTTTGCTTGTTTCAATTATAATTTTATTGCTGATGATCTGAAGATAGATATGGAGTACATCAAAACTGATAATGATGCTGATGATGATCTGTGATGATACGAACATTTGAGAGTGATAATAATGAAGGTAAGTTCTTGTTGTAATTCTTGTTTTTGTTGTTGTGATAATGGTGGTTGTCATGAATAACATGATATGTACATCATCGTCATACCGATCGGCTGATGGGGCAGCTCGCTCCCGTGTTATATGATACTCTCACGATTTCTCTCCAACTCTTCGGTCTCATGTTCCGGATCTAAGCTCGATGTTGACGATACGCCACATATTTGCATTTCGATTTCGGCCAAACGATTCTCCAGATCCCATTGTTGCTGCGACAATTTCGTATTTAAAGCTTGATTTTCCGATTCGACTGTGTGTAAACGTTCACGCAGCCGTTTAATTTCATCTTCGAGGGCTTCATGGGATCCCAACAGTGGTGTGGTGCCGCCACCAACACCACTCGCCGCCGATGTGCCGGTGCCATAGCAATCCAAGTGGGAACTGGAATCGCAAATGTGACCTGGAAAAAGAGAAAGACAGTATTTACATTTGGTTTTAATGTAGAAAGAGAGAATATTGGAGATTTTTTTAACATTGCACAAAAATTGAATAAGAACAAGCTAAATGAAATTAGTCGAATTTGCTAACAGATGTACTATACTCTCAACCTATGCCCGTTTATTTAAAGACTAGCAAAGGCATGGTAATTCGTCAGCGAAAATTTCACTTTAAAATTTTAGATTCGTTCAAACGGTTCATTTTAGACCTTTGTAGTACTCAAAATCAAATTCAAGTTTTTCCTTTTCCGGAACAAATAATAGGAAAATGTTTACCCTTAATAGTTGAAAATCTTCAAAATCTTTCATTTTGAAGATTGCCGAGGAGGACGTTAGCCGGATCATTCCATAATTTTTTAGTTCAAAACTATTTCAATGCCTCCATATATAAACCCTAGAATCGAACAGTGGCCTTAATATCCAGTTTACGGATTCAAGCTCTATGAATTCACCCAAGGGCATATTAGTACCATTTGGTACTTTTCGATTATCCACAGTACGCATTCCCAAATCCACCTTTTTTATCTTAATACTATGTATCCGCACTGGCCTCCATATCAAATTTCAGAATTCCAGATCTATCTTAAGACCCATCCCTAAATTTATTATCAAAATCTTCGTACAATTATACCACGCATGTCCAAAACCTTAACATCAAATTTCGTAATTCCACCATAGTATGGAGGGTATATTAAGTTTGTCATTCCGTTTGGAACACCTCGAAATATACATTTTAGACCCCACAAAGTATATATATTCTTGATTAGCATAAAATTCTGTCGATTTAGCGATGTCCGTCCGTATATCTGCTTTTGAACGAATTGAAGTAGATTAATAAAATTTTACTCAAATGTATATTATGTCTGCAAGACTTCTGGTATTGAAAATGGGCTTTGGTATAGCCCCCATATAACTGTACCTCCCAATATTCGATATTTTGATGATTTTCGTGACAATATTCATCGGAATTGTTTTAAGTTTGGTATTTGAAGTTTAAAATGAATACTACAGTCTATAACGTGCAGTTCCACGTCTTCGTATAGCCCCCATTCACGGTACCCCCCTGGTATTCGGTATTTTGATGATTTTAGCGATATTTTTCACCGGAATTGTTTCAAATTTTGTGTTTGAAGTTCGTAGTGGATACCACAGTCTAAGACAGACACTTGTCTGCGCAGGTCCACGTCTTCAAAATTCCAATAATACCGAGGAGCATCAGTATCTCACATTCCAAATTGAAAAATTCCAGCTCCATCCGTTCATCACAATTCCAATTTGTACCTAATATAGTACTATTCAGTACACATAGCTACACATTTCCAAAGCTTTCTACATACTCCTATCCTACACTTTCACAGTAATCCCAATTCAAAATTTTAGGATTCCACCCTGTCGGTTCGCTGAAAAACAAATTTTACTTCATTTAGTAGATATAAGTAAAATTCCATATCTCAATCATACACTCTGACAGCAATCTTATTTCCAATTTTCAGGATAGCAGCTCTATCGGTTCTTACAAATCCAAAAAGTATTACATTTAGTACAATTCATTACACATAAGTATATTTTGTCAAGTTTCAGAATTCCAAAATTTAAATTGTACCAAAGTTAGTACCATTTAGTTCACATGAGTACGAGTTCCCTAAAACTACCTTCATAATTTAGCTCTACAATATTTAAATTTTAAGATTTTTAGTACTTTTTACTTCGAATTTCTAAAATAACCAGCTTATCAAGATTCTAGCTCCGCCGTTTCTATCGTGCGTTGGGGTTACAATCAGGTACCCGTTTTTTACAATTGTGTACATATATTCTACATAACTCCCACGGAAACCTACCTGTTCGACTTGGTTGCGACTGCGGTCTGGTTGAATGATGTGATGTGGCTCTGCTACGGGGTCTATCATCTGAACTATGTACACTAGGACTCATAGAGCCCGGCGATTCAGTGGCACGCTGTATGCGTTCACTGTATGTTTGACTGGAACGAGGGCTAGGAGCTCGACTGCAAAGTGAGAAAAGATAAGATGTATTGTTATAGTTGTTATAAAAACTGAGAGAGAGAGAGGAAGAGCTGAAGCAACTCTTTCTCTCTTTCATTCTCTTCTAAGAATTCGTATGAAATGCTTTCACAGTCTCCCTTACCTATAACCCGTATGAGGCGGTTGTGATGATTGCGGCTGATGCTGTTGTGACTGTTGCTGCTGCTGTTGTTGCACTTGATCCGTGGGATGCGTTTGACGCATTTGTTGCATTCCAGAAAATGGCACTAGCGGTGCTGGTGGTAAATACATATCCTCGAGTGTGGTGCGACCACATGTCTCCAATAGACCCGGTGTGGACTGACAACGGCCCATGGCAACTGTATTAAAGTATTGTACTGTGTATTGTATTGTATTTTTGGGTTTGTTTTTGGTTTTTTGCATACAATTATAATAAAGAAATAAAAATTTGAATTTTTTATAAAATTTTGTTGTTGTTGCATGTTTTGGTTTCTTCGATGTTGTTAAGAACATAGACGAAATTGTTATCAAATTAAATTGTTTGTTAGTAAAATAAAATATATTTATATGGTTTTGAATTGTGAATGGTCAATTATGAAATGTAATATAATCGAAAAAGTAGAGAATTAAATCAAACTGTATCGAGTTTCGAATTGGTGTACAAAAAAAAGCTTTAATGTGATGGAAATAGAGAGAGAGAGAGAGGAACTATTTTCAGCATTACCTTTTTCCAGTGGTGCTTTCTTGTATTTTTCCAAACGTTTAACCGCTATCGACTCCAGGCGAACCCTTGCCGCCGGATATTCTTTGAGGACGTCCCACATATCTTTTTTGCTCAGAACAAAGAGATCGCTGTAGCCTACCGAACGCACGGATGCTGTGCGACGATTTCCTAATAGAAAAAAATAATTAATTTACAAAAGTTACTTTCAAAATCCGGTGTATTTTAAAGAAACCAAAAAAGTTAAAAGAACGAAATAATAATCACCTTACAATGAAAGGGATAGGCTCATGCACTTTAATTTGGGAATTTTTTTTACTAAATGGGATGACATAAAAATTATGAGAGGTCAAAACGAAAAATGCTAGAGAATGACGGAAATTCCAAGGAAATTATTTAAGGACGACATCACTACATGTAGACCTCACCGTGGAGGTCTTTCATACAAAAAAAGGGTTTTCGGTGGAGCATCTCCACACCAAAGAGAAGGCATTTCGTGCATAATTTCTATACAGAATTGAAGGTCTTTCAATGGAAATCTTTGATAAAAAATTGAAGGCTTCATCAATACACAAAACAAGCCTTTCACTTGGAGGTACTTTAAACAGAATTGAAAACCTCCCAACATACGGAATAGAAGGTCTACCAGTGAAGGTGTTCCATATAGAATATAAGGTCTACCAGTGGAGGTCTGCTATACAGAATAGAATAATACCTCCCAATTGAAGTGTTTTTGCAGAATAGAAGTCCTCCCAATGGAGGTTCTTTATACAGAATAAAAGGCTTCATGCACAATAGAAGGCCTTTCGATGGGGCTCTCCTATAGAAGGCCTCCTAATGTAGGTACGAATAGAAGGTCTCCCAATGAAGTTCTTCTATTCCGAATAGAAGGCCTCCCAATGGAGTTTTTCTATTCCGAATAGAAAACCTTTTAATGGTTTTTTTCTATCCCGAATAGAAAACCCTCCGATGGAGTTCTTCTATTCGAAATAGAAGGCCTCCCGATGGAGTTCTTCTATTCCGAATAGAAGGCCTCCCGATGGAGTTCTTCTATTCGAAATAGAAGGCCTCCCGATGGAGTTCTTCTATTCGAAATAGAAGGCCTCCCGATGGAGTTCTTCTATTCGAAATAGAAGGCCTCCCGATGGAGTTCTTCTATTCGAATAGAAGGCCTCCCGATGGAGTTCTTTTATTTGAGTAGAAGGCCTCCCGATGTAGCTCTTATACTCCAAATATAAGACCTACTATTGAGGTCTTCTATAAGGAATAGAAAGCCTTCCAATGCAGGTCCTATAGAGGCCTTCTGTACAGAATAGAAGGTCTCCTAGTAGATGTCTTCTATACAAAATAGAAGGAATCCCGAAAGGTCCTCTTCCTGTCGATATCTTCTATACAGAATGGAAGGCCACCCAATGAAAGTCTTCTATAATGAATAAAAGGTCTTCCTATGGAGAACTTCTATACAGAATATAAGGTCTCCAAATATATGTTTATGGAGAACTTCTACACCAAATATAAAGCCTACCAATGGAGTTCCGCTCTACATAATATAAGGCCTTCCAATGGAGTTGTTCCATTCCGATGGAGAATAGAAGGACTTCCGGTAGAGGACTTCTACACCGAATAGAAGACCTTTCTGCGGAGGACTTCTTTACTGAATAGAAAGCCTTTCGTTGGAGGGCCTCTCAGTTGAGGTCTTCGGGAAAGATTGAAAGGCCTACCAAAGGAGTTCTTCTTTACAGAATAGAAGGCCTCCCTATGGAGTTTTTCTATAACGATGGGGACTTCAACACACAATGGAAGACCTTTCTGTGGATGACTGAATAGAATAGATAGCCTTTTCTTGGAGGACCTCTATACCGAATAGAAGGACTTTCAGTGGAAGTCTTCTGGAAAAAATAAAAGGCCTCCCAATGGAGTTGTTCTATTCCGATGGAGAATAGAGAGACTTCCGGTGGAGGACTCCTACACCGAATTGGTCTTCTGGAAAGAATGAAAGGCTTTCTATGGAGAAACTTCTACACTGAATACAAGGCCTTCCTGTGGAAGACTTCTACGCTGAATAGAAAGTCTTTCAGTGGAGGACCTTTTACAGAATAGAGGGCATTTCAGTGGAAGTCTTCTGGAAAGAATGAAAGGGCTTCCAATGAAAGTCTTCTATATAGAATTTAAGGCCTTCGATGGAGAAATTTCTACACTGAATAGAAGGCCTTACTGTGGACGACTTCTACGCTGAAAAGAAGCCTTTCAGTTGAGGACCTTCATGCAAAATAGAAGTCCTACTAATGAGGGTTTTCTAAAGAGACTGAAAGCCTTCCAATAGGGATCTTCTATGCAGGATAAGGGTCCCATTACATGTCATCTGTACAAAATAGAAGACCTCCCGATGAATGTTTTCTTTATCTGGTAGAGATATTGCTTTCAAAATAAAAAAACCTTCCGATGGAGGTCTTTTGCACGGAAAGAACGTCTACCAAGTCTTCTATTTGAAAAAGAAGGTCCATCTTTGAGGTTTTCTATTGAGTAGAGTGTCTCAATTTTTCAGTCTTCTATTTGGATTAAAGGGACATCGCCTTGGAGATTTTTTATACATAATCTAACGCCTTCCCGTGGAGGTTCTTATTTCGAGGTGCTCTATACGAAACATAAAGGTAAGGATTAGAAATTCTCTGTGTTTAAGTTAGGAATTCGTTTCACATAGAAAGGGATTTTAAATAAAGTGATGACAAAAATAATTGTATTTCCGACAATCTACTGGTAAATTTTTTCAGAAAAAAATATCGGGATTTTTTTTTTAATTTAATGTGATTCATGCACTATTTATTTTAATTTTGTAATATTTTCAGTCAATTAAAAAATGGACATTTATATTAGAGGATTGAGAGACCAGAAAATTCTCATTCAAATCCACTTAACATTTTTAATCTAATTTCGATAGCTTTTTCAATGATTCTGTTTTTTTTTTTATATATGGAATTTTTATGGCCTCTCATCTCTAATGCCGTGTGTTTAATTTTGTATGTGCTGATCTATGAATAGATTCATCTACTTTCAACAATCATAACATTTCTAGTTGATTTAAAACCGAACTCATAATTGTATGTCATACCAATTACTATGTGTTTGTAAATGTAACAACAAAACAATAAGAAAAAAAAAATAATTCATAAAAAAAGACTACAACAGAAAGTAAAAAACGTAAAACGAAATAAATAAATATAAAACAATTGGGTCAACATCAGTAACCATAAATTGACTCAAAGGCAGTAAAAAACTCACCATAAATATATGTTTTTGGCAAATATTATAAAATATTTAATTAAATTAATAAAAATAAACCGAGAAGAAACCAAACTATGGGTAAACTCAAAAGAAAAAACATAAAACGTAGACAAATTGAATCGAACTGAATAATGTGAAACAACAGTTTTTGGTTTACAGCCAGGCAAAGCAATACAATCGGTAACGTAGTGTGTGTATGGAGAGGAGGAGAAAAAATAAATGGGGGAGAGGGTACACCCATACATCAGTTGTTTAATTGATCATAGACAGGATATGGAAAAAACTTACGGTAAGTAGACAAATATATGCACTCGCACACACACATATACACAAACAATTATAATTGCATACAACCACAAAACAATTTTTGCAATATGCAGTTTTTGTGTGTGTATGTGTTTTTGTAAATAGTAAAATACAGAGTAAAGAAACAACAATTTGTTTATTTACGGCATAAATAAAGTAACGGGCAACACATTTCATTGTTACCGCCTAAAATTATGTTTTTCTATTTATTTGCGTAAAAAATTAGATAGTAATATATTTATATTAGTTTTTGTAATAATAAAATTTAATTATATGCTATTTAAGAAAATATTATTTGGAGTAAATCTAATTAAAATGCGTGTTGCATATTAACCATAAATGTATTATTTGTGTAATAGAAATATTATTATTTATTGGTTCTTCTTCTTTTTTAATTTTAATTCAATAAAAATTAATAATAATTTGTATAATAACAATTTTCGATATACATATATATATATATATATATATATATATATCGACCAAGTCGCTTCTTTACTTTTCGAACCATTTTTGCAGATGTTGCTGTTTTCGTCCCTCCACTTCCTTGACTTCGGGCTGCGGCACCAGTATCACTGCAACGAGCGATGCTACGAGACACAAAAGAAAGAAACGAGAAAGGTCAGTCAGTCAGTTATTTCACTACTCCTTTATTGTTGTATTGTCTCAATACTCATGTAAGAAACAACAAGGTATATATATTCTTGATCAGGTTTAAAAAATATGTCGATTTGGCGATATCCGTCTATTTTTCTAACGAATTGAGATAGGAGGCTAAAATTTTTAACACGTGTTTATTTAGCCAGTAGGAGGGTTATGTTTGTAAATGAGCCATATATGTAGGTCCACGTTTTCATATTCATATAAAGGTACCTCCCAATATTCGGTATTTTAATGATTTTGGCGACATTATTCACAGGGGTAGTTTAAAATAACATATTTAGAGTTCGTAATGGGAACTACAGTTTATGACAGAAAATTGTCTATGTAGGTCCAGGTCTTTGTATATGCCCCATATGTCAGTATCTCCCTATATTCGTTATTTTGGCGATTTTAAGTGCAATACTAACCGAAATTGTTAGAGATGTGCTATTTGAGGTTCATAATGGGTGCTACAGCCTGTGACAGAAAATTGTCTATACAGGTTCAGGTCTTCGATTTTAGCTGCATTATTCACCGTTTATTTCAAGTTTCGAATTCGAAAATGGTAATGGTTTATGACAAAAAATGCCTATGTACATAGGTCCCCGTCGTATAGACCCCAATATAACGGCTATAATCGGTATTTTTAGATTTTAACAAAATTTTTAATGGATTTTATTTATTTTATTTATTTTTTTTTTTTTTGGAAAATTTTCCAAATTCGTGCTAAACGGTGGAGGGTATTTTTTAACTTTTAAAAATCAGTTTATTATAAATTTGTTCATATGTAAATGCAAAATTCCCATCCCTGGCTTTGGAAACTTTCGTACAAATGCTTACCAAATGCTTTCGTAGTGTAAGCATGCGCAAATTACAAAGCTTTTTAAATGTGTCTTCGCCAAAGATCTAACTGAAACAAAGAAATGGGTTCCACCAAATACAACGAAAAGTGCTTTCATTGAAGCCAAAGCTTTCAATCCAAAAAGAAAAAATGTATTACTGTCATACGTATAACAGTACATATATATATATATATATATATATATATATATATATATATATATATATATATATATATATATATATATATATATATATATATATATATATATATATATATATATATATATATATATATATATATATATATATATATATATATATGTACTGTTATACGTATGACAGTAATACATTTTTTTCTTTTTGGATTGAAAGCTTTGGCTTCAATGAAAGCACTTTTCGTTGTATTTGGTGGAACCCATTTCTTTGTTTCAGTTAGATCTTTGGCGAAGACACATTTAAAAAGCTTTGTAATTTGCGCATGCTTACACTACGAAAGCATTTGGTAAGCATTTGTACGAAAGTTTCCAAGCCAGGGATGGGAATTTTGCATTTACATATGAACAAATTTATAATAAACTGATTTTTAAAAAGTTAAAAAATACCCTCCACCGTTTAGCACGAATTTGGAAAATTTTCCAAAAAAAAAAAATAAATAAAATAAATAAAATCCATTAAAAATTTTGTTAAAATCTAAAAATACCGATTATAGCCGTTATATTGGGGTCTATACGACGGGACATAGGCATTTTTGTCATAAACCATTACCATTTTCGAATTCGAAACTTGAAATAAACGGTGAATAATGCAGCTAAAATCGAAGACCTGAACCTGTATAGACAATTTTCTGTCACAGGCTGTAGCACCCATTATGAACCTCAAATAGCACATCTCTAACAATTTCGGTTAGTATTGCACTTAAAATCGCCAAAATAACGAATATAGGGAGATACTGACATATGGGGCATATACAAAGACCTGGACCTACATAGACAATTTTCTGTCATAAACTGTAGTTCCCATTACGAACTCTAAATATGTTATTTTAAACTACCCCTGTGAATAATGTCGCCAAAATCATTAAAATACCGAATATTGGGAGGTACCTTTATATGAATATGAAAACGTGGACCTACATATATGGCTCATTTACAAACATAACCCTCCTACTGGCTAAATAAACACGTGTTAAAAATTTTAGCCTCCTATCTCAATTCGTTAGAAAAATAGACGGATATCGCCAAATCGACATATTTTTTAAACCTGATCAAGAATATATACCTTGTTGTTTCTTACATGAGTATTGAGACAATACAACAATAAAGGAGTAGTGAAATAACTGACTGACTGACCTTTCTCGTTTCTTTCTTTTGTGTCTCGTAGCATCGCTCGTTGCAGTGATACTGGTGCCGCAGCCCGAAGTCAAGGAAGTGGAGGGACGAAAACAGCAACATCTGCAAAAATGGTTCGAAAAGTAAAGAAGCGACTTGGTCGAAACCCTAGTCGCAGTGGTCGAAAAATGGCTCGTGAACTAAACATATCGCAATATTCCACTCGGCAAATATTGAAAAATTAGCTCGGGGCAAAGACATTGAAATTCCAAAAACTGCAAGAACTTACACCGCTACAGATAGAAAATAGACTCAAAAGAGCTAAAGAGTTGCTTCGTTTGGCCGAAAGTGGTGAACTGCCGAATTTGGTTTTCTTCGATGAAAAAAAATCGTTGTCCAGCAGTTTGTAAACAAACAAAATGATCGTGTTTACTTGCCAAAGAGGCCAGCTGAAAGTGTGTACCCTCGGTTGGCCACCAAAACTCAAGCGCCGGCCATGGTGATGGTGTGGGCCGCCATAACAGCCGATGGTCGCTGTCCGCTCGTATTAATCGTCCGTGGCATCAGAATAAATTCCGAATATTAACGTGAAAATATTCTAGAGGCTCTATTAAAGCCTTGGCCACACCAACACTTTGGCCGCACACCTTGGACATTCTAACAGGAGTCAGCACAATCGCACTCAGCACGCGCGAACCAAGATAAGGTTCCTCGCTTCATTTCCAACGCACAATGGCCATAAAATTCTGCGGAAACCAATCCGTTAAACTATTGTGTCTGGAGTATTTTGGAATGCAAGGTTGGCAATAAAATATACCAAAGTGTCGATCACCGCAAGCAAGCGCTTCGCCGGGAATGAAGGTCATAATTCGTGCCAAAGGTGACCATTCGAACAAAACTAAATTTATTCTAAAATTTGATGCTATTTCCGATATTTATCCTTTCATTCAATAAAATTTAAATAAAAATGTAAACACTATGGCGTTTGATTTTGTTGCAGTTTTTTTTTTTTTCTCAGCCTGTATTATGTATTGGGTGAAGGAAAAGAGATAAAATTCTGAAATTTGATGTGGTTGTCACATTTGGTATCTGTGTCTGAAATTTGGCTTTGGTTTGGAAATGTGTCTTATATTTTTACGAAGTTTACTAGAGAGTACTATATTTGGTTTTAGGTCAAGGCATAGGGTTGGAGCCTTCAGATTTGATATTGAGGTGTCTGGTGATATGTGGAATTGAGAAATGGTATTGGTTTTGGAAATGTGTACTACAAGTGCACCAAAAGTACTAAATAGTATACAATTTAGTACTGGATGAATGTGTAGAGCTGAAACCCTGAAATTTGATATGGACGTCCCTGTTGGCGTCTGTAGATTAAAAGAAGGTGGAGGTGGTTTGGATATGCGTGCAAAACAGTACGATGTTTGGTATTGGGTGAAGGGGTAGTTCAGGAGTCCTCAAATTTGATAGTTTGCATTGGCTGAAGGAATAGGGATGATGTCTTGAAATTTGATATGGGTGTCACTGTTGGTATCTGTAGTTGAGAGAAGGAAGTGGTTTTGGATATGCGTGTTATAATTGTTCTAAATGGTATTAAATTTAGTAATGCAAGAAATTACAGAGCTGATATCCTGAAGTTTGTTATCAAGGTCATTGTTTGTATGTGAGGTTGAATATATTTGAAGTTTGTTTGAAAATGAGTCCCACAATTATATTGAATAGTACCATATTTGGTATTGGGTGAAGAAAAGATCTGAAATCCTGAAATTTGATATTTGTGCGCCATGTATTATTCGTCCAAATGGAAAGAAGTATGACACATCCGATCGAATTCAGCCTAGAAGCAAATACTTAAAATTTGTTGAAAATCTGTTCAGATATGGCTATAGCTCCTATATATAAGTTTCAACCGATTTGGTGTTAAGTCCCCCACATTCGTAACATGCACTCCACAAAAATGATTTTTAATACCAGATATCAGACACATCTAAAAAAACTCCTCTGCCACATTTTAACGAGATCGGCTCAGAATTGAATATAGCTACGATATATGTATTTTTGTCCAGAAAAAAAGTAATTTCTTCCGATTTTATATAAAGGTAATCTGAAAGTCACCCCATACCAATAATATTTGATTTGAGAGGTCATACAAAATCACTTTACCTCATTCAAGTGTAAAGGAAACCGATTAAGATATATATTAAGATATAGCTAGTTTTAACCTATTTAAATTTTAAACCGCTCTAATGCCTTAATACACAATTAACACCTAAATTGCCAATATGAACGTTTATTTGCTACACGGGACCCTATAAAACAGTTATAGTGGTGTTGGGCATCATCAAGTCGGCTCCGCCCCTTAGTGGTTTGTTATTGTCTTTCTTTCCTTTAAACTCACCCTTTTTAATATCATTCCTAATTATTTTATATATTTTTTTTTTTTTCAAAATCCTTCACCTGAAGCATTTCCATTTTGACATGAATTATGCAAATACCACATATAAAAAAAATGCATTTTCAAGAGATGTTCAGTTTATTACTATAATGAAAATACATTGAAATAAGTATAATTAACAAATGTAACGATTTTTAATGAAAGTATGTAATTATAATTTTCCAAAGAGGGCTCTCATTATCATTACAACAATTGTACTACAAAAACATTTAATTAATTGTTTTAACTATACATGAGTATGTAAATTTTAATCTCTGAGTGTACTCACATCCCTGCTTGAAAGTGATTTCCATTGCCGTCATAAAGTGCGTTCATATTTGGCACACACCCTCATTAAAGCAATTCTTAATTGCCATAAAAATATGCAATGTTTCTTTGTTGTTTCAAACCAATTTGCGGGGTTACATGTAATTGGAGTTTAGTGCAATTTTCACAAATGCCAATGTGTTGTGTGTTATGCAGGGCGAAAAGTTGCATGTCCAACATGCACGATATGACTATTGGACAAGTGTCCAGGAAACATCCCTTTGGGTTTGCCGCACACATACCCATACATGCTGGTGCATGGGAAGGAAACACTGCCCAATGATATCCACTGCGGTGTCTGCTGTAATAACATGCAACATTATGCATCATTATTGGTAATTAAAACCATATTAAACGTCCATTGATATGACAGCTGTGGTTATTCCGGCTTTTCTCCGTATAGGCAAAAATAACTTGCATTGGATTTTCCGCATATATATATACATATGTAAATGCCCGCGCAACAATAGGAAATCAATGTAATTCCGAGAAAAAAATATCACATAAAATTTTCCCACCCAAAAATTTGTTATAAATTAATAAAAGCGAAGTTATATTATTTGGCTTTTCATCCATCAACTGTGAAATTTTAATATTGTATCCTGTCATCCAACGAACGTGGCCTCCTTTCACAACTGCATTTCCACATAATTTATGAAAATGTGATTACGGCCTAAATGACCAATGAGATAAAATGTTACGCATCAGGATAATGCAACGAAAAAACCAAAAAAAAAAAAAAATGCAGCCATTGAAAATCCATTATATTGATGGAGTGGATAAGTGGTAGGGCCATTTTCAATTAGGGAATGGCTTTAAATGCAGTAACATTTTTAAAAGTCCAGAAATATATTTAAGTTAACAGTGGAGGTTCTTTAACTGGGAAGATAGTGTGGTTTTGGGGATACCATCCAAGTGATAAGCACGTCAAATATCAAGAATTTTCGGAATATTTCCAAAATTTACAAAAAAAAAAAAAACAAAAAGGTAAAAAAGCAGTAATTAAGCATATGGGCTTTTTTAATATTTTTCAAGGCTTTTTGGGTTTTCTTTAGAAATATCTATTCTAACCGGGCAATAAACGAGCATCTTTAAGGAATTCTTCCGATGATCTATAGAGCATAAAAAAAAAAACAAATAAAAAAGCAGCTAAGTTCTGCCGGGCCGAACTTTTAATACCCTCCACGGTTTGCCGAAACTTGAAAATTTTCAAAAAAAAAAGAACAAGTAAAAAAGCAGTAAGTTCTGCCGGGCCGAACTTTTAATACCCTCCACCATTTGCAACGAATTTGGAAAAAAATAAAATCCTTAAAAAACTCTGTTAAAATTTTAAAAATACCGAATATAGCCGTTATATTGGGGTCTATACGACGTGGACATACATAGGCATTGTGTGTCATAAGCCATTACCATATTCAAATTCGAAACTTGCAAATAAACGGTGAATAATGTAGCTAAAATCAACAAAATATCATATATAAGGAGGTGCCGTTAAATTGGAGCTGTGCGAAGACCTGGACCAGCATAGACAATTTTCTGTCACAGACTGTAGCATCCATTACGAACTTCAAATACCACATCTCAAACAATTTCGATGGGTATTGTACCTAAAATACCGAATATAGGGATTTACTGATATATGGGGCATATACGAAGACCTGTTCTCATAACGAACTTCAAATACCAAATTTGAAACAATTTCCCGTGAATAATGTCGCTAAAATCATCAAAATACCGAATATAGAGAGGTACCGTTATATGGGGGCTATATGAAAACGTGGACCTACATGGCCCATTTACGAACTTAACCTGCCTACTGGAAAAATAAACATGTGTGCAAAATTTTAGCCATATATCTCCATTCATACGAAAGATAGCGTGATTACACCAGACAGACAGACAGACGGACATCGGTAAATCGACCCATTACGCCATTTCGACCCAGTATCACCCATTACGCACCTCAAATATGAAATTTGAAATAGTTCCGATAAATAATGTTGCTAAAATCATGAAAATACCGAATATCGAGATCGGCTTGCATACGCAATTTTTCCCATTGGTATCTTCCAGTACGAAATTTGAAACGATGCCGATGCTGAAAACATCAAAATACCGAATATCGGTAGGTACCGTTATAAGGAGGCTATAAGAAGACTTGGACCGGAATACAAAAAATTTTGTCATAGACTGTAGTACCCACAACGAACTTTAAATGCGAAATTTTAAATAATTCTTGTAAATAATTTCGCTTAAATCATGAAAATACCGAATATCGGGAGGTACCGTTATATGGTGGTCATACGAAGATCTGAACCTGCATACAAAAATTTTTGCCATGGGTTGTAGTACCTATTACGAACTGAAAATATTAACGTTCCTTCTATCTCAATTCGTTCGAAATATAGCGTGATTACAACAGACAGACGGACGTCGCTAGATCGTCTTAGAATTTTACGCTGATCCTATGATTATGAATATTTCGAGGTGTTACAAACGGAATGACAAAGTTAATATACCCTCCATAAAATGGAGGAGGGTATAAAAATATATACATATTAGAGATTCTTTGTACAAATTAATCCCCAGAGAAAAAATGGATAAAAATTGTTGAAAGCCATTTTGAACAAAAGAAAAACAAGAATTTGACATTTTCTGTAGGTAAGAAAACATGTATTGTTCTTACCCTCCACTATATGGGTAGTTATACCCTCAGCCATATAGCTAGTCATTCCCTCAGCCATATGGTTAGTTGTACCATAAGCCATATGGTTAGAGAGGATGTATATCATTTGATATGACCAAAACGTGCCTCATCGAAATAACGATGTATGCCTGTTTGTCTGGCTGGTGCGCACGATAACTCTCGAAGGGAGTATCCGATTTGGTCCAAACTTGGTACATTGTAATATCATTGTCAATCTTAGATCTAGTTCGGTAATTCTCCCTCAAAAGGTCGACATTTTCAAAAAAATAAAAAAATATTTTACAGCACAGAAAGAGAAAGGATAATAGGATTTTGCCTCAACTTTGCAAATCGCAATATTTGCATCAGTGCTAATTCATGTAAAAAAATGGACAATATCCACCCACGACATCAAGTATCAAAATCACAAAATGATCAAAATTTTAAATAATTGTAACTCCTATAATATGTGACGTAAGAGTCCGATTATCTTCAAATTACACACATCATAACATTTGTTCTGGTATGAAGATGGAATATATCGGTCCATCCCCACAAAGGGTCAACATTTTGAATATCCATGAAGCTCATAAATGGCAAAATCAACATCCGATTCCGTTCAGACTTGGCACATCTTAACAATTTCTATTTCAAATCAGCAAAATAAGTATATCTATAACCTCAGCCAATGTGCGATTATTTTTAATTCATTTTGACTTCTGTTATGATTATTCAAATATTTGACCTTGGGTAAAAAAAAGTATTGTGAGGTGTGTAATGTGATGCTTTTTTTGAATTTTATGATCGCTTGGGTTATTCAAAACTTTGGCCCTTTGTGGGGTAGGTGCCAGAAGAAATGGTGCGATATCTACCACCGTTATAGCAGCTCTTTTGTTGATAGAAATATTCAGATGTAACAAGTGTGAATTTCGCTTTGTATTAGTTTCATGGATATTCAAAATTGTTGCCATTCTTGGGGAAAGTACCAGAATGAGTGGACCAATATATCCCATCTTCATAACAAATCTAGTGTTAGTAGAAATAATGGGATGTAAGTAATTTGAAGACAATTGAACTTTTATATCACATTTTATAAGAGTTATAATTATTCAATATTTTGACCCTTTGTGGTAGAGGTACTTGTTGCCCATTATCGCACCCGACCTAGCACCGATTCAAAGTAGGAGTAAATCGGGCTACCTTTGCTTTTTCTGTGCAGTAAAATATTATATGGGAAATTTCGACCTTCTTTGTGGTGAAGATACTACTAAGTTGGATAATAATATAACGATATACGAAGTTCGGACCATATCGGATATTCCTTTCGAGAGTTATCTTTCACAATGCAGACGGACGGACGGATATCGTTAGCCGTTACCTCTCTAGCCATACGACTTACGGCATAATTATCACATTTTTATGAGCATTTTTACGAGATTTTTTAGATGTTATCCTTTCCTGTCAAGAGTTTTTTTTTCAGTGGTAAAGAATATTCGATGTTTTTTGGATTTTTTTCCATTTCCCCCTTTAAACATTATCCGTTCAAATTTTGAAGGGTATAAACAAGTAAACAAGCAGCTAAGTTCGTACTTTTAATACCCTCTACCATTTTGAAGGATCTTGAAAAAGCTCCAAAAAATACCGCTGAAAGAAAACCCGTTATATGGTGGCTTCAAGAAGACGTGGTCCTACATAAGTAAATTGTATAACCCATATTACCCATTACGAGCTTCAGGTAAGAAATTTTAAACAAGTAAGCAAAGGCTATAGTCGTGCGGGGCCGACCAAGTGATACCCTACAACACTACAATATGTTAGAAGCCCCCTTATGTCCAAATCCATTTTGAAAGATTTCGCTTTTGAAATTACGTCACGGAACACTGCCCAGATATTACCCTTAGTATTTTGCCTAGGGGCATTTGCCCAATATTTACGCACTCCTTCGTGCTGTTAGTCGTTGCGCTCCATTTTACAGCTAAATATAATTTAATGGTCATCCAAAATGCTAGAACTTTTCCTGTCATTAACTCTCTTCTCAGGCGCGTCAATTGGCTTCAATTGTGTGAACAGGGTTTTTTTTCCTTTTTTGGGTCATATTTTGCGATCATCTCCAAAAGGAAGAGGCCCATCTGTGTCTCTAAATTTAGACTCTTCTATGTGATTTGATGTCTATGACAATTGACTATATTCTTCAACAAAATCAGCATAAAAAAGCCAAAAATTCGCCTCTTGTGTATTTTGAATATTGCCTGTAAGTTATTTTCAGTGTTTCGATAGAATGGAAATGTTGGTATTTCTACCCACAAAAGTAGTGGTCCATTCTACCTGCTGTCTTAAACTCTAACTTTATGCGAAAATTCGTGTCCTTTGGTTTCTATTTGTGACCTTTATAATGGCTACAAAATCGGGACAATTTTTTAGTTGTTGGTCCATTTCAACCCCTAAATATATTGCGGACGTCTTAGAAAACAATAGGCCTAGCCCTTCTGAGCCCAACCGTGCCCTTGTCAAAATTTTCGTGATGATCGGACGATATTTGCAAAAATTATATAATATCCCAACCTGTGTTGTAAGGTGAAAAAATATTACAAAATATTATAAGTCAAATTGAAAAAATCGCATGCGATAACAAATATGAAAAAATAAAAAAAAGGTCACAACATTCTACAAAATCTATAATAACATTATAATAGACATCTTTTTATGCGATTTTTTTAGATTTTATATTTTTATGTCAAGAGGGCATTCTGAATTGACGAAATTTGCCGAAATCGGTCTAGCCATTCTTGAGATATAAGTATCATCCCCTTCCTTCTATATATACATTGTATATATTTCTCTATATATAACCGATATATTTACTATCGGCATCTACGAAACGGTCAGAATTGATCTGTTCGTCTATTTGTGATTTCGCCGGGATTAAAAATATTCGCGGTTTAATGGAAAATTTTACTTTTATTTATCACAAATGTTGTGGCCTATTTCACCCACTTAATATTACCCGATGACCATCAAAATTGGAAGGCTTCTGCACAGCCCTAAGCTCTAGCTCCATGCTAACTTCCGCACTTATTGGTCTATAATTGCGACCTGTAGAGCAACTGCAAAATCAGGAATTTTTTCAGTTTTTGGTCCATTTCTGCCCCTAAATATTATGCGATCATCTCCAAAAGAAATAGGGTTCTATTCTGACCTTAACCCCACCTCCATTTTCAATTTCGTGAGAATCGGGCCATAATTGCGACCTGTAGAGTGATTACAAATTAACATGGACAGACGGACAGACGGACAGACGGACGGACGGACATACAGAGCTAGATCGACTCAGCTCGGCGAGCTAGGAAGATCCATATATACTTTCCTATGTGGGAAACCAATATTTCGTGGTGTTACATAATTTTTGGTCTAATCAAACTTATAATACCCCCAACACATAGTGTTGTAGGGTATAACAATTCTGATGAATAATGTCCCTAAAATCATTAAAATACCGAATATTGGGAGGAATAGTTATATGGGGCCATATGAAGACGTGGTCTTGCACACGCAATTTTTGTTATAGCCTATGGTACCCATTACGAACTTTAAATACGAAATTTGAAACAGTTCCGGAAAAAATGTCGTTAAAATGGCCAAATACCGAATGTCGGGGGTACCGTTATATTGGGGATATACTAAATCGTGGACCTATATACTCCCAAAAAGGGAAAAAACTACTCAGAAGCAACTCCTTGTGTAAAATTTCCTACAGTTCAATTAAAATATCTGGCACAAATCAAAATGCCGAATATCGGACAATATGGGGGCTATACGATCTGGTGGACCGATTTAGCTCATGTCCTAACTTGACTTGCCTGCAACAAAATACTGATTTTTTGCAAAATTTTAGCTACCTCACCTAATCCGTTTTGACTCTAGCGTGATTACAACAGACAGACAGGCGGACGGACAGGGCCAAATCACCTTAGATTTTTTTCGCTCAACAAGAATATATACTGTGTTATGTCTAAAATTAATATTTCGATGAGTTACAAACGGAATGATGAACTTAATACATTCTCAATACTATTTACGTAATGGTCAGAATTGACCTTGTTCGTCTATTTGTGATTTCGCCGGGATTAAAAATATTCGCGGTTCAATGGAAAATTGGACTTTTATTTAACACAAATAATATGGTCTATTTCACCCACTAAATATTGCCAGATGACCATAAAAATTGGAAGGCTTCTACCCAGCCTTAAGCTCTAGCGCCATGCTAACTTTTGCGTCGATTTGTCTATAATGGCGACCTGTAGAGCAACTGCAAAGTCAAGATTTTTTCAGATTTTGGTCGATTTCAATCCCTACATATTATGCGATCATCTCCAAAAGCAATATGCTTCTATTCTGACCATAACCCCACCTAAATTTTTGATTTCCTGAGGATCGGGCCATAATTCTGATCTGTAGCGTGATTAAAGATTAATATGGACATGGACATGGACCTGAAAAAAAAGTTGCTCATAAAACTTAGGGAAATTTTTATATGGGGCTTTTGATATGGTTATGGAAAATCAATCAAAACCAATAGTTAGGCCTGGCAACTCAAATGTATTCTGGGCTACTTCCCTACTCACATAATGCCATCCATCCATCCATCCATCCATATGTAGCAGTTCATAATCAGGGCTGCGAAGTTCAATCATATTTAATAAGAATTTGAACCCGGATCGACCCCGAAAACCAAATCCTATATGTTCTATCGAAAATCAATCATCGTGGAATTTTATATCGATTTCTAAAATTCTTATTTTTAGAATTTTTAGAATTTACAGACTCGACTTCTGAATTTAGATTTTCAGTGCTTAAGGTCGATCGAGCAAAAGTCGAATTAGGTATACCATGTCTTAATATTGAATGAAAATCATCAATCATACATCCTCCATACTATTCTTGCTAAAGAAAACCACATTAAACCCGCAGAAAACACTTTAGGGTTTTTGGGTTCAAAAGACACCGCAATTTCCAAAGGCTAATACAACTCTCTTACATTTGCATCTGAATGCCTATTCTGTCAGTCGTGTCAGTGTTTTGCAACAAACGATGAAAAATGAGCGAACCTTTTTCACGACGTATACTTAACACACTCTAACTGTTGTCCGTTGCTCATACGTCATATTAAATAAACGTATTTAAACAGACTTTGGCCTCCTGTGAAATCATATCTTTACAATATCTACACGCACACATACAAAATAATCTTTAAACATTTTGTTATTAAAAAACCCACGAAATTAAATATTCTCAATTATCGTTATGAAAAATTCGAATACGTGCACTTCCTACCTGCCAACCATTCATTATCGCAGCCAGCCACAATATAAATTTTAATATGCGACTGTAATGAGATGTAATTACATTTGTATGCGTTAATTTTTCTTCGAAATCGAACAAAAATGCATTTAACGAATGGCAAAAAAAATGAATACACAAAACAACGGACCAACAATAACATTTCATTAACGGAAATCTTAATGAATTTATGCCGGCATTAACCGTTAAATGCTATCGATTTATGTTAATTAATATTAACGGTGACACATTAACAATATTTTTATACTTCGGGGCGAAAATAATGATGAAACGGGGGCGAAACGACCAGATGAATGGCAAAATGATATCCTTAGGGCAAATAAAGGGTAAGGCGTGAAAAAGTTGAGGTCAATGGCGACGGTTCATTGTATTTGCCATAAGACCGCCTGAATGCATTGTTATGGTCTTCTGGTTGTATAGGGAGGATGCAATGTTTTTTTTTTTATTTTATGCCAATGCATTGCATATTGAAATATTGGTCTTCGACATGTGATTTTGAAGGGAGAAAAAAAAACAAAAAAAAAAAAAAAACAAACAAAAAAAAAACAAAAAAAACTATATTCCCCACTTCCATTCCATTTTGCGCCATGGAAAAAAGTGGAACTGCTTCCTTCATTTGCACAGCATGCCGCAGTATAAAAAAAAACCTTGTGACTATATTAGTTTTCTATGAAAATAAAATGTGAAAATATTCCCCATAATTGTTTTTCATTTTATATTATTTTAGTTGGTATTTCATATTTTTATGCACTCCATCATTGTATGAAGGGTATATTAAGTGTGTCATTCCACTTGCAACAACTCGAAATATACCCTTAAGACCCAAAAAATATTTATTTACTTGAAGTAAGTAGATAAAATTTAACTCAAATGTGTGTTTCGCCTTCAGATCTTTTGGTATTGAGAATGGGCTATAATGGCCCACGTTTAGGTATAAGCCCCATATAGAGGGTGAGACAAAAAAAAAAAAACTCCAACAAAGTCAAATATCATCATTTTTACATTTTTATACCCTCCAACATACATAGTATGAAGGGTATATTAAGTTCGTCGTTCCGTTTGTAACTCATCGAAATAATAATTTTAGACCCAACAAAGCATATATATTCTTGATCAACGTTAAATTCTAAGACGATTTAGCTCTGTCCGTCCGTGTATCCTCACGGAACCACACGATATTCAGTATTTTGATGATTTTAGCCACATTTTTCAATGGCATTTTGTAAGTACTTTATCCCCTGGAAGGGAATTGTCTATAAAGGTTCACGATATATGTGTATTTTTAAGATTTTAACAGAATTTTTAATAGATTTTATTTTATTTATTTTATTATTATTATTTTTTATTTGAAAATTTTTTAATTCCTTCCAAATAGTGGAGGGTATTCAAAGTTCGACCAGGCTGATTTTACTATTTTTTCCTTGTTTTTATACCCTACAACACTATGTGTTGGGGGTATTATAAGTTTCATTGGGCCAAAAATTATGTAACACCTCGAAATATTGGATTCCCACATAGGAAAGTATATATAGATCTTCCTATCTCGCCGAGCTGAGTCGATCTAGCTATGTATGTCCGTCCGTCCGTCTGTCCGTCGGTCCATGTTAATTTGTAATCACTCTACAGGTCGCAATTATGGCCCGATCTTCACGAAATTTAGAATGGAGGTGAACTAGGGTCAGAATAGAACCCTATTTTGGAGACGATCGAATGATATTTAGGGGTTGAAATGGACCAAAAACTGAAAAAATCCTGATTTTGCACTTGCTCTACAGGTCGCAATTGTAGACCAATCACAACGGAAGTTAGCAACGGGCTAGAGCTTAGGGCTGGGCAGAAGCCTTCCAATTTTGATGGTCATCGGGTAATAAATTATTGGGTGAAATAGGCCACAACATTTGTGTTAAATAAAAGTAAAATTTTTCATTAAATCGCGAATATTTTTAATCACAAATAGACGAACAGGTCAATTCTGACCCTTACGTAGATGCCGATAGTAAATATATCGATTATATATACTGAAATATATACAATGTGTATATACAAAGGAAGGGGATGTTAGTTAGAATGCTTATATGTCAAGAATGGCTGGACCGATTTTGACAAATTTTGTCAATTCAGAATGCCCTCCTGACATAAATGCATGAAATCTAAAAAAATCGCAGAAAAATATGCCAATAATGATGTTAATATAGATTTTGTAGTATTTTGTGACATTTTTTTTTTTTTTTTCATATTTTTTATCGTATGCGATTTTTTCAATTTGACTTATAGTATTGAAGTGGATATTTTGTAAAATTTTTTCACCTTACAACACAGGTTGGGGTTTTTATATGCAGATTGCAATAATTGTCCGATCCTCACAAAATTTTTCCCAAGGGTAGGGTAAGACTCAGAAGAGATTGGCCTATTGGTTTTAAAGATGTCCGCAATATATTTGGTGGTTAAAATGGACTAACAACTAAAAATGTTCCCGATTTTGCAGCCGTTATAAAGGTCACAAATGGAAACCAAAGGACACGGGATGTCGCATGGAGTTAGAATTTACGACAGCGAGTAGAATGGACCACTACTTTTGTGTGAAAAAGTGCCAGCATTACTTACAGGCGATATCCGAAATACACAAAAGCTGAAATTTCTGGCTTTTCTATGCTGATTTCGTTGACGAATTTAGCCAAATATCGTGTCAAGCAAATCATATAGATGATTTTAAATTTAGAGAAATAGAGGGGTTAAAATGAACCAAAAACAGAAAAAGATTTCCTAATCACACAATTGAAGCCAATCGACGTGCCTGAGAAGAGAGTTAATGACAGGAAAGGATTCTAGCATTTTGGATGGAAAATGGACCACAACAACTAACAGCATGACGGAGTGCTTAAATGTTGGGCAAATATTATAATATTTCAAAAGCGAAATCTTCCAAAATCTATCTGGATATAAGGGGGCTTCAAACATATTGTAGTGTTGTAAAGTATCACATGGTCGGCGCGGCACTACTATAGCCTTTGCTTACTTGTTTTTTTTTTTTTTTAATTTTATTGAATAAAAGCAAAAAATGTTGGAAATAACATCAAATCTTTAAATATGTTTAGATTTGTTGGAATTGGTCACTTTTGATACGAATTATGGCCTTCAAACGGCCAATGAAACCGTCACATGCTGTCCGAATGTTGCTCTGCTCGGTATTTTGGCCCATTCCCGACGAAGCGCTTGCTAGAAGTGCCAACCCTGCTTTCCAAAATACTCCAGACACAATAGTCCAATAGTGGTATCCGGAGATTTTGGTGACCATTGTGCGCTGGAAATGAAGCGAGGAACCTCATTTAGTAACCATTTTAGGGTGGCGCGTGCTGAGTGCGATGGTGCTGAGTCCTGTTGGAATGTTCTGGCCTGCGGCCAAAATGTTTGCGTGCCCAAGGTTTTAAAACACTCTTCAGAATATTTTCGCGATAATATTCGGCATTTATTCTGATGCCATGGTCGATTAGTACGAGCAGAGAGCGACTATCGGCTGTTATGGCGGCCCCCACCATCACTCATCACCATGGCCGGCGCTTGAGTTCTGGTGGCCAACCGAAGGTTCACATTTTCAGCTGACATCTTTGACAAGTAAACAAACTGCTGGACAATGAATGTTTTCCCATCGGAGAAAACCAAATTCGGCAGTTCACCACATTCGACCAAGCCAAGCAACTCTTTAGCTCGTTTGAGTCTATTTTCTTTCTGTTGCGGTGCAAGTTCTTGCACTTTTTGGAATTTCAATGGCTTTACCCCGAGCTCATTTGCCGAATGATATATTGCGATATGTTCCGCTCACGAGCCATTTTTCGGCCAATGCGACGCGGGTTTCGATCAAATCGTTGCTTTACTTTTCAAACCATTTCTACTGATGTTGCTGTTGCTTCCGTCCACACCTTTGATGTCGGTCTTTGCTACCAGAATCACGGCAACGAGCGATGGTACAAGACACAAAAGATTTATTCACGAGTGGCATGGAAATGACAACAGTCTGAAGTTGGTTGCGGTTTTTTTTTTTCGTCTCTCCCTGTATTCATGATCAACTTTAATGACTGTCTCTTTGTCTGTCCGTCCGACTGTGGAAAACACTCTAGCTTGCGAACGACTTAAAGAAGGTTGATAAAATTTTACTAAAATGTGTGTTTTGTCAGCAGGACTTTTGGTATTGAAAAAGGGCTATATAGGTCTTATATTCACTATTTTAATGATTCCATCGACTTTATTCATCGGAATTGTTTCAAATTTCATATTTGAAGTTCCTAATGTGTTCCTGAGACTATGACGGAAAATTGTTTATGTTGGTCCAGGTCTGCTTATAACCCCTAAATATCAATACCTCACTATATTCGATATTTAGATGATTTATTCACCACAATCGTTTCAAATTTCGTAAAAATAATTTGTAAAGGGTTCTACAGCTTGTGACGGTACCTCCCTATATTCAGTATTTCAGTGACATTATTTAACGGAATTGTTTCAAATTTCTTATTGAGGTTTCTAATGTCTTCAGTCTGCGACAGAAAATTGCTTATGCAGATCTAGGTCTTCGTAACTCTATCTCCCTATATTCGATATTTTGATGATTTCAGCGACATTATTCACCGGAATTGTGTAAATTTCGTAATGACTCAACACCCAATAGTACAAAGACTAAAGGACTATCTAAAGTGGATTTTTAAACAATATGTTTTCAAGAGACAGAGCAACACCAAATGTGGTTTTTAATAATTTTTCTTTTCAATGAACAAAGGACCTAATTTAAATATGACCTTAACGTTAGAATTATTTGACCCTGATTATTTTTTATATTATTATACCCTACAACATTTTGTGTTGGGGGTATTATAAGTTTAATTGGGCCAAAAATTATGTAACACTACGAAATATTGATTTCCCACATAGGAAAGTATATATGGATCCTCCTATCTCGCCGAGCTGAGTCGATCTAGCTATGTATGTCCGTCCGTCTGTCCGTCGGTCCATGTAAATTTGTAATCACTCTACAGGTCGCAATTATGGTCCGATTTTCGCGAAATTTAAAATGTAGGTGTGGTTAGGGTCAGAATAGAACCCAATTTCTTTTGAAGATGATCGCATAGTATTTAGGGGTTAAAATGGACCACAAACTGATAAAAATCCTGATTTTGCAGCTGCTCTACAGGTCACAATTATAGACCAATCGAAGCGAAAGTTTGCATTGGGCTAGAGCTTAGGGCTATAGATAAGCTTTCCAATTTTGATGGTCATCGGGTAATATTTAGTGGTTGAAATAGGCCATAGCATTTGTGATAAATAAAAGTCAAATTTTCCATTAAACCGCGATTTTTTTAATGCCTGCGCAGTCTCAAATAGACGATAAGGTCAATTCTGACCGTTACGTAGATGCCGATAGTAAAAATATCGGATATATATAGCGAAATATATACAATGTATATATACAAAGGAAGGGGATGTTAGCTTATATCTCCAGAATGGCTGGAGCGATTTTGAAAAATTTTGTCAATTCAGAATGCCACTTTTGGCACAAAGGAATAAACTCTAAAAAAAATCACATAAAATGATGCCAATAATGATGTTAAAATATATTTTGTGACATTTTTTTATTTTTTCATATTTTTTATGTCATGCGATTTTTTCAATTTGACTTATAATATTAAAGTGTATATTTTGTAATATTTTTGCAATTTACAACACAGGTTGGGGTTATTATTTATCGTTCGATCCTCACGAATTTTTTCACAAAAGTAGGGTTAGACGTTATGATGTCCGCAATATATTTTTAGGGGTTGAAATTGACCAGCAACTCAAAATGTTCCTGATTTTGCAGCCTTTATAAAGGCCACAAATAGAAACAAAAGGACACGAAATTTCGCATGAAGATAGAATTTAAGATAGCGGGTAGAATGGACCACTACTTTTGGGTGCAAAATTACCAACATTACATACAGGCGATATCCGAAATACACAATAGGCGAACTTCGGTTTTTTATGCTAATTTCGTTGATGAATATAGCCAAATATCGTAGACAAGCAAATCATATAGATGAGTCTAAATTTGAAGACACAAAGGGGAATCTTGCTTTTGGAGATGATCGCAAAATATTTAGGGGCTCAAATTAACCAAAAACAGAAAAAAAATCCTGATCACACAATTGAAGCCAATCGATACGCCTGAGAAGATAGTTAAGCACAGGGAAGAATTCTAGCATTTTGGATGACCATTGGATTATATTTAGCCGTAAAATGGACCACAAAAACTAACAGCACGATGGAGTGCAAAAATAATGGGAAAATGTCCCCGGTCAAAATGCTGAGGGTAATATCTGCGCAGTGCTCCGTGACATAATTTCAAAAGCGAAATCTTCCAAAATGGATTTGGACATGAGGGCGCTTCTAACATATTGTAGTGTTGTAGGGTATCACGTAGGGTATCACCGCACGACTATAGCCTTTGCTTACTTGTTTTTTTTATGTTCTTTCCTCATAAATTTATTTCCATTTTGTAAATAAAAAATGTTTTTTATTTTTAATTTTTTAAATTATTTTCTTTACTACTTTCCATCTCTCTCTCTATCCCTCTCTCTGCAAAGCCAAACACCTTCCCTACAAGTAAATTTCACATCCTTCAACCATCAGTTGGTAATTGTATTTGTATATCTATTTGAAAATTAAAATCACATTACAGGCACTACAACAACATCCAGTGTGGCATTGACAATATTTGAATGTAGGCTTTGTAGGCATAATATTGACTTAACAAGTTTGTGAGAGAATTACACATACACACGCACATCCAAAGAAACAGACACATACACTTGCATCAAATAAATATGTAAATATTGGATTCAATAATGATAAAATTTCATAAACTTACAGTAGACACACACAATCATACATTTATATATAGATATGGGAAATATAAGTTTCGAAAAGTTAACACATTTATCAGACACTTAATAAAGAGAAGAAGAAGAAGAGGAGGAATTTCGGGTTCTTTTTCTAAGTGAGTTGTTGTTTGGGGATTGTTTGCAGGGGAGAATACGAATAGAGATATAATTGGAACAAACTAATTGTTTTTATTTTAATTTGTTCTTGAAAAAAAATAGTTAATTATTAAAATATATATATATATTTTTTTTTTTTTGTTAAATAAATATTGATTTGAAATGTTCTTAATTTTTTTATTTTATTTTTGCTTGCATTGTATTGATCCGCCTGGCAGCCTAAAACTGATATTTACCAAGTTCTTTACCTGCTGTGCCCATATTTAATATGCTAATCTCTCCAAAATAGGAACCTGCCTTTAATGAAGCCATTACGGTTTTACCATTATCGGCCACCACCTGCAAGCGTCCTCGATTGACGATGTACATCTCCTTGCCCACCTCACCTGGATGGCGTTAATGCCGGACACCATCGACAGTTAAGTAGCCGAGCAGAGTTTACATTTGGGTGACGAGTTGATCGGCAGTAGTTTTTTGTTGAAATTCATTTGACCGGATGTTATTGGTGGTGGTGGTGGTCGGTCGAACGCACAGACGGTTGGTTGGTTGGTTGGTTGGTGTTGCATTAAAAGTAAAGTTGGTAAGATGAATTATTAAGTGGTTTTTACAGTTTGCGGTGTCCACACAGCCAGGTGATTTATTGAGCAATTTGTAAAAGTATTCAGGGTGCAGAGGTGTGTGTGTATGAGTGGTTGAGTGTGCCAAAGGTGTCCACCATCACACATTGGGTAGTAGCAGCAAAGTTGTTCCATATGTGGTTGTTGTTTGTTTATCCATGAGTTTGGCCCATGCAATTCGTTTAAGTAGATTTTCGTTATTTTGGGCGTGTCATCGAGCCAATGTGGGCAAAATAAGTGGAAAGTGATTGCATATCACCAATACAAATCCACCAATTTCAGCCATATTAAAAAAAAACACATGCACACACACATCCCCACATAAGCACACACACACACAACGTCATACAATCAACATGGGAAGTTTTATCCCAGTAGTAGGGCAAGCAGCACGAATTCGTTTCATACATTCAACAACACCCGTCGAGTGTTAAGTTGTTCCAATGTCCCAAGTGTCAGCAGCAGCCCAGCCAGAGCCAAGGCATGTGTAATGCACACACACATACATCGATAATTCATGGAACGTAAAACAAAGTTGTTGTCGTTGTTAGTGATATGAATGAAGTTGGCGAGCAGCAGCATCATGATGTTATGAAATTGTATTTGGTGTTGGCCAGCCAGTTGTTGCACATTCCAAAATCCACATCAACGAGAATTGCATTAAATTTTCAGTGGATAAATATTTCGAAAAAAGCAAAATCAAAAAAAAAAAAAAAAAAAAAAGAAGAAAAACAAGGAGAGACAAGAAAATCCAACAAAATGGTAAATTTACCCCCAATTTTTCGTTATTGGATCCATCACACAGATAGTTCATTGAGATATTGATGTTTGCATATATATTTATTTATTTATTGAGAAAAAAATATGGGAAAAAATTAAATAGAATACAGAGAAAAATAAAGAGAAATACAATTTAATATATTGCCAGGAAAAAATGTGCGTTCACAACACACACCCACATCGATTTCAATACAATTTACTCATCGAGGCAAACAACTTGTTGGATAACTTACCTTTGCGACAAATATAGTCACCGGGTGAAAAGAGCACCGGACGCAATCGTAATACCAATTCACACAGGAAACCAGCTTCGGTATTTTGAAAAATCTCCACTCTTTTAAGGGTATCTAAATGGACGTTAATTGCTATTTCAGCCTATGGGATGCCACACAGAAATTGAAACACAAGCATTGGCAGCGGCAATTAGGGGGGTGATAAAAATAGTGGATGAAAGAAAAAATAGAGGAAGTATTGTTAGTAGATTTTTGAATGTAGCTGTCATCGATCTTTTTTACTTCATAATACAAACACATATATGTGGATTTTTACAGTAAATCCTATATCAAGTTGAATGGAAAACCAGTAAAGAAAGTCTTAAAGTCAGGCGGGGCCGACTTTATGAGACCCCACACATCTTTGCTAATTTAGTAGAGTTCCACATAACAATTTAACAGTTTTTATGGGAGAATTCAATCATACACGCTATGATTATAATTTAATATTCAAAGGACTGAATATGCCGAAGCATTTGTATTTATACCCTACAACACTATGTGTTGGGGGTATTATAAGTTTGATTAGGCCAACAATTATGTAACACCACGAAATATTTGTTTCCCACATAGGAAAGCATATATGGATCTTCCTAGCTCGCCGAGCTGAGTCGATCTAGCTATGTATGTCCGTCCGTCCGTCTGTCGTCTGTCCATGTTAATTTGTAATCACTCTACAGGTCGCAATTATGGCCCGATCTTCACGAAATTTACAATGGAGGTGGGGATAGAGCCAGAATAGAACCCTATTTCTTTTGGAGATAGTCGCATAATATTTAGGTGTTGAAATGGAACAAAAAATGAAAAAAAAATTCTGATTTTGCAGTTGCTCTTCAGGTCGCAATTATAGACCAATCGACGTGGAAGTTAGCATGCGACTAGAGCTTAGGGCTGGGCAGAAGCCTTCTAATTTTGATGGCCATCGCGTAATATTTAGTGGGTGAAATAGGCCACAACATTTGTGTTAAATAAAAGCCAAATTTTTCATTAAACCGCGAATATTTTGAATCCCGGCGAAATCACAAATAGATGAACAGGTCAATTCTGACCGTTACGTAGGTGCCGATAATACTTATATCGGTTATATATAGCTACATATCTACAATGTGTATATTCAAAGGAAGGCGATGTTAGTTAGAATGCTTATATCTCAAGAATGGCTGGACCGATTTTGACAAATTTTGTCAATTCAGAATGCCCTCTTGGCATAAAAGCATAAAATCTAAAAAAATCGCAGATATCGTAGTATTTTGTGGTTTTTTTTATTTTTTCTTATTTTTTTTTATATTGCATGCGATTTTTTCAATTTGACTTTCAATATTTTGTAATATTTTTTCACCTTGCAACACAGGTTGGGGATATTATATAAATATTGCAAATATCGTCCGATACTCACGAAAATTTTCACAAGGGTAGGGTTGGGCTCAGAAGGGCTAGGCCTATTGTTTTGAAAGATGTCCGCAATATATTTGAGGGTTGAACTGGACCAGCAACTCAAAATGTTCCTGATTTTGCAGCCGTTATAAAGGTCACAAATAGAAAACAAAGGACACGAAATCTTTTATAAAGTTAGAATTTAAGACAGCGGGTAGAATGGACCACTAATTTTGTATGAAAAAATACCAGCATTACTTACAGGCGATATCCGAAATACACAAAATGCGAACTTCTGGCTTTTTATGCTGATTTCGTTGACGAATATAGCCAAATAACGTAGACAAGCAAGTCATATGGATGAGTTTAAAAAATGGACTACAACAACTAACAGCCCGACGGATTGCATAAATATTGAGCAAATGTCCCTAGTCAAAATCATAATTTCAAAAGCGAAATCTTCCAATATGGATTTGGACATAAGGGGGCTTCTAACATATTGTAGTGTTGTAGGGTATAACATAGTCGGCCCCGCACGGCTATAGCCTTTGCTTACTTGTTTTATGTTCGGATTTGTATTGCCCATTTGGAATACAAATTGCTTTATTAAACGTTTGGAGCACAATAAAATTTAAATCGGACGAAGCTATATATGGGAGATATATTCAAATCTGAACCGATCTCGATAAAATTTAGCAAAAGCATTTCTGAGCTGTATTTGATATATTTCCCCAAATATTGTTGTTACAGAGTCCATATTACGGCTGCGGTGGACAAGAATAACAAATCGGATGAACAATATATATTGGAGTTATAGCTACATCTAAACCGATTTCGATCAAATTTGGCAAATCTGGTTGTATGTGCAAAATTTCATACTATTCCGTCTGTTATTACATGTTTGGTGCACAATAAAAGGCAAATCGGACGAAGATATATATGGGAGCTATATTTAAATTTTGACCGATTATCTCCAATTTCAATAGGGTTCGTCCTTGTGCCGAACAAATGATTTGAGCAAAATTCAATCTGAAACGGGTACTTTGTTTACAAAAATACATGGGCAGACGGACGGACATGCATAAATCAACTCAGAATGTGAATCTATGCAGATCATCAAAAGGAACTACGGGTCTATCTCGTTTCCTTTTGCCTGTACTAATAAATGCAGAAAGACATAATACCCAGACCACCTTGTGGTGTAGGGTATACAAATTGCATACTGGGCAATATTTGCACAGAATATTGATTCTGTTACAGTTTACCAGCACATGCAGAGAAAGTAAGGGCAGGTCTTCAGTAAGCACGACTTCAACTAAGACAAAAATTCCGAGTGCTCTAACGATAGCCACTTGTGGTTTTCCAGCTAAATACAAAGAAATCACACTATCACGCTTGAATTCCGTCAAGAATAGCTTTTTTTGTACGCTTGCAAACAATGTAATGAGCTGTCAGTGGAATAATTTTAACAGCTGTCGAACGAGTGACTTAATAATGGCAGCAGTCTGAAGTTGGTTACACTTTTCTCATTTCACCCTGTATACAAGGCCATATTTTTAAAGAGAAGGAAATTTTGTGCTGGGAGGATGAGGAAAACACTATTTTTCATTGCCGCCTGACAAAGACTTAGGCTGTGGTATACCTTCAAACAACCTCAAAAGACTCTACTGTGTACTCTATTAACGCATACATACATAGATATACCCAACACACCGGTCATCTCTGTATACACGTATGTTCGGATGAAAGACATGTGTGTTGCTGAACTGCCAATGACATGGCTTGAGGATATCATGATTCTGGTAACTATTTGACAGTTTTGCTTCATTTCTGTTGTTGCTGTTGTTGTGGTTAACACTCATCTCATGTCACTCTTCGGGACAAAACAAAACTGGAAATAAGGTAAACATGATATCTAACATGGAATACCAATTATGGGTAGCATTGAACCATATGTTTCCATTGAGTCGGTTGATGAAGAACAATTAGTTGCTTTCGTTTATCGTTTTTTTTTGCCGGGCATACTTTCACCCAAACACACATACGAGGTGACAAGGCATTTTGCATTTTTGGCCAAAAAATGTTCAATGCTGTGAGACGGCCATGTTGAAATGCAATCATAGAGCAAATGTCAGGGCTTACAGAGGGGAAATGCCTGTGAACATTTTCGGAAACAGGAAGCATGACAATTTTGATACGATTTTGTGAGTTTCATGTATCCCATTCCTGCTCAACATTAAGATACCGCTTAAAGTTATGTTGTTTTATTTGAAACATTTGTGTATTTTTATACTCTACACTACAAGGAGGTCAGGGTATTATGTCTTTGTGTATTTGTTGGTAACAGGAAAAGAATCACATCCTTAGTCGATTTATGCATGTCCGTCCGTCTGTCCATGTATTTTTGTAGACAAAGTACAGGTTGCATTTATTGCCCGATTCAGCTGAAATTTTGCACAAATAATTTGTTTGACCCAAAGACGAACCCTACTGAAATTGGAGATAATCGATCAAAATTTAGGAATAGCTCCCATATATGTTATCGTCCAATTTGCTCTATAATGCGCAACAAACTTGTAATACCAGCCCAAATAGTATGGACGTACGACCAGATTGGTCCTGAAAATGTGTATGCCAAATGTCGCAGCCGTAATATGCACTCTGTAACAACGATATTTGGGGAAATATATCAGATATGACTCAAAAATACCCTTGCTAAATTTTATCGAATCGCTTAGTATTTGGATATAGCTCCTATATATACCTTTGTCCGATTTGCCTTTTATTGTGCACCACACGTCTTATATTAGCCCAAATGGAATGGAATTTGGTACTTACGACCAAATTGAGTCTTAAAACCATTATGTCAAATTTGGTTGGAAATCGGTTCAGATATTGCTATAGCTACTATGCATATTGTTCATCAAATTTGTTGCAGTAGCAACGATATTCGGAGCAATATATCAAATACAGCTCAGAAATGCCTTTGCCAAATTTTATCGAGTTCGGTTCAGATTTAGATATAGCTTTCATATATATCCATCCGATTTCAAGTTAATTGTGTAACAAATGGATAATACAAGCCCGAATTGAAAAGGCGCAAATGCCTCGACAAATTTAGTAGAAACCGATTCAGAAGAGGATATTCCTCCCATATCATGTCATAGGTGGTATGATTTAATCCTCACAAATTCCGCAATAAAACTTGTGTTTGTTATGTGAAGCTCTACTAAATATGCAAAGTGGTGTAGTATATCATAAAGTCAGCCCCACCTGACCTTAAAACTTTCTTTACTGGTTTTAGAATAAAATTTGGTTTGGTCTGACAGTTCGTGTTTTCCCAATCTTAAATTTAAATGGTGATAACGATTCTACGTCTGAAGTTCGTTGGTTTTTTTTTCACAAATCATATTTTTCCAATAAAAAAAAAACTCATAAATTTAACAGGAACTTTAAAAAATACACTTTCAGAATAACAGTTCATTTAGTTGACAAACCGCAAAATAAAATTTAATCTTCGCTTAAAGCCACGTATACTCACACGTATACACACATGTACAAAATATATATTTACCTTTAATTTATCAGGAAGACATGATACGGCACGTTCCTCGTCGGAACATTTTTGCGTCAGCCACAGGTAATCGAACCATTTGATGACCTTCACCTGCAGATGATTGGGCACACGTCGCATACGCATATACGTTTTCACGCCATCCAATTTCGCTATAAGTAGAATAAGACCAAAACCACACACACATATATATATATTAACCAAATATATTTTCCAACATACAGACATATGTATGCATGTACATATGTGTAGTATAAATAATTAAAAATAGCATAACTACAATAAATTATTATTATTAATTTTCACACATAAATTTTACTGTTCAAAGTTTTCACAAACATTTGTCCAACAACTCGCAGTTATTCACAGCCTGACTGACCGCCAAAAATAATAATTAAAATATTTTCCCAGATTTTATCAAAACAAGAAAGAAAAACAACAACATCTGGTTTTGCATTCGATTACAGGGAACTCAGGTAACGTTTTATTTGTAAATTAATTTTAAATTGAAATTTTTGAGGTCTGTCCGAAACGTGTGAAAATTAGAACAGAATAAAATGGATAAATGGCATTTATACATGAACGGATTTGTGGTTATCGAAATATTAATGAATTTCTGGTTTTAAATAGTGAATTCGTGTAGAGAATTTAAAATTCAATTTTGTTGAAAATCAATTTTGTTGGCGAGGGCTTTTTTAGATTTTAATTAGGAGAGGTTATTAAAAAAATATATATTTTTTATTTTATTATACCCTACAACACTATGTGTTGGAGGTATTATAAGTTTGATTGGGCCAGAATTTATGTAACACCTCGAAATATTGATTTCCCATATAGGAAAGTATATATGGATCTTCCTAGCTCACCGAGCTGAGTCGATCTAGCTATGTATGTCCGTCCGTCCGTCTGTCCGTCTGTCCATGTTAATTTGTAATCACTCTACAGGTCGCAATTATGGTCCGATCTTCACGAAATTTAGAATGTAGGTGGGGTTAATGTCAGAATAGAACCCTATTGCTTTTGGAGATGATCGCCAAATGTTTAGGGGTTGAAATGGACCAAATACTGAAAAAATGTCGGATTTTGCAGTAGCTATACAGGTCGCAATTTTAGACCAATCGACGCGGAATTTCACATGTAGCTGGAGTTTAGGGAGAGGAAGAAGCCTACCAATTTGGGTGGTCATCGGATAATATTTAGCGGGTAAAATAGACCATATCTTTTGTATTGAAAAAATTCAAAATTTTTCATCAAACCGCGAATATTTTATATCCCGGGGAACTCACAAAGCCATGACAAGATTACTTCTGATCTTTACATTGATGTTAACATCCAACAAATCGGATATATAGCAAAATATGTGCGATATATATGTCTATCAAATAAGATATGCTTGAAAGATCTCTTATATGTCGAGAACGGCTGAACTGATTTCGACAGTTCTCATTAATTCAGAATGACCTCTTGGCAGGAAAGAAAAAACGTCTAAAAAAATCGCATAAAAATATCTCTCTAAAGATGAAAATATTGATTTTCATTTTCTCATATTTTTTCAATTTTGTCATATTTTTGGCATATTTTCATTTTGAATTAAACATTTGGTAATATTTCTACAGCTAACAAAACTAAGTAGTTGGGATATCAGGATATCATATACAGATCGTATTTATGGCCCGATCCTTACGAAATTTTGCATGGAGATAAGATGAGGGTCAGAATAGAAGCCTACTCTTTTTGGAGATGATCGCCATATATTTAGGGGTTGAAATGGACCAAAAAACGGCAAAATTGTCAGCAGGTCGTAATTATCGCCCGATCCTCACGCACATTTGAATGGGGGTTACAGCACATTGCAAAAGCCAAGCAGTTTCTAATGGCCATCAAAAAATATTCAATGTGTGAAATAGTTTGCCAACTTTTGTAGACAAAATACGAAAATGTCCATTCCAGAGACTTTTTGGAGAATTCACAAATATAGGAAAGACGCACTTCTGACTATTTCGTTGAAGAATATAGTCAAATGTCTGTATCTCATATAGATGCGTTTCAGTCAAAAACCAATAATAAATGTTAATCTTTTGCCACTTCTGAGAGATTATAGGTCTTTGGGAAATATAGGTTCCAGATCTAGGAAGACCATATAAGTGCAACATCTACCAATAAATTGGCAATGAGCAAATTAGTTTAAGTTGCTATTATTCGAAAATTAGAGAACGAAACCTGATGGTTTTCTTTTATTATTTGTCACAATATCTTGTGGAATTCTTTCGAGTATCTCGCCTATATAAACTGTATCGTTTATTATAGTGTTGTAGGGTATTCAACGGTCGGCCCCGCTCGACTGTAGCCTTTGCTTACTTGTTTAATTTTTTTTCTAGGAGCCAATAATTTTTAAACAGTTCAGGGATGACTCGTTGCTGCTATTGATGTCAAAACCTTTTGGCGATTAACTTTGTCATACCATTTGTAACATCCCTAAATATTCATCGTAGACCCCATAAATTATATATATTCATAAACAGCATAAAATCCTAAGTCGATTTAACGATGTCCGTCTGTCCGACTGTCCGACTGTCCGTTTGTTCGTCTGTCTGTCCGTCTGTCTGTTGAAATCACGATACAGCCCTCATTATTTGACGTAGACCTTTTAAATTTGGAAGAACATTTTGTATTTTGTTGTTGCAAAATGGTCAGGCTTATCCCTTTATTGTTGTTTTTATAAAAACAACTTTTGTTTATGAGTGGAGAACGATGGTAATGTTTACCAGGGGGTAAAGGCAGGTATTTTATTTTATTTTATGTTTTTGATGGTTGGTATTGAAAATGAGATACATCGCTCCGCGGTCCACCTCCCGACATTCGGTATTTTGATCATTTTTGCCACATTCTTTCACAGATTTGTCTTAAAATTGGTATTTATAGGGAATAGTGTGTTTTAGTTCGTATGGCGCAACATTGAAGTTATAGGTCCACGTTTTAGTATAGACCGCATACTATAGTACCTCCGGATAATTGGCATTTAGATGATTTTTGCCACAATTTTCTACGGATTTGTCTAAAAATTAGTCTTTGTAGGACATATTGAGTTCTAGCTCGTGTGGTGAAACATTAAAGTATAGGTTCACGTTTTGGTGTAGCCCCCATATAACGGTACCTCCCGATATTCGGTATTTTGATGATTTTTGCCACTTTCTATCTTTGTAGGTCATAGTGGGTTCTTGCTCCGGTGGCGAAACATTTTATGTATAGGTCTACGTTTTAGTATAAACCCCATATAAAGGTACCTTCCGATATTCTGTATTTTAATGATTTTTCAGTGTGATTTTTAGGTATTCGGTGATTTTTAGGTATTTTTACCACATTTTTTTCGCGGATTTGTCCAAAAACTTGGAATTTGTTGGTCATAATGGGTTCTTGCTCCGGTGGCCAAACATTGTATATATAGATCCACGTTTTAGTATAGCCCCCATATAACGGTACCTCCCGATATTCGATATTTTGATAAAAATTGGCGTTTGTAGTTATAATGGGTTCTAGGCCGTTAGCAGAACTTTGAATATTTAGTTCCACATTTTCCTAAAGCGCACATATAACTATACCCATCAATACTCGGTAATTTGATTATCCTAGTCACATTTACCCACATCATTGTTTCACATTTTGGTTTTTAGAAGATTTGATAGATGACAATCCTTGATGTATAAAATTGCCTATAGAGATACTTTTATATAAAAATGTTTCCTTTACCCTAAGGTGGAGGTTATTGAAAGTTTAGCCCGCCCGGCCCGAGTGCACATATAGAGAAAGGATAATCCGATTTTACTCCAAACTTTGTATCAGTGTTATGTCAGGTGCGAAAATTAACAATATTGGTTCACTCCATCAAGTACCTCCCCCACAAAAGGTCAAAATTTTAAATAATGTTAACTCTTATAAAATATGAAGTAATAGTCCGATTGTCTTCAAATTACACACACCACAATATTTTTATTAACCAAAGGTCTGGTGTGAAGATAAAATATATCGGACCACTCCTTCTGATACCCCCCCCCCACAAAGGGTCACAATTTTGAACTTTCATCAAGCTCATGCAAAACGAAATTAAAAACTCATTCCATTCACCATTCAGACTTCGTACATCTCAATATTTCTATCAGCACAAGATCTGTTATAAAGATGGTAAAGATGGGACCATTCTTCACGGTACCTCCCACACAAAGGGTCAAAGCTTCTAATAAATAAAACGATAATAAAATCCGAAATTTCGAAATTTATTCTTATTTCACATGTCTAATTACTTCAACTAGCAAAAGATCTATTCCTTCTGGTACCTCCACAACAAAGATTCAACATTTTCAATATCCATGAAGCTGATAAAACGCGACATTAAAATTCGATTTCCTTTCAAACTAGGTACATCTCAATATTTCCATCAACACAAGAACTGTTATAGGAATAGTAGAGATCGGGCCATCTCTTTCTTATATCCCCCACATAGAGTTCAAGGTTAAAAAAAATTAACACAAGATCTGTTGTGATGATGATATAGATTTGAGAACCCCTTTTGGTTCCTCACCCACAAAGGATGAGGTATTCTTTACATTATTTACAATTTGCTATATTTAAATATTTCTCTCAACCAGAACCTGAGATGAATGTAGAATTTATGAGTTCACATAAAATTCGATATAAATGTTCGATTTTCTTGTATTTCTGCTCATACCCATATTTGATATATATGATATATGATCGAAACCCATGCCGAAGTGGCCGAAAATTGGCTCGTGAGCTGAACATATCGCAGTATTCCATTTGGCAAAAATTGAAAAATGAGTTTGGGGTAAAGCCATTGAAATTCCAAAAAGTGCAAGAACTTAAACCGCAACAGAAAGAAAATATACTCAAAAGAGCTAACGTGTATCTTCGCTTGGCCGAAAGTGATGAACTGCCGAATTTTAGTTTCTCCGATGAGAAAAAATTCGTTGTCCAGCAGTTTGTAAACAAACAAAATAATCGTGTTTACTTGCCGATATGTGAACCTTCGGTTGGCCACCAGAACAAAATTGTCGGCCATGGTGATGGTGTGGGCCGCCATAACAGCCAATGGTCGCTCTCCGCTCGTAATTATCGATCGTGGCATATGAATAAATGCCGAATATTATCGCGAAAATATTCTGGAGGATGTATTAAAGCCTTGGGCACCCAAACATTTTGGCCGCAGACCTTGGACATTCCAACACGACGTAGCACCATCGCACTTAGCACGCGCCATCCAAGAATGGTTAGAAAATGAGGTTCCTCGCTTCACTTCCAGCAATGGCCACTAAAATCTTCAGATAATTGTCGATCGTGGCAAATGAATAAATGCCGAATATTATCGCGAAAATATTCTAGAGGATGTATTAAATCCTTGGGCACCCAAACATTTTGGCCGCAGACCTTGGACATTCCCACACGACTTAGCACCATGGCACTCAGCACGCGCCATCCAAGAATGGTTAGAAAATGAGGTTCCTCGCTTCATTTCCAGCAATGGCCACCAAAATCTTTAGATGCCAATCCGTTAGACTATTGTGTCTGGAGTATTTTGGAAAGCTAGGTTGGCACTAAGGTGAGGTGTCGATCACCTCAAGAAAGAGCTTCGCCGGGAATGGGCCAAAGTACCGCAGAGCAACATTCGTGAAGCGTGTGACCGCGCCATTGGCCGTTTGAGGGCCAAAATTCGTGCCAAAGCTGATCAATTCAAACAAATCTAAACTTATTCTAAAATGTAATGCTATTTCTGACATTTTTTGCTTTCATTCAATAAAATTTAAAAAAAAAATGTAAAAATTATGGCGTTTGACTTTGTTGCAGTTTTTTTATCTCACCCAGTAAGCCTGGCACGTCGCAAATTTAAGTTTAGATTTGTTCGAATTGGTCACCTTTGACACGAATTATGACCTTCAAACGGCCAATGAAACCGTCACACGCTGCCCGAAAGTTACTCTGCAGTATTTTGGGCCCATTCCCTGCAAAGCGCTTCCTTGCGGTGATCGACACTTTGGTATTATTTAGTGCCAAGCTCGCTTTCCAAAATATTCCGGACACGGTAGTCAACGGATTGGTATTCGGAGATTTTGGGGGCCATTGTGTGCTGGAAATTGAGCGAGAAACCTCATTTTGTAACCATATTTGGGTGGTGCGTGCTGAGTGCGATGGTGCTGAGTCCTGTTGGAATGTCCAAGGTACACCTTTCAGAATATTTTCGCGATAATATTCGACATTTATATTGATGCCAAGGTCGATTAATAGAGAGCGACCATCGGCTGTTATGGCGGCCCACATCATCATTATGGCAGGCGCTTGAGTTCTGGCGGCCAACCGAAGGTGCACACTTTCAGCTGACCTCTTTGGCAAGTAAACACGATTATTTTGTTTGCTTGCAAACTTCTGGACAACGAATGTTTTCTCATCGGAGAAAACCAAATTCGGCAGTTCTCCACTTTCGGTCAAGCGAAGCAACTCTTTAGCTCTTTCGAGTCTACTTTCTTTCTGTTGCTGTGTAAGTTATTGCACTTTTTGAAATTTCAATGGCTTTACTCCGAGCTCATTTTTCAATATTTGCCAAATGGAAAATTGTGATATGTTTAGCACACGAGCTATTTTTCGACGACTGCGACGCGGGTTGCGATTAAGTCGCTTCTTTACTTTTCGAACCATTTCTGCTGATGTTGCTATTTTCTTTTGTCCACTTCATTGACGGAATGAGCGATGGTACGAGACACAAAAGATTCATTCACACTTAAATGCTGGAGTCCTCTAATGATAGCAACTTGTGTTTTCCAGTCAAATATAAAGAAATCACACTAACACGCTTGAATTCCATCACGAATAATTTTTTTGTGTGGAAAATTCTCACCGAAATGCTTTTGTACACTTGTGAACAATATAATGTGCTGTCACTGGAATTATTTTAAGAACTGTCGGACGAGTGGCTTGGAATTGGCAGCAGTCTGAAGTTGGTTGCAGTTTTTCTATCTCACCCTGTATATGTAAACTTGCTGTACTTTACATATATGAGAATGTTTGGGCATATGGGAGGTGTGGGTATCCCCATATGGGACACATTTTTTACATGTAAATGTAGACCATATGCTGTGGTGTAAATTTATGACAGCATGTTTTAATGTTTTATGAATGGTTTTTAGAGGTATTTTCGACAATAAAAATGAAAAAGTTTAAAACATTGCATATTCGTTTTAAAGTTCTACTGATGATATTGATTCTTTGCTAAAAGGATTTAATTTTCAAATAATAATGGCGAAACAATTGGTCTAGCCTTTAGAGTTATTGCCGCACTTTAGATTAATCTATTTTAAATATATTTTTCAATAGAATTTAATTTCGATTCTCTATTTGTCACTATTGAAATTTATTTATTATCCAATCCATTTTCAAAATGTAGTCACATAATTTATGCATAGGTGCTTATATTTCACAACTTTTGTGCATTTGTTTTTCCAGTTTGCATAGAAATAAATTTATGGTGTCAAGAAAACACATGCGAAAGTATAATATCAGAAAGTAAATCAGTAAAAAAGGTCTTAAGGTCGGGCGGGGCCGACTTTATGATACCCAACACCACTTTGCTAATTTAGTAGAGCTCCGCATAACAATTAAAAATGTTTATGGGAGAATTCAATCATACGCGCTATGATTATAATTTAAAGTTATGCCGAAGTATTGGTATGTTTTAAATTCGAACTTGTGTTGCCCATTTGGTGCACAAATAATTTAAAATCGGATAAAAATATATATGGGAGCTATATCCAAACTATATCCGATCTCGATAAAATTTGGCAAAGATATTTCTGAGCTGTATTTTATATATTTCGTTGTTACGGAGTGCATATTACGGTTGTGGGTAACAAATACAACAAATCGGATGAACAATATATATGGTAGCTATAGCTATATCTGAACCGATCTTCACCAAATATGACATACTAGCTTCTAGACTCAATTCGGCCATTAAGGCAAATATTAGACGTTTGGTGCACAATAAAAGGTAAATTTCCCCAAATATTGTTGTTGCAGAGTGCATATTACGGCTGCGGAGGACAAAAATAACAAATCGGATGAACAATATATGTGGGAGCTAGAGCTATATCTGAACCGATTTCCATCAAATTTGGCATACTTATTTTCAGGACTAATTTGGGTGTATATGCAAAATTCCATACAATTCGGGCTGATATTACACGTTTGGTGCACAATAAAAGGCAAATCGGACGAAGATATATATGGGAGCTATATCTAAATTTTGACCGATTATCTGAAATTTCTATAGGGTTTGTCTTTGGGCCAAACAAATGATCTGTGCAAAATTTCATCTGGATCGGATAATAAATGCGACCTGTTCTTTGTTTACAAAAATACATGGACAGACGGACAGAGGGACGGACATGCATAAATCGACTCAGAATGTGATTCTATGCAGATCATCAAAAGGAACTATGGGTCTATCTTGTTTCCTTTTGCCTGTTACAAACAAATGCACAAAGACATAATACCCTGACCACCTTGGGGTGTAGGGTATAAAAAATAAAAATGACAAAAAGGTTATAGTTGACTGTGCTGGTCAAATGCAATTTTAAACAATTTTATTTATGTAGTACAAACTCCATAAAAAAGTTAAGATTTGCCAAACGGAATATATAATATTTTCCGGCATTAGGTAAGTGAAACATTTAAGAATAGCCGGATCAACTCAGCTCGGCAAGATAGGAGGTTCTTAATATACACAGGTGGCCAAAACTAAAAACTTGAAACTACGAGGAGAATGAATGCTCTGTAACTATTTAAAAAAAAAAATTGAAAACTACTCACTTAAATTAAAACCGTTTTATGAGGTGGACCTGCATACGAAATTATTTGTCATAGGCTGTGCTGCCCATTACGAACTTTAGATGCGAAAATTTTTACAATTACGGTGAGTTTTGTCGCAAAAATCATGAAAATACGGAGTATCGGCAGGTACCGTCATATGGGGGCTATCTGTATACGTGGATCTGTATACGCAATGTGGTGCCATAAGTTGTAGTACACATAAAGATGAACAAGGCAGAGTCAAAATATTGTCACCAGGTGTAAATACATCTGTTGTTACGATATCATAACAAGATATAAACCAATGTTAAACGGATTTAACAGCAAATGCTATTTCCATTTAATTAAAAAGGTTAATGGAATGCAATTTTTAGTCCAATTTATTGGTTTACAGAAAATGTTATTCTTAAAATTGTTCTGTAAATATGATTTTTATGCTAACATGTCTCTGATATGAGCAGCGTCTCTATATATTTTTAACTTTAAATATTATTCCATAATGCATTTTGTCCAGTCTTAACCATTTTAGGTATTTGCTTTCAATGCGAAATTTTAAACGATTCTGGTGAATAATTTTGCTGAAATCGTCAAAATACCGACTATCAGGGGGTACCGTTATATGGAGGTTATACAAAGACATTTTTTGTCATAGGCTGTAGTACCCATCACGAACTTCAAATGCGAAATTCGAAATTATTTCGGATCATGAAAACACCGAATATCGGAAGGTACCGTTATATGGAGGCTATACGAATTTTTGGTCATAGGCTGTACTAACCATTGCGAACTTCAAATACGAAATTTGAAATAAATCCGGTAAAAAATGTCGCTAAAATCATGAAAATACAGAATATCGACATGGCCCATTTACGAATTTAACCTGCCTACTGGTAAAGTATGCAATTTGGCACAAATTTCAGTCTTCTATCTCAATTCGTTCGAAATATAGCGTGACTACAACAAACAGACAGACGGACATCTCTAGATCGTCTTAGAATTTTACGCTGATCAAGAATATATATATACTTTGTAGGGTCCATTATGAATATACCCCATAAAATGGCGGAGGGTATAAAAAATAAAATTCTTTATACCCTACAACACTTTGTGCAGGGGTAAAATTCTAAGACCATTAAGCCCTATCCGTCCGTCTGTCCGTCTGTTGTAATCACGCTACAGTCAAAACAAATTAAGATAGGAAGCTAAAATTTTGCACAGATCTCACTTTTGTCTGCAGGCAGGTCAAGTTCGAAGATGGGCTATATCGGTCCAAGCCCCCATAATTGTACCCCTCGATGCTAGGTATTTTTAAGCCACATTTTTCAATGGAATTGTCTGAAATTCCACACAAGAAGTCCCTTGTGAGCACTTTATCCCTTGGAAGAGAAATATCTGTATAGGTAACCGATATCGTATAGCCCCCATATAACGGTACCCCCCATATTCGGTATTTTGATGATTTTAGCCACATTTTTCAACGGAATTGTCTGAAATTCTACACAAAGAGTTCCTTGGGAGTACTTTACGCCCTGACAGAGAACACATTTTTAATTTTTACCCCCCGAAAAAGAAAAGCCTATATACGTCCACAATATCGTATATATTCGGTAGTTTGATGATTTCAGCCACATTTTCCAATGGTATTGTCTGAAAATCCACACAAGGAGATCTTTGTGAGTACTTTGTCCCCTGGAAGATAATTATCTATATAGGTCCACGATATCGTATAGTCCCAAAGAACAGTTCCCAAGATATTCGGTATTTTTCAACGGAATTGTCTGAAATTCTACACCTGTGAGTGCTTTACCCCCAGACAGAGATTTGTCTATATAGGTCTACAATATCGTATATCCCCCCATATGTTGGCACCTTCCGATGTTAGGTAGTTTAAATTTTTTAACACAATTTTTAATTTTTTTTTATACCCTACACCACAAGGTGGTCAGGGTATTATGTCTTTGTGCATTTGTTTGTAACATTCAAAAGGAAACGAGATAGACCCATAGCTCCTTTTGATGATCTGCATAGAATCACATTCTGAGTCGATTTATGCATGTCCGTCCGTCCGTCTGTGCATGTATTTTTGTAAACAAAGTACAGGTCGCATTTATTACTCGATCCAGATGAAATTTTGCACAGATCATTTGTTTGGCCCAAGGACGAACCCTATTGAAATTGGAGATAATCGGTCAAAATTTAGATATAGCTCCCATATATATCTTCGTCCGATTTACCTTTTATTGTGCACCAAACGTGCAATATCAGCCCGAATTTTATGGATTGCTGCATATACACCCAAATTAGGACTGAAAATAAGTGGCCAAATTTGATCGAAATCGGTTCAGATTTGGATATAGCTCCCATATATAAATTCGTCCGATTTGCCTTTTATTGTTCACCAAACGTCTAATATTTGTCTAAATGGGATGGAATTTGGCACTTACGACCGAATTGAGTGTAGAAGCTAGTATGTCAAATTTGGTGAAGATCGGTTCAGATATAGCTATAGCTTCCATATATGTTGTTCATCCGATTTGTTATCTTTGTTACCCTCAACCGTAATATGCATCAAACCGGACAACGATATTCAGGGAAATATATCAAATACAGCTCATAAATATCTTTGCTAAATTTTATCGAGATCGGTTCAGATTTGGATATAGCTCCAATATATATTTTTATCCGATTATAAATTATTTGTGCACCAAATGGGCCCGAATTTAAAAGATACAAATGCTTCGGCATATTTAGTCCTTTGAACTTTAAATTATAATTATAATCATAGCTTGTATGATTGAATTCACCCATAAAAACTTTTAATTGCTCTACTAAATTGGCAAAGTGGTATAGGGTATCATAAAGTCGGCCCCACCCGAATTTAAGACTTTCTTTACTGTTTTTTTTTTTTTTTTTTTTGTTTTTGGAAAATTTCCAATTCATTCCAAATGATGGAGGGTATTCAAAGTTCGACGCGGCCGAACTAACTGCTTTTTTACTTGTTACTGTTATATTTATCGCTTTTTATTTCCTTTAACAATTTCGCTTGTCATAAATCATTTTTTAGTTAGTAACAACCTCGTAGACCCCATAAAGTATATATATTCATAATCAGCAAAAAATCTAAGCCCATTTAACGATGTCGTCTGTCTGTCCGTCTGCCTGTCTGCTGAAATCACAATATAGCCGACATTATTTGATGTAGATCGTCAACATTTAGCAGAACAATCTGCATTGTGTCTAGGATGGTTGGTATTGAAAATGAGATATATCGGTCCACGTTTTGGTATAGTCCCCATGTAACGGTACCTCCCGATATTCTGTATTTTGATGATTTTTGCCACATTTTTTCAGGGATTTGTCTAAACATTGGTATTTGTTAGTCGTAAAAAACCGCAACAAACTGTTACTTTTTCTGAAGGCATTGACAGTATTTGCAATACTTTGGCCCATGGAGCCGAAATTGAGCTTCGTTGCTGAAAGCAATTTTCCCATTGACGAACTTTATTTAAATAGCAGACTTTTTCATCGTAAAATTCAATCATTTGCAAGCGTTGTTCGATCGTAAAAACTGAAGATGTTTGACAGTGAAACAAAAGATGGAACATGTTTGAGCTGTTTAAACCAGCGTTGCCAAAGGATAATGGGGAAATCACTATTTATTTTGTTGGATTTAAAATTGTTTTTATACCCTACACCACAAGGTGGTCAGGGTATTATGTATTTGTGCATTTGTTTGTAACAGGCAAAAGGAAGTGAGATAGACCCACAGTTACTTTTGAGGATCTCCATAGAATCACTTTCTGAGTTGATTTATGCATGTCAGTCCGTTTGTCCGTCTGTCCATGTATTCTTGTGAACAAGATGCAGGTCGCATTTATTATCCGATTGAGATGAAATTTTCCAAACAACATTTGTTTGGCCCAAGGACGAACCCTATTGAAATTGGAGATAATCGTAAAAATTTAGATATAGCTCACATATATATCTTCGTCCGATTTGCCTTTTATTGTGCACCAAACGTATAATATCAGCCCGAATAGTATGGAATTTTGCACATACAACCAAATTAAGCCTGAAAATAATTGCCAAATAATGCCAAATTTAATCGAAATCGATTCAGATATAGCTACAGCTCCCATATATATTGTCCATCCAATTTGTTATTTTTGTCCTTCGCAGCCGTAATATGCACTCTGTAACAACAATATTTGGGTAAATATATCAAATGAAGCTCAGAAATATCTTTGCTAAATTTTATCCGGATCGGTTCAGATTTGGATATAGCTCCCATATATAACTTCGTCCGATTTAAATTTATTGTGCACCAAGCGTCTAATATTTGCCCAAATTGGATGGAATTTGGCACTTACGACCGAATTGAGTCTAGAAGGTAGTATACCAAATTTGGTGAAGATCGGTTCATATATAGCTATAGCTACCATATATATTGTTCATCCGATTTGTTGTATTTGTTACCCACAGCCGTAATATGCACTCCGTAACAACGATATTCAGGAAAATATATCAAATACAGCTCAGAAATATCTTTGGCAAATTTTATCGAGATCGGTTCAGGTTTGGATATAGCTCCCATATATATCTTTATCTGATTTAAAATTAATTTTGCGACAAATGGGCAATACAAGTCCGAATTAAAAAATATGCTTCGGCATATTTAGTCCTTTGAATTTCAAATTATAATTTGAATCGTAGCGTGTATGATTGGATTCTCCCATAAAAACTTTTAATTGCTATGTGGAGCTCAACTTACTTAGCAAAGTGGTGTAGGGTATCATAAAATCGGCCCCGACCGACTTTTTTTTTTCAATATTTTCAATACGAATTTAGTAATCATATATGCCATATGCAAGTCAATAGAGAGAGAAGATGGGGAGAGAGAAAGTGGTTTTACTGGTCACTGCAACTCTTCGTTACCCTTCCTATCTTCTTATCCTGAAACCAAATTAAATATTTTCGCATCATTTTACACGTATAACACAATTTGATTGTAAGCTAAAGGGATTGCATCAAACCGGACTTATTTTAGTTAGTAAAAACTTTCAAACTTTTACAAAGGATTTGTGCTCATATTTCTACCGCGTGAAAGAGCATTATCTCCTATCTCTCCACCTCTCCCTTTTTAATTTGTTTGCAGAATATTGTGATTTTTTTTCTAGAAGCCTTAATGCATTTGTTGCCAATATTTGCTTTGTGTAAATCAATATCCATGGTTGGATATTGTATTGCATTTCAATATTATTAATATTTTACACAGAGTGTTTGTGTGTATGTGTGTTCGACACAAACACGTATTGTCAACACTTTGATAGGCTGGCAAGCCGTTCGTGGTGTGGTTTAATGGAAAATTTAATGTTGGTTTTTTCAACATTTAACAGTCATATCAGAATGCATTTAAATACAAAACTTAAAGGCGAAAGGCAATTTTAAATGAAAAGAGAGGATCCTATTTAGGGATCCTTGTTTCAGGAAATATTATTTCATCGTAAGGAAAAAAACGTATAAAAATTCTTATTCAAAATTATTTAAGAGTGCCATAGGGTGAAGTTATATGAAGTTCTGCAATTTTGAAATTTTCTATAAAATAATTCGTATATGCGTATGAAATGTAGATTGCGAAATAATAGAAAATGTAAAGCAAGAAAAAATATATATATTTCATTTACGAATATAAAAATTCATATACAGAACAATTTATTATTGTTCATCTTCTGTAAATGACAATCCTTAAGAAAACTCTCGCTCATACATACACACACATCCTTACAATCAAAAGACAATGACAAAGTGCTTGTCTCTTGCGAGCTTGATTTTCAGTAATTCTGTCATGACCTGAAACGATGCAGCAGTTTTCAAAATCATGCTGCATTGAATGCAAATATGTAACATGCAGTACACATATACAGGGTGAGACGAAAAAACTGCCAACAACTTCAGACTGCTGTCATTTCTAAGCCACTTGTCCGACAGCTATTGAAATTATTCCACTGACAGCTCATTTTATTGTTTAAAAGCGCACAAAAACATTCTGGCTAGAATTTTCCAGAAAAAAAGTTATTCGTGATGGAATTCAAGCGTGATAGTGTGATTTCTTTATATTTGGCTGGAAAACCACAAGTGGCTATCGTTAGAGCACTCCAGCATTTAAATGTGAATAAATCTTACCGTAATACTGGTAGCATAGCCCGACGTCACGGAAGTGGACGGAAGAAAACCGAACCATCAGCTGAAATGGTTCGAAAGGTTAAAAGCGACTTGATCGAAACCCGCTCGCGAGCTGAACATACCACAATTTTCCATTCGGCAAATATTAAAAAATGAGCTCGGGGTAAAGCCATTTAAATTAAAAAAAGCGCAAGAAATTACACCGCAACAGAAAGAAAATAGACTCAAAAGAGCTAAAGAGTTGCTTCGCTTGGCCGAAAGTGGTGAACTGCCGAATTTGGTTTTCTTCGATTAGAAAACATTCGTTGTGCAGCATTTTGTAAACGAACAAAATGATCGTGTTTACTTGCCAAAGAGGTCAGCTGAAAATGTGCACCTTCGGTTGGCCACCAGAACTCAAGCACCGGCCATGGTGATGGTGTGGGCCGCGAAAGCCTTGGGTACGGGAACATTTTGGCCGCAGACCTTGGACATTCCAACAGGACCCAGCACCATCGCACTAAGCACGCGCCACCCAAGAATGGTTATGAAAAGAGGTTCTTCGCTTCATATCCAGCTCACAATGGCCATCAAAATCTCCGGATACCAATCCGTTCCGACTATTGTGTCTGGAGTATTTTGGAAAGCAAGGTTGACACTAAAAAATACCAAAGTGTCGATCACCTCAAGCAAGCGCTTCGCCGGGAATGGGCCAAAATACCACAGAGCAACATTCGGGCAGCATGTGATGGTTTCATTGGTCGTTTGAAAGCCACAATTCGTGCCAAAGGTGACCAATTCGAACAAATCAAAACTTATTCTTAAATTTGTTGCTATTTCCGAAATTTTTTTGCTTTCATTCAATAAAATTAAAAAAAAAAAAAACAATTAAGCAAAGGCTATACCTGTGCGGACCGACCATGTGATACCATACAACACTGCAATATGATAGAAATCAAATAAATCCAAATCCAATTTGAAAGATTTCCCTTTTGAAATTATGTTCAAGATATTACCCTTAGCTTTTAGACTAGGGACATTTGCCCAATATTCGCGAGCTCCGTCGTGATATATAATCTAATGTTCAACCAAAATGCTAGAATTCTTCCCTGTTTTTAACTCTATTGTCAGGCGTGTCGATTGGCTTCAATTGTGGGATCAGGAAAATTTGTCAGTTTTTGGTTCATTTGATCCCCTAAATATTTTGCTATCATCTCTAAATGCGAATGTTCACTACAAAAATAATGCTCCATAAACTGGTCCTAAACTCTAACTTCATGCGAAATTTCGTGTAATTTAGTTTCTATTTGTGACCTTTACAAAAGCTGCAAAATCTGGAAAATTTTTAGTTGTTGGTCAATTTTAACCCTAAATAAATTGCGGACATCTTTGAAAACAATAGGCCTAGCCCTTCTGAGTCTGACCCTAGCCTTGTGAAAATTTTCGTGAGAATGGGACGATAAGTGCAGTCTGTATATAATAACCTCAACCTGTGTTGTAAGTTGAAAAAATATTACAAAATATCCACTTCAATATTATAAGTCAAATTGAAAAAATCGCATGCGATAAAAAATAATATTCTGCAAAATCTATATTAACATCATTATTGACATCTTTGCATGCGATTTTTTTAGATATTATTATTTTTTTAATCTTCTGTTCGTCTTTAAATTGACAAAATTTGTCAAAATCGTTCTAGCCATTCTTGAGATATAAGCATTCTAGCTAACATCAACTTACACTGTATATATTTCGCTATAAATATCCGATATATTTACTATGGGCATCTACGTAACGGTCAGAATTGACCTGTTCGTCTATTTGTGATTTCGCCGGGATTAAAAATATTCGCGGTTTAATGGGAAATTTGACTTTTATTTAACACAAATATTATGGTCTATTTCACCCACTAAATATTACCCGATGACCATCAAAATTGGAAGACTTCTGTCCAGCCTTAAGCTCTAGCCCGATTGGTCTATAATTGCGACGAATAGAGCAACTCCAAAATCAGGAAATTGTTCAGTTTTTAATCAATTTCAACCCCTATATATCATGCGAACGCACTCATCCGCGTGAAATAACAATTTATGATAACCAAAATAATTAACATTTTATAAACACGAAACAAAAATATTTTACATATTCAGTAGACATACTAGAGTGGGTTCTATACCATTTTAGATGAAATTAACATTTTTTCATTATACCGTAATTAGGATGGTACTGTTGCTGTATGGGAGGCTGAACTAAGATAAAAATATAGTGTGTTTCCTTCCTCGCTGAAGGAAAAGTTTGCAACAACAAAAAACTGGATAGCAGCAACTGGAACCCAACCAGACAAAAAAAGGCAACAGATAAGCGGCGCGCGTAAATAAAAACAACGCTTTTTACAATCCGACAAGATTTCGGTTTGAAGAAATTAAGCAAATTTCTTCCGTTTATTAAATGTACAATTTTAATAAATTACACACGATCAGTTAAACAATTCGAATTTCGTGTCTTTTTAGAAAAATGGCGATGCGAACGACAACCAAAGTTTTTCGGTCCAAAAAAAGCAACTGAACTCGCCGTCAAACTTGCTCGCTGCTAAAAAACTGACGAGAGGTAATCCATCAAAAAAATCCTTCGTCCAGTACATTGTGGCCACATTTATTTCAGTATTGCCATATCTTCTTAGAATTGCAACATCTCCTCAGAATTGCCACTGGAGCTCGTTTTAAAATTGTTCACGAACGTGAACATTCCGCCCACCTTTCAGTCTTTCCATTAGAGAAACGACATGGAAAGGCTCGAAAAAAAAAACATGAAAAGAAAAATTAATAAAGAAAACAATGATTAGTTAATTGTTCCCAGTTGTGCATTTTAAATATGACACTCCTTATTTATTTTAGATCTTATTCAGAGAAAGAAACCAATAAATTTACAACAACAATTTCCAATCCAAATTTATTTTATTAAAAATAAGAGAGAAAAAATTCAAATAGATCCACTTATGCCAATTCGACTTCAACTGAAATAACAAAAAAATAGGGTGAAATAGGTCATGGCTAAAGCTTATATTAGTTGGCTTACATCCAGCTTATGGGGTACACAATCCCGATATAATGTAGCCAAAGATCGTAAATTGTGCCAGAGGTTTTCCAAAAGTACCTCCACTTACCCCATTCCGAATAATTTTTGAGTACAGATCACCCCCTAAAGTTATAAAAACAGGGCCAGAGGTGTAAAATTGTTCATCAGCTAGTTGTAGTCCCGGGAAATCTTCGGTAATACGCACGTCAACGGACCTTTTCGGTGTCATCACTTTGTGATCTCGCCTCACCTCAGCGTAGGTTTCAACAGTCGTAGACATACCGTGATTGCCTCTAAGTCTAAGAAGACATCTAGCTTTTTTTCCGATTTTCACAATTTTTTGACTCATCCTTCTTGCCAATGATTCAGAAATTATTGAAATCTCATTGGTTGGGTCAATCAAAGCCCTTTCATGTATATACCGGTCTCCACAAACTATTTTAACCATCGCCGTCGGTTTCAATAGAACCGTCTCCTGCAAAGTGTATGTAGGAATTACTTCACTGGACTGGTTCTTTCTTCTATTGTACGGCTGAGCATTTCGTCCACGGTAAGGAACAACCTCATTTAAAAGCCTCTTAGACTCACTGTGAGAATTTCGGGACGAACTAGGTCCTTTTTTCAATGCAGATTTGGACGAACTGGGTCCTTGCTGCGATAAGGCTTTGGACGAACGAGGTCTATGCCTATATGACGAGTGACTTTCATTCTCCGATATGGACTCGGAAGTACTAGGATGTTGCCTTGCCTTTCTTTTTCTTGCGATCTCCCTAGACGAACGAGGTCCAGGTTTATGGAGTAGAGTGTGATGCATATCACCACATTTGTGACACTTTCCTGTGCTTGTACATGTGCGCCATGTATGATCATGTCCCAGGCATCCAGCACAATGTTGATAAATTGAAATTATTTTCATTCTCTCCGCATAGTCCATATTTAAAAATTTTTTGCAAAAACGAAGAGGGTGATCTTTCAAGCAGACACGACAAACTATTCGTTTCTTGCCTACTCGATTTTCGACGTTATATTTCTTAGCTTTAACCATTACCCTAAAATAGAAAATTTAATTGATCAATTTGAAGGCAGAAGCACGAGCTTTACCACAGGTCTTACAACAAGACCACGTGATGTTTTGATCTCTGCAACACGCACCAACTGATCGACACCTGGCAACACTTTAGTGACCCGCCCTAACCGCCACTCGTTTGGGGGGATATTGTCTTCCTTGATGACAACCATATCATTTACTTTAATGTTTTCTTCTTGATTCTTCCACTTATTCCTTTTTGTCAGCTCTTTCAAGTACTCATCTTTCCACCGCAGACATAGACGCTGATTGAGAGCTTTGACTCTTTGCCATCGGTTTATTATTGACTCTGGTGTCTCACTTATAGCAGGTTCTGGAGGAGACAAAATTGGACCACCGATTAAAAAATGTCCCGGCGTTAAAACATCCAGTGAAGATACGTCTTCTGAAAGGGGACAGAGCGGTCTTGAGTTAAGACAAGACTCTATGCGTGCCAATAATGTTGAAAACTCTTCGAAAGTATATTTTAAATTAGCTGCTATTCTTTTGAAGTGATATTTAAAAGACTTGACCCCGGCCTCCCATAAACCTCCCATGTGTGGTGCGCTTGCTGGATTGAAGTGCCAATCGATACCTTGTGTAGCATAAGATTTCATTATTTCGGGTGCAATGTCCTTTAGAAAAGATCGAAATTCCGCCTTTAAAGCTTTCGACGCTCCAACAAAATTCGTGCCGTTGTCGGAATACATCTCACGCGGACACCCCCTACGTGAAACAAAACGAGCAAATGCTGCCAAAAACGTAACTGTCGACAAGTCGCTGACAGCTTCCAAATGAATGGCTCGTGTAGCAAAACACACAAAAAGACAGACATATCCCTTTGTAATTAGACATGCACGGCCTGTGTAATTTTTGATGTCATAAGGTCCTGCGAAATCTACGCCTGTTCGAGTAAAAGGTCGATCAAGTACAGTTCTTGAAAACGGCAGAGACGCCATTAGTTGAGTCCTAGTCTTTTTGCAATGATGGTACAAATTCTACAACGACGTATAGACCACTGTATCAGATTTTTAGCTCGAGGTATCCAAAATTCTGTCCTCAAAATACGTAGCATCAGCTGATTACCTCCATGCAAAGTTATCTGATGAATAAAATTAATTAAGAGGCGCGACAATTTGCAGCCATATGGCAAAATTATCGGATGCTTTTCGGTAAGTGACAGGGATGAGGAATTTTCCAACCGCCCACCTACACACATTAAACCCTTTTTATCAATGAAAGGATTCAAACAGAGTAAATTACTTTTTGGAGAAATGGATTTCCCTTTGGCAATATCATAATATTCTTCTCTGAAATATACCTTTTGGGAAATAAGAACTAATCGCTCTTTGACAGTTTTAAGCTCTTCAGATCCTACAATTTGGTTAGAGAACCGTTTTGGTTTATTAAGGCAGTCAATAAACCGAAAAACGTAGGCCATTATCCGCAATGCCTTTCCATAACACGAAAAACGGTCCAGAACATCATCATAATCTTTAATGAAGGTATGGAAACTTTTCAACTTGCGTTCTTCTTCTTCAGTAGCGAACTCATTGTTGATAATTTCCCATTCGTTACTAGGAGACTTAAGCCAAGAAGGTCCATACCACCATAGTGAATTATCTATAAGATCTTGCGGACGGATACCTCTACTTATTATATCTGCAAGGTTAAATTCAGATTTGACGTGTCTCCACTTGTCCTTTTCAACCTTATCCAGAATCTTTGATACTCTATTTGCAACGAAAGTTGTCCATGAACTAGGGGGCTTTTGAAGCCATGCAAGGACAATCGTGGAATCTGACCAACAATAATATTTGGTATTCTTTTCATTTAGGCACAAGTCAGTTTTAAATGACCCCATCAAATCGGATAATAAAAGAGCTCCGCAAAGTTCCAACCTTGGGAGCGATACAACCTTTAATGGGGCCACTCTTGATTTTGCTAGCAATAAATGTGTTTGTATTGATCCATTATCAGCATGAACTCTTGCATAAACACAGGCCCCATAAGCTTTCTCTGAAGCATCAGAAAATCCATGAATCTCTACTAGTGCATTGGGTTCAAAACCTACCCATCTTGGAATTTTAATGTGATTCAAATATGCATAGTCGCATATAAATTGATGCCATTGATTTTGACTATTTTCAGTTAATTCTTCATCCCAACCTATGCCATCACTCCATATTTGTTGCATCAACATCTTCGCGACAACAATAACAGGACCTAACCATCCTGCTGGATCAAATAGACTTGCTATTATCGACAGAACTTCTCTTTTAGTAAATGTCATCTTCATGTCAATAGGTTTTACCGAAAAGTAAAAATGATCACTTTTAGCGTTCCATCGGATGCCTAAAGTCTTGGCATTACTCTCATCTTCAATTTCCAAAAAATTCTCACGTAGAATATGCTCTGATGGCAACCCATTTAAAATTCTTTCGTCATTGGAAGTCCATTTTCTCATACAAAACCCAGCAGAAGATAATGCTTGAATCAACTCATTTCTAGCCTTGATAGCTAAATCTAACTCATGCGTCCCTGCTAGTGCATCATCTACGTACATCATGCGTCGAAGAATTACTGCAGCTAAAGGCAATTCATTTTCGACATCTTCGGCTAACTGGAGCAATGTTCGAATGGCCAAAAAGGGCGCACAATTGACCCCAAAAGTAACAGTCTTTAATTCAAATTCATTCAGATCAGCTTTGGGGTGTTTTCGAAAAACAATTCTTTGAAACTTGGTATGACGTTCCTCTAACCATATTTGGCGATACATTTTCTCTATATCTCCATTAAAACAAAACGGTAGAATCGCCATCTAATGATCAACAACATTAAGTCATTTTGGAGGATTGGACCAGCATGTAGAACATCATTTAAACTGAGACCCGTCGTTGACTTGCTAGATGCATTAAAAACAACTCTCACTTTTGTAGAGGAACTCTCAGGCTTTATAACTGCATGATGCGGCAAATAAAAAGAACTGCAAACATCAGATGATTGATCAATTTGAATCATATGACCCAAATTTTCGTATTCTAGTAAAACACTGTCATATATAATTTTAAAATCTGGTTTCTTACACAACGAAGCTTCGTTCCTAAAAAATTGTCGACAGGCTTTAGTTTTAGATTGTCCTAGACCTCGTCCATTTAAAAACTGGGACTTAAATGGCAACGAAACTATATATCTTCCATCTGACCGTCTTTTAGTGGTTTTCTTATAGACTTCCTCACAGTACTCATCTTCGGGACTGAATTCAGAAACTTTTGGTGGCTCTTCTAATCTCCAAAATTTTTCTAAGAGTTTATCCACTTCTACCGAGGTACAAAGCGAAACAAATGTCGTAAACGCAACGCGATTGAGACTGGAAATTGGTCCAGTGAGGATCCAACCAAAAATAGTTTCCTGTGCAAGAAGAGACCCTAGAATATTCTGTCGCACACCGCCTAAAACAATTTGCGGATACACATCACCCCCAATTAGAATATCCACCTTATCGCTTGTTGCAAATTTTGGATCGGCTAATGGCAATGTACCTAGTGAAAAAGAGGAAGGAATATCAACGGAGGTACTCGGTAATCTACCAGTAAGTAAGGGCAGTACCAACGCAGCGACTTCAATATTAAAATTATCGGAATGTGGCGATTTTAAACAAAACTTACATTCCTTTTCTGCAGAACCAGCTATTGCTTCATTCAGGCCAGAAATTCTAGCATTGACATTCGTCACTGGCAGATTGAGCCTTCGTTGCAGCTTTTCTGATATAAAGGTGGCTTGCGAACCCGAATCAATCAATGCTCTTGCTGTAAAAACATCCCCGTTTGAGTGGATATTAACAATGGCGGTTCCCAATAGAACCTGTCTTCGAGTGTTCGTAAAACAACTTTGAACATTAGATCCACTGTTATCGGAATTCTGTCTTGCTTGCTGACTAGTGCTTGGCTGAACATTCGCATCTGTAACAGAATTTGAGATTGTGCGGCATCTATGTAAAAGAGTATGATGCTTCAAATTGCATCTAGAACAACTGAACTGACTAGAGCACTGACTCAATTTGTGATTGTTACTGAAACAATTAAGACATAAATTATTTCTTTTCACCAAAATAAATCTTTCTCCCTGGGTCATTTTTAAAAATTTTGGACATGATTTTAGAAAATGATCTTGAGAACATGCAAAGCAAGCTCGTTTATTAACATTTGCCTGATAGGACTTGACTCTCTTATCGGGTCTGGTAGATTCATTTCTTTGTAAACTTTCGGTCCCTCGGGAATGTGTAAGGTCATACACAGTTTCCAATGATTGAAATCTGGAAGTCAAAAAATCATCAAGGTCTGCCCATTTGGAAATTTCAGTTTTATTACTAACTGTTTGCTCCCAGAGTGATAAAGAAGTTGCTGGCAGTTTAGTGGAGCATAAAAATACAAATATTGGGTCCCAATTATCTATATTGATATCGTGTAATTTAAGAGAAGTTATACAATTATTTATATCCCTTTGCAAACGTTTGATTTCTCCTGCTGATTCATTCCTAACAGGTTCGAGGCTAAAAGTATTTTTAACTGACTGTTTACCAAAATACGCTTATTTTCATACCTATCCCGAAGGTTTGACCAAGCATTTTCAAATCCAGAATTCGTCAGAGGTGATTTTTTAACAATTTCCAACGCCTCTCCTTGAGTACTCTGACGTAAATAAAATAGTTTTTCAACTGGCGTGATAGATTTGCAGCTAATGTACACCGCGCTGAACATGTCTCTAAAGGACGGCCATGAGAGATAGTCGCCGTGAAAGATTTCTGTAGTGCATGGTGGTAAACGTAAACGATGATCGGGTATTCGGTTCTCTAAAGGGTCTACTGCCTGGTTATTTGTGACCATTGTTGACGTCAAAGCGGATTGATTCATAAAAGTTTGCGACAACTCACCCATTTGAGCAGCGCAGACGATGTAAGCTTCTCTACATTGCTTGAACAATTCTGATGCTTCTTTTTCTTCGTCCAATCCATCACTCCCAACACAAAATTGTTCATAAGCCGATCTAACTTTTTGCCAAAGTCCTTTAAACTCTTCTTTCCGAAGCTCTACCGTGAACATCGTATGTTCACTAGGGAGAATAGCAGTATATTCCTTTTCAAATTCAAGAAAAAGAGCGGCAAGCCTTTTGAATTTTAACAACATTGTTGATTGTGACATTTTAATTTCAAATAAAGCTTAAAAACTGCCACAGAATTATTAACAGAGAAAGCAAATTATGACAAATATATTTACAACCGCTTAAGATAACCTGTGAAAATAAGCAACCAGTCTCGTTTTGACGATTCTATTTTATCAATCCAACAATTTGTATTTTATGAGTACTCAGAAATATAAGAACAAATATTCTTTATTCCTGTATTCTGAGAATATTGTCACCGTCAATGTTCGTATAAATTTCAAAAGATAACAAAACAATGAAAGGAAATAAACAATATATATATTAAATTCTATTCCAGTCACGACAGTATAGAAATTACTGAAAGCTCTTGTTATTATAAGTCTCCACTGAAAATTGCCTCGACAACAGATATGTATAACAGCTGAGTGTTATTATTTCGTAGTGAATGCAAACTTCATATGATCACTAAAGTTGACCGAATAAAAAGAAGCAAGAACAAAACAAACCACGAATATTAATTTTTTCTTACTCTCTTTTCTCTAGAAATACGAGAAAAAAGATAAACCAGTAGACAACAATATTTGCACCAGAAATATATTAATAATTTTTTGGAAATCAATCAATTCCCGATTCTTAAGAGAAATGCATTGTCAAACATACCTTGAAACACAGCAGATAATATAAGTAATTCAAGGAATAAGTTGCGTTCCTTGAATATTTTCCCAACAAATTTAGGTTTATTTTAATCTTTTCAATTTTCACGCACTCACACTCACACTTTATTTTTAATAATATATAAAAAGGGTATGTTTTTCCTCAATTTTTACCACTGGATTTAATAAAGGTTTTAACAATTAAATTTTTTCACTTTTGCTTCAATTTAGATATAAACTAATGAAGAAGTAGTACAGAAAGAAAGGAGAGGACAATTGTTGTTGTTTTGATGCCAAATGTCGACTAGTGGTAGCGTAGTTGCCAGATCAATAATTTATAATGCGTAAAAATGGGGAATACAATAAAATTAACAATTTCCCAAAAAAACGAATTCTTGTTCACAATTTATAAAAAATTTTGGTTTTATTCATAAAACCAACGAAGTGTTACCTTTTTTTATGAATATCAAATGAAAAAATGTTCCTCGTTTTGCTATCCGGCTCGAAGGACTTATGTTTCCTTCCTCGCTGAAGGAAAAGTTTGCAACAACAAAAAACTGGATAGCAGCAACTGGAACCCAACCAGACAAAAAAAGGCAACAGATAAGCGGCGCGCGTAAATAAAAACAACGCTTTTACAATCCGACAAGATTTCGGTTTGAAGAAATTAAGCAAATTTCTTCCGTTTATTAAATGTACAATTTTAATAAATTACACACGATCAGTTAAACAATTCGAATTTCGTGTCTTTTTAGAAAAATGGCGATGCGAACGACAACCAAAGTTTTTCGGTCCAAAAAAAGCAACTGAACTCGCCGTCAAACTTGCTCGCTGCTAAAAAACTGACGAGAGGTAATCCATCAAAAAATCCTTCGTCCAGTACATTGTGGCCACATTTATTTCAGTATTGCCATATCTTCTTAGAATTGCAACATCTCCTCAGAATTGCCACTGGAGCTCGTTTTAAAATTGTTCACGAACGTGAACATAGTGCAAAGTGGAAGGTAGTTTCAGTTTATACATACTAAGAAAAATCTGACTTATGTGTCTGATCTCTAAAAAAATATTAAATAATTTTTCAAAATATTAGATATATTGAAAATCATATCCTAAATTCAAATATACAGCCTTCGATCTTCTAGATGAATTTAAGCATGATTGTTACTTATTTTGGTCACTTTTGACTTTACAGAGATCCTTATAGCCAAGAAATTGGACATATATAGCAAAATACGAACATATGCAGGGTGAGATATAAAAAACTGCATCCAACTTCAGACTGCTGTCATTTCTAAGCCACTCGTCCGACAGCTGTTAAAATTATTCCAGTGACAGCTCATTATATTGTTCACAAACGCACAAAAGCATTTTGGTAAGAATTTTCCAAAAAAAAAAAAACAAGTAAAAAAGTATCGGTCGGCTTTGCCGACAGATGTATACCCTCAGCCCTCTTCACCCTCTGTGGGTTTTTAAAGAATGGGTCAATATTGTCAATTTCGTATCGGACCTACATAAATATGATATAAATATTATTATAGCAAATGGATATAGCAATTGTAAAGAATCACTGAGTTGTTTCGCAATTTATGACAGATAAAAATATTGAAAAATGTGTCTCTTTGTGGGTGAGGTACCAGAAGGTGTTCGCAGATATATAGGATCATCCTCAAAACAGATCTGGTGTTATCAAAAATTATTTGTATGTTTGAAATTTGAAAAGAGTTGAATCTTTATTTCGCTTTCTTTGAGCGTTATGTTTTTCAAAATTAGATTATTGCTTCCTTTCTGTGCAGAAAATATATATCTTAAATTTTCGACCATTTGTGAGGGAGTTACCATAAGATGTTGACCGATATACTTCATCTTAACACCAGAGCTTGGGTTAATATAAATATTGGGATGTGCGCCATTCGAAGACAATCGGACTCATACATCACATTTTATGAGAGTTGTAATTATTCAAAATTTGAACATTTGTGGAGGAGGTACTTGAAGGAGTGAACCGATATTGTCCATTTTTACACCTATCGTAGAACTGATGCAAATATTAGGATTTGCAAAGTGAGAGCAAAATCGGATTATCCTTTCTCTTTTTATGCAAAAAATATATTTTTTGCAAATTTCGACCTTTTGTGGGGGAGGTACCAGAAGGAGTGGACCGATATATTCCATCTTAACATCAGATCTTGGGTTAATATAAATATTGGGATGTGTGAAATTTCAAGACAATCAGGACATTTTAGACATTTTATGAGAGTTGTGATTATTTAAAGTTTTGACCCTTTGTGGGGGAGGTACAAGAAGGAGTGGACCGATATTCTCCATTTTCGCACCAGACCTAGCAATGATGCAAATATTAGGATTTGCAAAGTTGGAGCATAATCGGATTATTCTTTCTCTTTCTGTGCAAAAAAAAATATATATTTTTTTGACAATTTCGACCTTTTGTGGGGGAGGTACCAGAAGGAGTGGACCGATATATTCCATCTTAACACCAGACCTTGGGTTAATATAAATATTGGGATGTGTAAAATTTTAAGACAATCGGACACTTACATCACATTTTATGAGAGTTGTAATTATTCAAAATTTTTACCATTTGTGGGGGAGGTACTTGATGGAGTGGGCCGATATTTTCCATTTTCACACCCGACATCACACTGACGCAAATATTGGGATTTGCAAAGTTGGAGCAAAATCGGACTATAATTTCTCTTTCTGTGCAAAAAATAATTTTTTGAAAATTTCGAACTTTTGTGGGGGAGGTACCAGAAGGAGTGAACCGATATTGCCCATCTCCGAACTCGATCTAAGTTTGACAAAAATATTACGATGTACCAAGTTTGGACCAAATTGGATACTCCCTTCGAGAGTTATCGTGCGCACCAGCCAGCCAGACAGACAGACAGACAGACAGACGGACGGACGGACGGACATCGCTAGATCGTCTCCAAATGTTCTGAAACGGATTTGGTCCAAAGAGACCTAGGGTCTAAAACCGTTATTTCGACTAGGCACGTTTTGACCGTATCAAATGATATATACCCTCTGTAGCCATATGGCTGAGGGTATAAAAAAAAAAATATTCGTGATGCAATTTAAGCGTGATAGTGTGATTTCTTTATATTTGATTGGAAAACGAAAAGTGGCTATCGTTAGAGCATTCCGGCATTTAAATGTGAATAAATCTTTTGTGTCGTTATCGTGATACTGGTAACGTAGCCCGACGTCAAGGAAGTGGACGGACGGTGGAACCAGAAATGGTTCGAAAAGTAAGTAAGCGACTTGATCGAAACCCCCTTCGCAGTGGCCGAAAAATGGCTCGTGAGCTGAACATATCGCAATATTCCATACGGCAAATATTGAAAAAATGAGCTTAGGGCCAAACCATTGAAATTACAAAAAGTGCAAGAAATTACACCGCAACTGAACGGAAAATAGATTGAAAAGGGCTAAAGAGTTGTTTCGCTTGGCCGAAAGGGGTGAACTGCCGAATTTGGTTTTCTTCGATGAGAAAACATTCGTTGTCTAGCTGTTTGTAAACAAACAAAATGATCGTGGTTACTTGCCAAAGAGCTCAGTTAAAAATGTGTACCTTCGGATGGCCACCAGGCCGGCCATGGTGATGGTGTGAGCCGCCATAACAGCCGATGGTCGCTCTCCGCTCGTATTAATCGGACGTGGCATCAGAATAAATGCCGAATATTATCGCAAATATATCCTGGATGGTGTATTAAAGCCTTGGACACACAAACACTTTGGCCGCAATCCTTGAACATTCCAACAGGACTCAGCACACACCACCCAAGAATTGTTACAAAATGAGGTTTCTCGATTCATTTTCAGCGCACAATGGTCATGAAAATCTGCGGATACTAATCCGTTACGCTATTGTGTGTGATGTATTTTGGAAACCAAGGAAGCGCTTCGCCGGGAATGGGTCAAAATACAGCAGAGCAACATTCGGGTAGCGTGTGACGGTTTCATTGGCCGTTTGAAGGCCATAATTCGCGCCAAGAGTGACCAATTCGAAATCTAAACTTATTCTGAAATTTTATACTATTTCCGATAAGGGAGTTAAAGACAGGGAAGAAGTCTACCTGTAAAATGGACCACAACTTTTGTGGGAAATTGTTCTTAATACCTAACAACACGAGGAGTGTCTAAATAATGCCCCCCTGGTTAACACCTGGGTAGGGCACTACGACATTATTTCAAGATCGAAACTTTCGAAAATGGATTTAGACATAAGGGGGCTTCCAACATATTACTTGCATGTTGTTTCATACCTCTGTATATTTTAATATTATTTAATATTATGCAATTAATGCTAACATATTTTTTATACCTTCAGCCATATGGCGAAAGAAGGTATACATGAGGCCAAAACGTGCCTAATCGAAATAACGGGTTTGGAGCCTAGGTCTCTTTGGACTAAATCCGTTTCAGTAAATTTCGAGTCGATCTAGTGATGTCCGTCCGTCCGTCAGCCTGCTGGCTGGTGCACACGATAACTCTCGAAGGGAGTATCTGATTATGTCGGAACTTGATATATCAAAACATTATTGTAAAACTTGGATCACGGTCTGAGATGTGTCTACTCTTCTTGGTACCTCCCCCCCAAAAGTCCGAAATTTTCAAAAAAGCAAACTTTGCAAATCCTACTAATTGAATCAATGCTAGGTCAGGTGCAAAAATCGACCCACTCCATCAAGTAGACCTCGGATCATTCCTTTCGATAACTCCCCCACATAGGGTTCAGAATTTTGAAAAAACAAGTAAAAAAACATTAAGTTCGGCCGGGCCAAACTTTTAATACCCTCCACCCTAGGGTAAAAGAACATTAGAAGAAATGTGGCAAAAAACATTAAAATGCCGAATATCGGGAGGTACCGTTATATAGGGGCTACACCAGAACGTGGACCTATACATGCAATGTTTTGCCACACGAACTAGGACCCATTATGACCCACAAATACCAACTTTTACACAAATCAGTGAAAAAATGTGGCATAAATCATCAAAATGCCGAATATCGGGAGGTACCGTTATATGGGGACTATACCAGAACGTGGACCTATACATGCAATGTTTTGCCACACGCTCAGGGACCCGTTGTGACCTACAAATACCAATTTTCAGACAAATCCGTGAAAAAATGTGGCATAAATCATCAAAATACCGAATATCGATAGGTACCGTTATATGGGGGCTATACCAAAACGTGGACCTATACATGCAATGTTTTGCCACACGCTCAGGGACCCGTCATGACCTACAAATACCAATTTTCAGATAAATCCGTGAAAAAATGTGGCATAAATCATCAAAATACCGAATATCGGGAGGTACCGTTATATGGGGACTATACCAGAACGTGGACCGATATATCTCATTTTCAATACCAACCATCCTATACACAATGCAAATAGCTCTGCTAAATTTTGGAGCTCTACGTCAAATAATGTGGACTCTATCGTGATTTCAACAGACAGACAGACGGACAGACAGACAGACGGACATCGCTAAATCGTCTTAGAATTTTATGCTGATTATGAATATATATACTTTATGGGGTCTACGACGAATATTTAGAGGTGTTACAAACGGAATGACAAAGTTAATATACCCTCCTACCCATGGTGGAGGGTATAATAAAATGCTCAAAGAAAGCAAAATAAGCATCCAAATCCATCCATCCATCTCCTCAAACTTCCCACACACAAACATTTACTACTTGCTTCTACCTCATCGAATACATTTATTTGCAAACTCAAACGGAAATCTCTGAAAATATGTTTTCCTCTTTCAACTGATACAAATACACATTCCCACATTTAAATGGCTCTGGGTGTTTGGATAGTGTTGTCATTGTTGCTGTTGTATTTTTCAATGCCGTTTTTGTTGCAGCCTTTGCTCGCAGCAATGTGCCTATTGTTGAGTTGTTCAGTAACCACAGGCCATTCATTGTCTTTATTATACGCACTTGGTGTCACATTGTACAATGTGGACAACAGCAACAACTATTGTGAATAACCGCTTGAAAGGGGCAAACAGTGATAATTGTAAATTAAAGTCAAAGTTATAAAAATACAGATTTTAGAACCTATATATCTTCAGCGATTTTTCAATTCTGTTAGTTTTTCCATTGTACGAATTTAAAAATGAGTATATACAATTCTAGCCTGCAAAACTTACTTCTAATAGTCCCTCGGAATATCTTTTTAATGCTAATAAAAGAGGCATACCTTCTGTGAATTTCTGAAGGTTACTTTAAGTAGTTTATGAGTAATACCCTCAGAGGGCTTCTGTTAAAAGACCTGCTAATTCTCTGTGGGAAGAACTTTTATTATCCATGCAATTTTGAGGGTTTTTTATAGAAAGATATAAGTTCTTCTTGCCTTCCGTGAAGAGTTCTGCTGTACCTTCTAAGAAAACTTTCTGAACTTCTTTGAGAATAACGTTTGATAATCTATCAGAAAAGTTTTCCACATACAATCAGAATACTTTTATTTCCACTTTGAGAATATTTAGAAAAAAATGTCCAGTATTCTATTACAACTATATGTACTAGTGATTTAATCGGAAAGTGACTTTCAGTATTAAACTTCTTTTGGTTAAATGGAAATTTTGGATTTCATCCGACAAAAAATTACCATTTTACCCTCTACGGAAATTTTGGATTTCATCAGGCAAAAATTACCATTTTACCATCTAAATGACAATGACACATGTGACCTTTAAGTTGGACCTGGTTTGATTACCCTGTATGTTGAGATAAAAAAATCACCCTGTATGTTGAGATGAAAAATGTTCTACAGGTCGCAATTATAGACCAATCTACGCGGAAGTTAGCATGGGGCTACAGCTTAGGGCTGGGCCGAAGCCTTCCAATTTTGATGGTCATCGGATAATATTTAGTGGGTGAAATAGACCATAACATTTGTGTTAAATAAAAGTCAAATTTGTCATTAAACCGCAAATATTTTTTAACCAGGCTAAATCTTAAATAGCCAAACAGCTCAATTCTGACCGTTACGTAGATGCCGATAGTAAATATATCGGATATATATAGCGAAATATGTACAATACATATCTACAAAGGAAGAAGATGTTAGCTAAAATGCTTATATCTAAAGAATGGCTGGACCGATTTTGACAAATTTTGTCAATTCAGAATGCCTTCTTGGCATAAAGGTATAAAAAAAAAACATTTTTTTATTTTTTCATATTTTTTATCGCATGCGATTTTGAAGTGTATATTGTGAATATTTTTTTACCTTACAACACAGGTTGGGGTTATTATATACAGATTGCAATTATGGTCCGATCCTCACCAACATATTCATAAGGGTAGGTTAAGGCTCAAAAGGGCTAACCCTATTATTTTTAAAGATGATCGCAATATATTTAGAGGGTGGAAAGGACCAACAACGAAAAATGTCCCTGATTTTACAGGACACGAAATCTGGCATGAAGTTGAAGATGATAACGAAATATTTAGGGGTTCAAATAAACCAAAAACAGAAAAAAAATCCTGATCACACAATTGAAGCCAATCGACAAGTCTGAGAAGAGAATTAAGAACAGGAAGAAATTCTAGAATTTTGGATGACCATTGGATTATATTTAACTGTAAAATGGACCACAACAACTAACAGCACGACGGAGTGCGTAAGTATTGGGCAAATGTCCCTTGTTAAAATGCTAAGGGTAATATCTGGGCAGTGGATTTGGACATAAGGGGGCCTCTAACATATTGTAGTGTTGTAGGGTATTACATGGTCGGCCCCGCACAACTATAGCATTTGCTTACTTGTTATTTAAATTTTGTTGAAAAAAAGCAAAAAAAATGTCGGAAATAGCATCAAATTTTAGAATGAGTTTAGATTTGTTGGAATTGGTCACCTTTGGCACGAATTATGGCCACGGCCAATGAAACCGTAACACGCTGCCCGAATATTGCTCTGCGATATTTTGGACCATTCCGGCGAAGCGCTTGCTTGATGTGATCGACACTTTGGTATTTTTTAGTGAAAACCTTGCTTTCCAATATACTCCAGAGACAATTGTCCAACGGATTGGTATCCGGAGATTTTGGTTCGGTACGCTGGAAATGAAGCGAGGAACCTCATTTTGTAACCATGGTGCGATGGTGCTGAACCCTGTTGGAATGTCCAAGGTCTGCGGACAAATTCTTTGCGTGCCCAAGGCTTTAATACACCCTCTAAAATAATTTCGTGATTATATTCGACATTTACTCTGACGCCACGTTCGATAAATACGAGCGGAGAGCATGGCCGGCGCTTGAGTTCAGATGGCCAACCGAAAGTGCACATTTTCAGCTGACATCTCTGGCAAGTAAACACGATCATTTTGTTTGTTTACAAACTGCTGGACAACAAATGGTTTCTCATCCGAGAAAACCGAATTCGGCAGTTCACCACTTTTGGCCAAGCGAAGCAAATCTTAGTCTCTATTGAGTCTATTTTCTTTCTGTTGCGGTATATATATAAGGATATATATACTTTGTTGGGTCTGACATGAGTATTTCCAGGAGGTACAAATGGAATGACAAATTTAATATACCCTCCATGGTATGGTGGATGGTAAAAAAAGAAATCCAAAACTTGTCTTCTACAATGTCTCACCAAAAGCTTCTTAGTTCATTGGTCCCAATATTTGGGGAAACAAATTGCCTGTGAAATAGCTTCAGAGTAAAGCAAAAGATATACACATATCAAGTTTTCCAATGCTACTCGGCATTGTTTTTTTCCATTGCTCTGAACCAAATATTTCACAGACCATTTTATTTGAGATGACTTTTTGTGAAATCTACTCTAACACAACGAACAGACACAAATATATGTTTAACATTTATTTCGTTGACTTACATACATAGGTATATGTATATACGCAAACAAAGAAGAAATACTCGGAAAATATTACTCTATGCTGCAAAGTTTTTTTTTTTTTTTTTGCCGCAAAAAAGTTGTTTTTCTTGAGAATGAGAAATCCTGGACAACAATGTTTTGCTGCAGTAGTTTTGCAGTGCAAACAAGGCGGGGAAATATGTTGTTAGAACTTGTTTAACTTTACAATTTTACACTTACAATAACAATTAGAACAATTACTTTTATAGAAATAATCCAGTTGCCCCTGGGTATTCCTGGAAAAAGTTGATTTTCTCTTGTTCTGTGGGTGTTTCTTACGTTTAGCTTTAGAGTCATGAAAAATTTAATATTTTTAAAGAGAAATTGTAAGGAAAAGTCGGAGATTTTAAGACATCGTCTTACAAATCGGGCCATTAACAAGTTAAAAAGCAGTAAGTTCTGCCGGGCCGAACTTTGAATACCCTCCACCATTTGGAACGAATTTGGAAATAAAATCCTGAAAAAAATTTGGTACTATTTTAAAAATACCTAATATTGCCGTTATATTGATGTCTATACGACGTGGACCCACACAGGCATTATTTGTCATGAGTCATTACCAAATTCAAATTCGGAACTTGAAATAAACGCGAATAATGTAGCTAAAATCATCAAAGTATAGAATATAGGTAGGTACCGTTATATCGGAGCTGTGCGAAGACCTGAACCTGCGTAGACAATTTTTTGTCATATCCTGTAGCATCCATTACGAACTTCAAATACGACATTTCAAACAACTTCGGTAAGTATTGTACCTAAACTCGTCAAAATACCGAATATAGGAAGGTACTGGTATATGGGGCCTATACGAAGACCTAGACCTGCATAGACAATTTTCTGTCACAAACTGGAGTTTCCATTACGAAAGACGCTAAAATCACGAAAATACCGAATATAGGGAGGTACCGTTATATGGGGGCTATATTAAAACATGGACCTACATGACCTATTTACGAACTTAACCTGCCTACTGTAAAAGTAAACCTGTTTGCAAAATTTTAGCCTTGTATCTCAATTCGTTCGAAAGAAAGCGTGATTACAACAGACAGACGGACAGACAGACAGACAGACGGACATCGCTAAATCGACTTAGAATTTTACGCTGATCAAGAATATATATATATATATATATATATATATATATACGATACTCATACGCAATACTCATACGCAGAGTAGTGCTCATAATTATAACGAGACTTAGACTCACATGGATGTTTGGGAAGGATACACAGATCGAAGCATAAGGAGTTGCAAGAGAGAAGTCAATATAATATTCAATATGACAAAAGGTATGTCATTGATTTTATGATTTTTTTTTTAAATCGAGTAACAAATTGATCGCTTCATCAATGATGAAGCTCTAACTGATTGATGCTTAAAGATTTATTTATGGAATGTTCCCATGTTATGTAAAATGTCTCAGGAAAGAGGCTGATTAAGGACGACAACCATGAATTGCAGAAATTTTCTAAAAGAGTATGTTTGTGATGAAGTTGGTCTTGATTTGTTTTTATTGAGTTTTGCAGCAGTATCTTCAGATGTGCGGACTAATGGTTTTAGAAGTTTTTAATAAAGATATCTTGGATATTTAAAGAACGAGCTTCACACTTCTGGTGGAGATTGATTTTTGGCCGACTCTCAGAAAAAGATTCTGGTGTGAGCCTTTATAAAAACTACAGATTTTCAGTGATACGAAGTCATTTGCAGAATCCTCTAGGACCAGAAGAGTATCCTTGAGCCATAAGGCCCCCATGACTTGAATACATTAGCAATAACCAGGGAATTTTCTAAGGGTCTTCCATAGCTAAGGTTTCGACATTTCTTTAGCTTGAAGACCTTCATGGTGTCTTCTAGGACAAGAACACCTTCAATAAGCCCTGCACAGCTAAAAGGCTTTCATGGGTCTTCTATCCTAAAGTCTTTCAGAGGGTATTATTTGTGTAGCAGAACTTGAAATGGTCGACCTATAATGTTGTCTATAGCAAGAAGACTTTCAAAGAATCGGATATGGCTAGGGAACCCTTTAAGAGTGTTCTCTGATTAGGCGGACTTCAGAGGATATTTTATGACTAGGACATTTTCTAAAAGATAAAAAAGATTTAAAAAAAAAACCATCAATTACTACAAGAATTTCAACGAAACTCCAAACTTCAAAGCGTAGCGTTGCAGCTAGAAGGCCTACTTGGAATTTCCTGACGGGGAAATTTTAAAAGGGTCTCGTGGAACCGTGAACAAAAGACATTTATATACATTTATATATGATTCGAGGGCCATGAAAGGACCTTCTATGGCCAGAAAGTCGTCAACGACTCTTTTGTAAATATAAGATTTTGGAAATGTCCCGTATAGCTAAAAGAACTTTAAAATATCCTCCATAACCTTTGAGGGCTCTTTAAAAGTTATTTATAGCCAAACGATATACATGAGTTATTTTAAAGTTATTTTCAGGGTGAGATGAAAAAATTGCAACCACACTCTGACTGTTGTCATTTCTAAGCCACTCGTCCGACAACTGTTAAAATTATTGATTACAAGGGTCCAAAAGCATTTTGGTGAGAATTTTCCAGAAAAAAAGTTATTCGTGATGGAATTCAAGCGTGATAGTGTGAAAAGAAAAATCATCCTCCTAGCACAAAATTTCCCTTCTCTTTAACAACATGGCTTTGTATACAGGGTGAGACGAAAAAACTGCAACCAACTTCAGACTGCTGTCATTTCTAAGCCACTCGTCCGACAGCTGTTAGATTTATTTCAGTGAGAGCTAATTAAATTGTTTACAAGCATACAAAAGCATTTTGGGTGAGAATTTTCAAGAAAAAAAGTTATTTGTGATGGAATTAAAGCGTGATAGTGTGATTTCTTTATATTTGGCTGGAAAACCACAAGTGGCTTTCGTTAGAGTGCTCCAGCAATTAAATGTGAATAAATCCTTTCTGTCTCGTAATATCGCTCGTAACCGTGATACTGGTAGCGTACCTCGATGTCAAGGAAGTGGACGGCAGAAAACAGCAACATCAGCAGAAATGGTTCGAAAAGTAAAGAAGCGACTTGATCGAAACCCGCGTCGCAGTGGCCGAAAAATGGCTCATGTGCTGAACATATCCCAATACTCTATTCGCCAAATATTCAAAAATGAGCTCGAGTTAGGCCATTGAAATTCCAAAAAGTACAAGAACTTACACCGCAACAGAAAGAAGTGCTAAAGAGTTGCTTCGCTTGACCGAAAGTGGTGAACTGCCGAATTTGATTTTCTCCAATTAGAAAACATTCGTTGTCCAGGAGTTTGTAAACAAGCGAAATGATCGTGTTTACTTGCCAAAAAGGTCAGCAGAAAATGTGCACCTTCGATTGACCACCAGAACTCAATCGCCGGCTATGGTGATGGTGTGGGCCGTCATAACAGCTGATGGTCGCTCTCCGCTCGTATTAATCAACCGTGGCATCAGAATTAATGCCGAATATTATCGCGAAAATATTCTGGGGGTTGTATTGAAGCCTTGGGCACGCAAACATTTTGGCCGCAGATTCCAACAGGACTCAGAACCATCGCACTCAGCACGCGCCACCCAAGAATGGCAAAAAAAATAGGGTTCCTTGCTTCATTTTTAGCGCACAATGGCCACCAAAATCTCCGAATAGCAATCCGCTGGACTATTGTGTATGGAGTATATTGGAAAGCAAGGATGACACACTTCTGGTATTTTTTACCAAAGTGTCGATCATCTCAAGAAAGCGCTTCTCCGGGAATGGGCAAAAATACCGCAGAGCAACATTCGAGCGGCGTGTGACGGTTTCATTGGCCGTTTGAAGGCCATAATTCGTATCAAAAGTGACCAATTCCAACAAATCTAAACATATTTAAAGATTTGATGTTATTTCCAAAATTTTTTGCTTTTATTCAATAAAAAAAAAAAAAACAAGTAAGCAAAGACTATAGACCATAATTTGTGCCAAAGGTGACCAATTCGAACATATCTAAATTTATTTATATATATATATACATTCAATATATGGGACTTCAGACACATAGAGGAATTTTGAAAATGTTGCTATCCTTGGCAGACTAAGCTACAAACTGAGCTTGGAGTACGTTTTAGTTAGAGCAGAATTCTATACAGGGTGAGATAATATATATATATATCTATATATATATATATATATATATATATATATATATATATATATATATATATATATATATATATATATATATATATATATATATATATATATATATATATATATATATATATATATATATATATATATATGAGCCTTTAAAGCCCTCTAGCTGCAAAATAATATAAAATATAAAGTGGTAAACACTTATACAAATATTAAAGTGTTTTTTTTTTTCGGAAAATATTTTTTAATTCTTGTTCAATTGTAAAAATTGTAAGGATTAAGTGAGGAGGACCTTTTTAAAGAACTCAAAGCTCTCTACTAAATTAAAATCTGCTATCATAAAATTGTCTTCACCAGACTTTAATTTTAAAGTAAACAATGAAAAATTGTCAGTTTGTTTGTTTGTTTTTGTGATGTCCACACAACTTTCGATTTACGACCACAAACTGTAGCTCTGGCCGGCTATGGGATAAGTAAGTGACCACTTTGGGTTGTGCCATCATCATTGTCGTCGTAGTTTAGTGTGAGTGTGTGTATGTGTGAACTCACAAAAAGACAATGATGTAACCAAAAACATAAAATCACGCGTTTACATAGATACAAACCCACACACACACACACACACACACACACACATACTCACACGCTTGCACAAAGGCATGGCCACCGCAAACAAACATTATCACAGAAACTTCAACTTGTGACGTTAGCCGTATCTTTTGTGGGTATGGATGTATGTGTGTGTGTGTGTATAGACATAGTTGCATGTTGACCATTTTTGAGATTGTTTCGGTTATGTTTTGTTTTCATCAGTCGTGTGTTTACACGACCATTGGTCACGTTTAAGCAATTTAACCATTCCAAACAATTAACACTAACAAACATTGGATGGATGGATGGATGGTCGGATGGTCGGATAGATGAATGCTTGGTTGGTTGGTATATCCTTTACACATTTACGATACTACACATATGTGTGTCAAGTTAAGCCAGTAGTGGGATATGTGTTGCAAACGCTCAAAAAATACATACATAACATATGTGTATAGCATATTTTATGTGAGTTTGTATTTCGTTTAAAAAAAATAAATAAAAATAAAACACACAAAAAATTTAAGTGTAAACTATAAAATATCTGCAGCTGCATGAGTGTGTGCGGGTGTGAAAAATCTTCAAAACAAATATTCGCATGAACATTCGACTGACTTTCAGAATGTATCTGGAAGTTTCAGTTCCTTAAATCATATGCAATGCAGCAAAGAGATAAATATTTTTGGAAGGGCAATCAACTCACACCATTGCAACTCAATTGACACAGAGTGTACAATTGGCACAATTTTGACAGACTCTGTATGCCCAATGTTGACATTGATAAATGTATGTTATCCATCTCCAGATCATAAGCTCAGCAATTTTAATTGTTCTTGACTGAAACAAAAAAGCTGAAAATATCATCTTTAAATTCTTCAAGAGGATTAGTTTTGGTGTGTAGGAATGTGATAAGGTTGGGAGTTGGTACTAAACGGGTACGAAAAGTACTAAAATTTACCAAAAAATTAATAATTTGTATTAGAAAAACCGAATGACCTAGAATTCTGAAACAGTCACTGATGGAGTGCAGTATGAGTGAACCAAAGGGTTTTTGGAAATTCGAACTTTAAGGTTACGAAAAGTTCTAAAAAGATACCGAATATCGGGAGGTACCGGTATATGGGGGCTATACGAAGACGTGGACCTGCATAGACAATTTTCTGGCATGGGCTAAAGTATCCATTACGAACTTTACATGCGAAATTTGAAATAATCCCGCTAAATAATATCGGTAAAATCATTAAAATACCGAATATCAGGGGGTGGGGGGTGTTGTGTACGGTACGAAGACGTGGACCTACATGACCCATTTTCTGTTTTATGCTGCAATATCTATTACGAACTTCAAATACCAAATTTGAAACAATTCCGGTAAATAATGTCGCTGAAATCATTAAAATATCGAATATCGGGGGGTACCATTATATGGGGGCTATACGAAGACGTGGACCCGCACAGATAATTTTCTGTCTTAAGCTGTAGTATCCATTTCGAACTTCAAATGCCAAATTTGAAACAATTCCGGTGAATAATGTCGCTAAAATCATCAAAATACCGAATATCGGGAGGTACCGTTATATGGGGGCTATATGATAACGTGGACCTACATGGCCTATTTACGAACTTAACCTGCCTACTGGCAAAATATATATGTCTGCAAAATTTTAGCCTTTCTTCTCAATTCGTTCGAAAGATAGCGTTATTACAACAGACGGACAGACGGACTTACGGACAGACAGACAGACACGCGGACGGGCAGACGGACATGGCTAAATCGTCATAGAATTTTACGCTAATCAGGATTATATAACTTTGTTCGGTCTGACATGAGTATTTCGAGGATCTACAAATGGAATGACAAAATTAATATACCATCCATAGTATGGTGGAGGGTATAAGAACTTGAAACTTGGTATGAGAATCAAGGTTGGAAAGTAAGTTTGATATATGAAGGTTGTTTTGGATGTGTACACTGTACTAAGTGTACTACATTTGGAACAGTTTGATTTAGGCTGAAGGAATATAGCTCGAACTTTGAAATTTTTTATTGGGATACCCGGTCGCGGTTTGTGTGTAGCCTGGACATATGGAGGTGCTTTTAGACGTGTGTACTATAATTTTATGAAAAGAACTGAATAGTACTTAATTGGGTAAATTGTGAAGGAATAATGCTGAAATCCTGACATTTGTTATTGAGGTTTCTATTGGTATTTAGCATTGAGGTACGCACTTGGATTTTGGTAATGTGTACGAAAAGTACTAAATAGTACTAATTTTGCATTGGATGAAAGAAAAGAGCTGAAATCCCAAAATTTGATATCGTTTTCACTCTTGGTGTCTGTGGCTAAAATTGTTCGAAAAGTACAGTGTGGTACTAAATAAAGTATTGGGTTAATAGATAGAGCTGGAATCCCGATTGAAATATGGCGGTCTTGTAAATTTGTACAACAATTGTATGAAAAATACTAAATAGTACTAAATTTGAATGGAGATATATACATTGTTTTATTTATGGGTTCAAATTATACCCTCAGCCATATAGCTAGACAGGGTATATATCATTTGATACTGTTAAAATGCTCCTAGTCGAAATAACGTTTTTAGACACTAGTTCTCTTTGGACCAAATCCGTTTCAGAATATTTGGAGTCGATCTAGCGATATCCGTCCGTCCATCTGTTAGGCTGGCTGGTGTGCACGACAACTCTCGAAGAGAGTATCCGATTTGGTCCAAACTGGTACATCGTAATATTTTTGTCAAACTTAGATGAGTTCGGAGATGGGAAATGTCGGTAAACTCATTCTGGTTCCTCCACCACAAAAGGTCGAAATTTTCAAAAATATATCTTCTGCCAGAAAGAGAAACGATAATCCGATTTTGATTTAGCTTTGCAAATCGTAATATTTGCGATAGTGGTCCACCACATCCCACCAATAGTTGATTGTCTTCAAATTTCACACATCCCAATATTTATATTAACTCAAGATCTGGTGTTAAGATGGAATATATCGGCCCACTCCTTCTGGTACCTCCCCAAAAATATTCATATTTTCAAAAAAAAAAAAAAAAAAAAAAATATTTATCTGTACAGAAGGGAAGCAATAATCTGATTTTGCTCTAACTTTGCAAATCATAAATTTGCGTCAGTTCTAGGTCAGGTGCAAAAATTGATAATATCGGTCCACTCCATCCAGTGCCTCTCCCACAAAGGGTCAGCATTTTGAATAATTATTACTCTTATAAAATATGATGTAAGACTCCGATTGTCTTCAAATTTCACACATCGTAATAGTTTTATGAACCTAAGAACGTATACTCCTTCTGGTATCTCCCCCCACAAAAGTTCGAAATTTCAACTTTCCATTAAGCTCATAAAACACGAAATTAACATCCGATACCATTTAGACTTGGCACATCTGAATATTTCTATCAACAAGGATCTGTTATAAAGACCGTAGAGATCGGGACATTCTTCTGTTACCTTCCCACAAAGGGTCAAACTTTTGAATAACCAAAACGATTATAGAATCCAAAATAAGTTCTCTTTTTATTTCACACATACAAACATTTTTGGTAACACAGATCCGTTGGGAAGATGGGTCCTCTACTCTGGTACCTTCCCCACAAAGGCTCAAAATTTTGCATTATCATGAAGTTCATAAAATGCGACATCAAATCCGATCTATTCAGACTTGGCACATTTCAATATTTTTCATCAACACAAGATCATTTTAAAGCTGCTAGAGATCGGAACAATCTCTTGCTACCTGCCCAAAATGGGGTTAAGATTTGGAAAAAACAAAAACGCTCAAAGAAGTTGAAAAAAGCATCCAACTCTCTTCAAATTCACACATGCAAACATTGTTGCTAACACAAGATCTGTCGTGAAGTGAGAACCCTCACCCACAAAGGGGTACAATTTTCAATACTTTGAAATTTTAAAA